>NC_067456.1:9450000-9777500 GCF_025434085.1 Hippocampus zosterae | reverse complement strand
CCCCTAACCTCAACCCTAACCATAACCCCCTAACCTCAACCCTAACCGTAACCCTAAACCTAAACCCTAACCCTTAACCCTAACCCCCTAACCCTAACCCAAACCCCTAACCTTAACCTTAACCCTAACCCCCCTAAGCCTAATTCCTAACCCCCCCTAACCCTAACCCTCACCCTAACCCCTAACCCAAACCCCTAACCTTAACCCTTACCCCCCTAAACCTAATTCCTAACCCCCCCTAACCCTAACCCTCACCCTAACCCCTAACCCTAAACCCAACCCTAAACCTAAACCCCCTAACCGTAACCCTAACCCCTAACCTCAACCCTAACCCTAACCCTCCTAACCCTAACCCCCCTAACCTCAACCCTAACTGTAACCCTAAACCTAAACCCTAACCCTTAACCCTAACCCAAAACCCTAACGCCTTGCTATACATGGTCATTTTTTTTGGCTAAAATTTTCGGCTGTAAACACCTTACTATATATCCATGGTCGTTTTTTTTTCCGGCTAAAAACGCCTTACTATACATCACTGGTGTCAGACTCATTTCACATGGTGGGCCACATACTGCCTCGGTAGATGTCAAGTGGGCCGGACCATTAAAATGATACCATACTTTGCTATAAACAACCAAAACAACATGTCTTTCCTTTGTTTAGGTATAAAGAAGCACAAGAACATTTGGAAAATGTTGAAATTTAAAGAACATATCTTTTACAAAACATTTCATGAAGCACCTTACATTTCCTTCAACAAATGTGCAATTCACTTTTATTATTCACATATATGCATTGATTGTACATGATCCCATAGATTGTACAAACTTTAACAAGTAATTGGTGTTGAAAAATATAATAATGCACTTTATGATTAAACAAGATTTATAAAGAAAGGAAGTTTTAAACCATTTACACATGCATATAAAATCTAAATGTAATCCCTGCCTACACCTTACAAACTAAGGAGAGTGCTATTGATAGCGTCTGCTGTCATGGGTCTGTCTCAGTGACGGACTGAGGCTGCTGTTGTCTTCTTCTCTAGTCAAAACACTGTCCCCTAGCGGATACTCAATGAATTGCACCTTATTAAAAATATTAATTCTGTTTTTTAAGCATTTTTTTTCATTTTTAAATTATCCTGTGGGCCTGATTGAACCTCGCGCGCATGTGTGTGTGTGTGTCTGTGTGTGTGTGTGTGCGTGCGTGCGTGCGTGCGTGCGTGCGTGTGTGTGTGTGTGTGTGTGTGTGTGATGAATGGAACTCCGCATCGGTGTGCAATTGTACTGTGTGTTGAAAAAATAAATCTGAAACTGCATTTAAGGGTAGCTCAATACTGGCTGGCCGTATACGGGCCGGAGTTGTAAATTGATTTTTGGCCCAAATACTTCACTCCACAACTGGCCCTCATCTGGTTTGCCAGAGTCAAGCCAGTGTCTCCTTTGCACATTCATTATGCCAGTGCCGACTCAAGGCCAGCTATGCCAGCTTCATGCCGAATCCGGGCCAGATACCTTTGCTGACTCGGTTGTTAATCAATCCTGATTGTATTTCAATAGGAGAAAGTTTTTTTTTTTTTTAAATGGATGCCAGAGTGTCATAAGTGGGCCTGAGCCTCCTCCACCGATCACAGGATGGTGATAAAAAATGTGCAAACAGCTGCCGAGTGGCAACACGCATAATCACAGACCACAAACAATGGCATGCACACTCCCCGACCTCCCTTCGGTGCCCCTCCATCTCTCACCCCCAAAAAAAGTTATGCAGAAATGTCTCTTGATATGTCATGGTTTTGCGTGTGTGTGAGATTTGTTATTGTGTGGACTTTTAAGCTGTGCGTGTGTGCGTGTGTGTGTGTGTGTGGGTGTGCGCACACGCGCATGTGTGTGCGTGCGCGCACCGAGAAAGCGCAGCAGGACTGTTGTCAAAACAAAAAGTGTCATAGAGTGCAAATGGTTGGGGTCTTTCATGAGGGGAGGCTGACCTGAGAGGTGGATGTTGGAGGAGTGTATGCTAATGAGGTGCTACAGGTATCATAGAATGCAACATAGAATTTTTTTTCAACAAAGCAGTTGCATCATGTGAGCATGTTCCAAGAAATGAAAAATGAAAAGAAAAAAAACAAACAAAAAACAACTGTCACATCTTTGGAAATCATCCGAAACGTTTTCGCTCCAACCGTCCAACCCCCACCGCCAGACACTTTTTTTTCTCTATCTGTCATTTGTGCTGATGAATGAGGCTTTGCGTGTGGATTTTAATTACTGCTCTGTGGAGTTGGGAATTGGCCATGCATTAAATTGGAATGAGACGCATCCCCCCCCCCCACCCCCCCAGCAGGGGAGGAAGCAGCACAAGGGGGGGAAAGCGGTTACTGTATATTAATTGAACCATCCAATGACACAAAGTTGAGCCTGCAAGGCCCTCACAAGCGCACGCAGGAAAGACGATTACATGGGATTGTTGTCAAGTGAAAAGATCCATTTTGAGCCTGAAAGAAATGTATTTTGTTCCCCTCGGTGGAAAACATAAAAGTGAATTATGCGTTGCGTTCAAGGCCACGTGGCATCAACTCCGGCTTGTTACGTTCAGCTGAACGGAGCGCCGCTGCAACGAAGGTCTTCCTCTTCCGTTTCCCCTTCCCATTTGAAAAGACATTCTGCCGGCCATTAACTAACATTGAGTCCATTCACACACAAGCAGAAAAGAAGTGCTGTGCCTGACATGACCATGATGTGTATCTAACAACGGGCTTGTAAACGCTGCTTTTCAGAAGTTTGGCGCACCGCACCGACAACAAGGTTTTCAAGTGGTTGCAGTGGCGACCACTGGTGCGAGGACTTGATCTGTCTCTTAAAACCTCGTTCACCTCAAAATTAGAGAAACTAGGGATCAAGGTTTTTAGTTGATGAACTAAAAAAAAAATTGAAAAAGGATTTGCGGCCAAGGAATAAAACTAGCGGTAAACTGAATTTTTTTGGGGGGTGGCAATAACTAACTGAAGCTGCATTCTATCAAGTTAGTTTATCAAACTAACTTGGTCGAACAAAGGTCGAACAGTTGTTTGGCAATTGTTGTTTAATTTCTTACATGATTTTTTAAAATCTTGTAATCAAGTATGCTATAATATATTTATTTTTTAAATAAAAATAAAAAAATAAATAAATAAAACTAGCCCCAAAAATCAAATGAAAACAACCTGAACGGAAAAAAAAGTAAAAATTAAATAAAAAGTAACTACCGGTACATTATCATGAAAAATCCCAAACTTTGACAACCCAGCTCGGCATGCAATGGCACTAGTTTTTTCAGACGGAGTACAAGTATTTACATGATGACTGGCCAGGAACGAGTACAGATACTTAATAATGGAGAAAATGTGTTCTATTTTATTTCTGGCTGTAACAATTAATCAAATAAAACTGTTAATCCCCCTTGTAATCTGTATTACAAATACTTTACTGAAAAAATAAAATAAAATCTGAAGCACTTCAAACCAGAACCTCTCAACTGTGAGGAAGATGTGTTCACCCATGCCACCAAAGTAATTCAATTTACAGTTTGCGCTTGGCCTAAAAACACAAATCGTGCTGGAGACTTGCCAAAAGCTGCTCTCCCGCAAAAAGAAAGCGTGATACTGGTCATCCTGTCATCATGTGAACATACGAAAGCCGTTTGAATTGAAAAATCTTTTCCACCGTGACCGTCGATCTCGGTTGATAAAAAGTCGAGGGTCGTCCGCATTTCCTGTGGATGATTAACCGTCTGTTGATAAGAGCGTGAGCTGAAGTGGCTCCACTTGATCACACTTATTCCATGCGCGTCTCCTGTTGTGTCCCGAAGATAGACGAGCATGTGCGGCTGACAAACACGCTCTCACATGATGTGAGCGGGGGTCTCGTGGGTCAAGACATGGTCATCTGCGGTGATAAGAAGCCAGACGGGCAAAGGACAGCAAATGTGTGACACGGCAAACAACATGTGATCGGTCGCAAAGATTGTGCTCACTTATGAACTGTTTTCTTGTTATTGTTCGTTTTTTGAGGGGTTGTTTTTAATACGATACTTGTATGGTAGCTTCTGTCGAGCGTGCAAGAAAGCTTCTTCAAAGCAACGTTAACGAAACACAAAAAAATGTCTTCCTACAAGATTTCATCAACTCGCTGTTTCTTCGCAGAATAGCAGCAATTAATCTTTTCCATCTGTAGGCACGATTGTTCCACAGCATCACGAGTAAAAAAAACCCAAAAACATTTCCATCCCAGTTCATTAGGGAGGCTTGGACAGGGTGGAGGGAATTATGATCAGTTCAAAACAGTGATCAGTGTTAATCGATGCCTTCTGGGTTCTCTTACGTTACACAAGCCCGGCATTTGAACAGGGGTGTGTAGACTTTTGTAAAATCCTCTGTCGGGCACTCCATAAAGCAATTGTCCATACACAGGCAATTGGACTTCCACTCAAGGAAGCCACCAAATTCCATGTGGCAATTTGAGTGGTGCTATGGATTACGAGAGTTACGACATTGCAGAACAGTCAGTAGTTGGTTCATGAGATGGTTGGCTAGTTAGTTAGCCAGTAAAGTCAAAGAAATATTTGGTTGTAATTAGTTAGAAAGATAATAAGTAAAGCTACTTTTTCATTTGAACCCTTTCAGGGACAGCGGTTACTACAGTGGACAGCTTACCATGTTATCAGGTTACAGGGTTACTCTAGTTACTTACATTAGCATGTTGGCCTCATAGTGGAGAGGTGCAGGATTCGATTCCGGCTGCGGCCTTTGCATGTTCTCCCCGGGCCTGCGTGGGTTTTCTCCGGGTACTCCGGTTCGTCTCTGTGTGCCCTGCGATTGGCTGGCGACCGGTTCAGGGTGTCCGCTGCCTCCTGCCCGAAGACAGCTGGGATAGGCTCCAGCACACCCGCAAATCTCGTGAAGACAAACAGATTAGATTTGTGATGGGTATGCTGGATTTTAAGTTTAAATTTCAATTTCCTCCACCCTTCATGGTTTTTCATATTTCCAAATTCACTTTCTCCAGAGCACAAAACAAGAAGGAAACAGCCTTTCATTCCAGAAGATAGTGTTCCCATACTGGGAGTTGCACCTGAGCCGCCTGGGTGAAAACCAGGAATCCTAACCGCTAGACCATATGGTACATGCAAGTTCCTTTTCCTTCCTGTCATAGCCCATTAACTAACGTTGAATACATTTGAATGGTCAGCATGAACCAATCAAATTCTCAACCGCCCTGAGCTTGTGCCAAGTTGTCTCCCCGATGTGATTTGTATTCGTTTCAGAATTGCGATTCCTGCTTGTCAGGTTCTTGATAGAACTTCCCAAAAACGCACCATGCCAAAGGTGTCAGGACATCCCACTTATCATTCATCCCTCGTGTGACATGGTTTTGTTACACAGTAACTTTTTCTTTCGTTTTCATCTTTGCATCCTCTTTTCTGAACTAGTCAGCACCTCCTTCCTCCCCTCCCTGCGATTCTCCCTAGGACGGTTGGCAACGAGCCATACACCGTCAGGCCTTCCGCCGAAGTCTTCGCTTCTTGGCAGAATGCCCAGTTTGTCTGTGTGCGTTTGTTTCAATGTGTATGCCGTATGTCTGTGCAGTGAAGGGGGCAGCTTTCTCATAATCGTTGCCATTCAGCACCTCGTCGGAGTGTGTCCGTGTTTACACGAGACGGGTCATGGACCAGGCAACAATTTTCTCTGGCTTTATTCATCCTTTCTCTCTCTGTCTCTCTCTCACACACACACAAACATTAAGTCATACAAGTTTTTGAGAATATCGGAAATCATACTTCAGTTAATATGATAAAATACTAGCCATTAGTACAAAATAGAAATTAAGTAAATAACATAAATAGAGCAACGGAATGTTAACTAACTTGTTTGTGAGAGCATACATTTGTGCCATTAAAAAAGGCAAACTTTAAAAACTGCTGGGACAAAAGAAACCTAAATTGGGTGAAAGAGCTAACCCACTGCTAGGTTCAAAGGGGACCGAGCAAATGGTTTATTTATATGCAATGCATTGGGTTGAGAGTTTGAACCAGCACGTTGGATCAACATTTTGATCCAACGATTCTGGGATAAGAAATTTAAGGGTGCTGACAGTTTTGGCGTCAGGGCATATCCAATCGGGGGGCATTCAGTATTGAGGGGATGGGTGGACTGTTGGCTGATTGGGTGTCAAATTTTACTGCACAAAAATATGCAGGCTCAAACAAACACAAAATAGGAGTTTCAGTGATTATGTTCATCCAATCAGTAGTCACCTTGGCTTTGTTATTAACACACAAGCCAAAAGTGTGCTTCTCTCATCACAATTTAATTAGGACAGTGGTACTGTCTGACCACCTCCTACCGAACAACATAAAGAGTTATTGTCAGACTTCATTTGTGCTTAAGTAGAAGTTTACCACATCGTTGTCCAAGCAAGACTGAGCCGCTCATTCAGACGACGGCACATGTTGCTGGAAGACGAAGCATTCTCGCGAGGCTTTGGCTCCCGAGAAGAAGTGGGCGGGGTCAGTTGGATCAAACCATTTTTGAGCCAAAAGGAGGGAGGTTATTGTATTTTTGTTGACAAAATGTCCAGTATAATCACAGCATAACGAGTCATCTCCTTTTGGGGGGGGGGGGGGGGGGGGGGGGTTGATGGCTGAGTCATACCTCCGGTATGATCGACTGAATGGGCACTCCTGGCTTTGAGCCATAAAGTTAAAATTGTCCATCTCCTCTGATTTCAGCCTCTCAACACTAATTATTCAGATTGCTGTTGTCCTTGGCGACAGTAGACCATCTTACATTTTATGTTTATATAATAATAATAAATTAATATAATAACAAACATCTGCTTTCACTTTGAAAACTTCGAACAAGTAACTGAATTTGTTTCAAAAAGATTGGCGAGTACCATTGCTTAATTATGTTGTAATTTGCATTCATGGAAAATATGATGAATTGATGCGGTATCGGCAGAATAATTGATTCTGAAAATATTCCATTACAAACAATTAACCATTCATTTGATCCGTTTTATGTCCTTTTAAAAGCTACAGCCACCAGCTTACGACATTCGGTAACCTACTGAGCCAAGCATTAATAGTCAAGACTTAACATGCAAATCTATGGAAGCATCAAAGCAATTAATGCACGCAAAGGTTTGTGATTTACTGCAGGTAGTGGCAGGTGGGGTGAGCCATGAGGAGGGCAACCAGTACCACAGGTTTGCTCAAAGTAATTACGGAGGCAGCAAAGATTCCCCTGGCATGGAGGAATGTGGCTCGTTCTCTCTCTCATCCCCTCTGTAATCTGTTATTCCGCCCCCCCCCCCCCTCTCTCTCTCTGTCTCTCTCTCTTTAATAGCTACCTTCTGCACTCCTCCCTGAGGGCCTGTGGGCCATTTGCTCTGTATTTGCATGCTTGGGCTAGGTGTGTGTATATGTGTGTATGTGTGTAAGCAGTTCAACTGTCTGTTTGAATCCCAAATAGCCCAGGGATGCGCAAGTCATCGGTGGCAGGCAGTTTTACTTGTGTGAGGAAATGATGAAAGACCTTCAAGTGTGCCCCTGACTCGCTTTGGGGCTGTCCAAACAGCATTACCATTGAACATTTCACAGAGTTAATATTCAGGCTTCTGCTCGCTACTCCCGATGAAGATTATTATTATTTTTTTTGTATTAACACATTCAGGGTTGCCACTGCCTCCTCAACCGGTTACTTCCACTAATGTGAGTGATGGGTATTTTGCGTATGTACGTGCGAGCCAATATACCCCGAGAGCTGAGGAAAGCACTCCCCTTAGGAATGTCAGTTGGATTCGCAGATGGAGGAGACACTGAGGTGGCTACGTACAAGTACAGACACGGATCCCGAATCAGATGCATCGAAAATTCTGTCTTCCTGAAGATGATAATGTGATTGACAGTGTCAGAGTGGTATTCATTACAAAAAACGTTTATTATTGTGAGCGTAGCTTGCACTGGTGGAAAATTTGATTAATTATTTTAATTAATTAATTAAACATACAAGAAAAAAAGAAGAGAAGATAATATGGCCAGATGTAGCTTTTGTTGGGGGGATGGATCAGTTTCACTCAAAATGCGAGTACAAAATCGTATGTCACTGCAAACTACAACCACTGAAATTTAAGATACACAACAGTACACCTTGCCTTCATCCAACTTCTGGTTCGTTAGATTTATTTATTTTTTATCCTGTTTGTCTGCCCCACATGATATTTGCATTTGCCGAATTTTGACAACTATGAATCACTGACATTAATTTTGATGTGGCGTGAAAACCAAAAAGAAAAATTCTCCAAAGGAATGTGATTATTTGATGACGTCAGTAGTGATTTCGGCCTGGGATTGAATAGCAACTCATGACTGTATACCCTCCTCTAGTGTACACATCACTTGGTGAGGCTGGCGCTCATGAGCAGCTTGGGGTTATTTACAGCTAATGAGCACATAAAAGGTCTGACATCACTAAATCGGCACTTTGTGTGCACACTCAAATATACCGTGTAGGGCCCAACATCACCATGTTTTAGTCAAACACCTGATGAGGGCGGATGCGTGATGACGGTAAAACATTTAAATGGGATGAGACAAATGAGGTTCAACTGTTTGCATAACAAAACACAAAACATGGATGTTTTGGATTCACGCTACGCCCTCTCTAAGACGTCCGACACATCAACGAAACGGCGCACATGCACGCCAGCACGCGTGTCAGCAAATACTACATGGTCGACTGGTTAGCACGTCCGCCTCACAGTGCAAAGCCATTCTTATTTTTATTTTATTTGTGAATGAATGTTTGTTTTTGTTTTTCAATTTTATTTTTTTTCATTAACTAAATTAACCTCGGTGGCCAACTGGTAGTTTTTGCACCGGTCAGGTCCAAGTCTGGTTCGGAAGCATTGTGCCCCTCTGTGGGAGAATTTAGCACTGAAGCTCCGTCATGCCTCAAGCCAAATTGGACAAATTGGTAGAAATCAACACACACCTTGATGCAGTTAACACATGCACGGTAATAACTACCCGTTTAAAAAAAAATCATCGGCACAGTTGCAGGACTTTGTGCATGTAATTTTTTTTTTTTTTTTTTGCTGACTTTATTCCTGGTGATGACTGTCAGTGAATTCTAATGAAAAAAAAAGAACTTTCCACATGCATTTGGGTTGATATTTAATATAATCATTCAGTCATCTTCCGAACCGCTTGATCCTCACTAGGGTCGCGGGGGGTGCTGGAGCCTATCCCAGCAGTAGGCGGGGGACACCCTGAATCGGTTGTCAACCAATCACAGGGCACACAGAGACGAACAACCATCCACGCTAACACTCACACCTAGGGACAATTTAGAGTGTTCAATCAGTCTGCCATTTTTTGGAATGTGGGAGGAAATCGGAGTACCCGGAGAAAACCCACGCAGGCCCGGGGAGAACAAACTCCACACAGGGAGGCCGGAGCTGGAATCGAACCCGGTACCTCTGCACTGTGAAGCCGACGTGCTAACCACTGGACTACCGGGCCGCCTATTTAATATAATACTTAATATAAATAATTTTCATATAGGCCCAGTAGTCCAGTGGTTAGCACGTCGGCTTCACAGTGCAGAGGTGCCGGGTTCGATTCCAGCTCTGGCCTCCCTGTGTGGAGTTTGCATGTTCTCCCCGGGCCTGCGTGGGTTTTCTCCGGGTACTCCGGTTTCCTCCCACATTCCAAAAAAAAACATGCGTGGCAGGCTGAACACCTTGAACACTAAAATTATCCCAAGGTGTGAGTTTGAGCGCGGATGGTTGTTCGTTTCTTGTGCCCTGCGATTGGCTGGCAACCGATTCAGGGTGTCCCCCGCCTACTGCCCGGAGACAGCTGGGATAGGCTCCAGCACCCCCCGCGACCCTAGTGAGGATCAAGCGGCTCGGAAGATGAATGAATGAATGAATTTTCATATAATACTTAATATAAATAATTTTCATGAAAGTTATAGTAATATTGTTACGGTATCATTCTGGAAAAATGGATTGTAGATATAGTCGTACAACGGGATGGATGCATGGATAGCAGGATAGACAGTGAGAGAGACAGATATGCTCACAGGCAGAAAAGATGATTGCAGTGCACCATGTATGGCACAGTTTGCTCTATTGACAGCGCAATGTTTACACAAGGCAGGCGCGTACATCCGAATGGAGCCCGCGCAGGCAACGCACAGCCAGGCCGACCCGGTGTCCCACAGGGCCACGGAAGGATCTCTGGCTCTCCGTGGTTGAGAGGAGCAAGGTGATCTGTATTCATTGGCCTGCTTTGGCGAGGCCTGCTGTCACGGCTTCCCCACCCCCTCCCCATGGGAGGCACTGACGTGTAGTGTAAATGCACATGTGTGCATGTGCGTGTGTGTGTGTACACTTGCCTCTCATGGCACTAATGCTGCCTGACAAAGACGAATGGAGCCAGACCACCCACTTTGAGCAAGCGAAGGTCCAGCGAGCGTCAGCGCCAAGGGAGTATTCTACATAAATAAAAAAAAGGAAAAGAAAAAAAACATTGTGTAGCAAACAAGTAAAGTGAGGAGGAGGAGGAATAAGTGAAGAGTATTGGAAATGCATGACGTAATTGCAGGGATGTCAAACAGATTTTTATCATGGGCCACGTAGCTCTGGTTTCCCTGAGGGGGGCCGTGATGACCGTGAGAATATTGGAAATGTATTGGAATCAGATCACGGTCATCATATGACATTTGTGTGGTTGAACTGGTTAGCCGACTAATCGACTTTACTACTCTCAATTCAAACTTGAAACGTATTCATTACTAATCACGTGCCTTTTTGGGCCTTCTGCTGACGTCGTCTGACTAAAACGTGGATCTGTGGAGCAGGAAATGAGATGATGAGGGCGACGGGGGGGCTAAACAAGGCCAAATAGTCACCCTGAGCTAGCGTGGTGATGATAAAAGATATTTGAGAGAGGAGGACGACAAACGGAGGGTTTCATAGAGTGATATATCATTTTTACTCACCCAGTCTTACTCTCCGCTGGTGCTGGAGTAGCAAGAACCACAATTTTTATTCATATGGGTGTCCTTGAAACGACAACTAGCAGGACAGTTCTCTCAGAAAATACACTTCAGTGTAGAATAGAAATATATTTACATAATTTTTTTTTTTTTACAATAATTGATTTGTTTGCTCATTTAGCGATGCAACGGACGTGTACTGACAGGCCGAACAATGAAATGCACTTCCACAAGACGGAAGAAGACACAAGAAACCGACAGTACGTGTTCATCTGTTGTCGTTTGCACAACAGAGTCCCAGCTTTGCGTGAGGCTAAACAGGCACCAATTTTCTGGAAAAAAAAAAGTACAGTTCTTGCATTTTGTGTATGAATGCATTTACTGAGCAAAGTTCAGTCCATATCTCATCGGATATAATTTTTGATCGTCAGCATGAAATATATCTGACTTCAAGAACAATTTTTTTTTTTTTGCTGCTTCCTGGAAAGATGATACGAGACATAATCGATGGATAATATTGATTCTTTGGGTGAAAAACAAAATGATAAAAATGGGTGGTGCTCAATTGCTTTGAATGAGAGAGGAGACAGGAATATTGGGCTTAAAAAAAAATTTTTTTTAAACGAGCACGCGCACGTAGAACGTGCAAAGTCCACATTGCAACCAAGCTGCCTTCAGGGAAATCCCAGATCAGGCAAATTCTCAAAACAAATTACACAGAGGTTCGCAGAATTAAATGAGGTGCTTGAGTGGTATCCGCCCTGCTGGTTTTCAAAGTTTTATTTGCGTTTTTTTTTTTGCATCATTGTGTGTCACCAATTAACAATTTATTGACACAAAAAACATTGCAAGCACTTTGTGTCGTGTTGCCTTCCTTTAATATCCCTAAACTACGATAAGGAGGTTGCTGTTGTGTGTACAGTGAGCAGCCTACAATACAAATCCAGTGTGTGATGGATACTTTACTTACAAAGAAGCTTTTGAAGTGAGATTACGATCTTGCGGGTGTTGACATGTAGCATGACGCTTCGGGCGAGGAGAGTCCACGAGGCCTCCTTTGACGGACCGACTATGTCATGTGGAAGTCTGTTACAATCGTCATAATGACTGGCTTTTGCCGTGAATGCACAGATGCTCTTTCTCTAGGCTAAAGATGTCAGCCCACTTTTCTGGCCAAGAGTGGACCCCGCCACCCCCCCCCCCCCCCCCCCCCCCTGCTTGTGTTCACAACAAGACTCTTGTCAGACTCATGAAGACACTCGGGAGCAGCGAGAGTGCTCATGAGAGAGAAAATGGACGAGACGGTGATTACCAAAGGGAAAGAGAAAAGCTGTGCTAGTGATAATGGAAGAGCAGCAGTCAGAGAGGATAATTTCGACAGTCACACGACTGTGACGTGATGATGACGACGATTACGAAAGGTTTTCTTTTATGATTGAACTGATTGAACTGACGTGCAACACGTTGCTTGGTTTGTTTTACTGTTTATTGTATATGTTAAATTGTTCCATGTACAGCACTTTGTATGCAGCGATGGCTGTTTCAAAGTGCTCTATAAATACAGTTGATTTGAGTTATTTTGAGCTCAATTTCTATCAGTAGCTTTGTAAACCCTTTAAAGTAGACTGGTACCTCTACTTATGAAATTAACTCATTCAGTACAAGCCAATTCTAGACCAAGTCCGAAAAGACGTTTAAAAACGTCTTTGGGAGTGAATGAGTTAATTAGTTCTAGAAGAAATTTCTTAATTAGAAAATTTTGGAAGTAAGACACGTTTGCCATGTAAATGCCCTAATCCATTCCAAGCCACCCCCAAAATTCAGACAAATGTTTTCTAAAGCATAAAAATGCATTATAGTACTGTATGTAACAAATACATGTTACAATTACATTATTGCACAATACATGAGAGTTGTGCATAATGTAAAAAACAAACAATAGAGTCAAGAATAAAAATGATGGTCATTTAAATTTTAACTGCGTTTATTGTTTTGGGTTTTTTTGGCCTCTTTAGTTCATGTTCTCTCTCAGAAGTGGTTTTTGCCTGACGTTTTCTAAAGAACTGATCCAAGGACGTTTGCGTTTGTCGGCCATTCACCATCTTTCGAAAATGTCCAAGGCAAACATGAGCATAGTGAGCGATCGCCCGACTGGTGAACACTTTTTCTGGGTAATTCACATTTACGTAACACTAGCGGAACACCTCATGGGCGAATGACGGGGTCGCTGCATCGGTGGAGGTCCCCTCTTAGCCAATGGAATGCCAGAAAGATGCTCGGTAATAGCCAATAGCAGAGCACCGATAAGTATGTTGCGTTCAAGATACTCGGAGCTGTGACTAACATCCCATACTGTATTTTTACCTTTCGTATCTTGAAATTTCTTTGTCGGTCAAAGCGAGCGCTTGTTTACGCTGGAAACGAATGCATGTACAGTGTCAGATCAGAGCGCTTCGCAGGATTAATGTCCATGAATGATGATCGGGAAATAATTCCATCAGCCTTTTAATAAATCATTTAGTGCCACTTCCCTGAATCTTGGCTGTATTAGACGAGAAGGGGGACGGGAGATGGCGGGGAGGGGGTGGGGGTGGGCTGCTGTTCATAACACGAGGGAAGGAAGAAGGGAGTAGGTGGGAGGTTACTGCGGAAACACTAATGACACCCAAGCCCTCTTCCAGTGCTTTTACTTGAGATAGCAGATGTAATTGCTGCAGGTGCACTGGTTATTGCTGCAATGCATCTCACACTTAACCTGCCGCATGGCTGCTGATTGGGACACGTTTGTTTCTCGGTCAAATTTCTTTCATTCTCGGATTTAAAAAAAAAAAATCTGAAGTCACTCAGAGATTACTCAATATTTGACGAGTTCTTCCACAGAGTACTTTCTGACGCTTACACTTTGTTATTTGGGTGACCACATCTTACTTTAACTTGAATCATAGTATTTTGAAGTAACAATACTCTTACTTGATTACAATTTTTTGGCTACGCTACCCTGCCTCTGTTTGTATGAATGGCAACAGGCGTATTCACAAGTGTATTGCCCTGTCTGCTATCTAGCGGAAGAGCATTTCATTGTTCGGCCTGTCACTGGATGTTGCCGGCATAGATAGATGAAAAGTATATTATTTCTAGTAGATACGGCAGATGATCATTTTTGGACAAATTAAATGAGATTGGATTCATTTCCGCAGGAACACCGAGGAGCTCTTGTGGCCCCTTAGTGCACCATGGCAATCGCTGGATTAAGATACCAGATTGCCCAAATTCCTTTTCATTATATACTGTACTAGCTGGTTCGCCGCCCTCCGGGCGGCTCATCAGCTAGTTCCTGCGGAAGGCTGGTAAGGTGGGCCCACAAAAGTGTTGTTGCTTGGTTCAACTTTTTGTTCATCTTCATTGCTTATCGCGAAAATAAAGAGATGTTTAGCTCTACTAAATAACTAACAATTTCATTGCAATGCTTGTGGGTAGACAACATTTTTTCGCGCGATCGTAGTGAGCCACTGCCTGAGCGGCGCAGTGGCGGCGCAGTGGCGGCGCAGTGGCGGCGCGCAGCGGCGCGGTGAAGTAGGTACGTTTTGAAAAGGGACAGACGGAAGGACAGACCGCGTGCGGGACGACGCGCAATATATATATAGATGTACTCGCCAACTGATGAGTTTGGAAACGCATAACCTTAGTTGATACACGTACTTGTCACGATTGCATCGCCGTACATTTCACACGCAACGTCACAGTTTCCGTTTGCCGAAAGCTTAAGCGATGACCCCAAGCTGGAAAGGGAACAGGCCAAAGGTGCTAAAGCTCAAGCCCTGCAGTAAAATAACATCTTGACGTTTACGACAGGACTTGCAAATATGTCTCCAACTCCTAGACTGTGGTCAAAGGCGTAGAACCCCAAGGCAATCGTCTGCTCAAACATCGAGGCCCGTGCGACGACCAACGTGGCAAAGAAACGATGAACCCGAACCGCGTCCATCCGGACTCGGAAAGGGGGAGAGGCTTATACCCGTAGGCTGAGTACTGATTACCGCTTAACTGCTGACTAAGCGATAAACACGGAGGTTCATGGTGGGCCGCGTCAACCTGATTGTTTGGATTGCATTGCTGAAGACGATTCGGGGCAATTTGTAGCCCACCGTGGCCAAAGTGTACGCTATTATCTTACTTTGTTGTCGCGGGAGGGTTGGGGGGTGCGGGGGGGGGGGGGGGGGGGGTCCATGATCAGCCTGGGGAAGAGACACTAATACACGTGTTCAGGAGATTCCCTCACGGTCAAAAAAAAAAAAATCGCCATTAAGGAAACTCTTAACCGCCTTTGGATGACTGCAGGTAAAAGGTCAAAGAAGAAGCCTGGAGCCACTTCCTGTTCGTGGAGGCCAGGTTGTGTACTCATGAGGTTAAAATTGCTGATTTGATTTTTAATCCACCGTGCGAGTGTGTGTGTGTGCATGAAACAATTCTAAAATCCATTTCGGTATGATTGCGCACACTTGTCCGTGCATCCCCTCGAGGTAGTTGATGGTTTTATAGCCTGCCCGCTTATTGCCTTCCATGTTGCAGTGCACATGCTCAGCCATGTCGTAGTAAAGTTGCCGTTTAATTGCTTTTGCAGTCAAAGCAAAAAAGCCACTTCCCATTTTCAAGCTTCCGTTTGTCGAGTTACACACGTCGGCAAGTGTAAATCTTTTGTAGTCGACTATCACCTGATAAAAGTCGGTCGAGTCAAACTCGATTAATCGATGACCTTCTTGGTGTTTTTTTTTTTTTTCCCCCAAGCACAGTACAGCCCACAAGCCCCAAGCTCTTTTTTGTGGAATGACGTATTTTGACAGACGGGTATAGAGATGAATATAATAAAAATGATTAGTAATGTAAAGAAAAAAGTGTGATGTAATTTCAGAACATATTACATGACACACGCAGTAAAGAAAAGATTCGAAACAGGTTATAAACTGGTGCGGCAACGTCTAGTATCTTTTTAAATCATGATATTGGGATGAATGAGAGGAGTTTTATTATTTGTTGTGGTGCCTTTGAGTCGTTTGCAGCGTGGAGAAAGAGGTGAAAACATTTTGGATTCTGTTTTTTCTCAAATACAAATAGGTAATTGAGAAAAAACTGTCCCAGAGCCCCGCCCCTCCAACTACTCCAAAGTATGCCAGATCAGTACTTATTCACAACCTCACTATGTAAAGCTAATTACATACATGGCATTTGCAAAGAATCACACGAAAGGAAAGCTCAAACGTTTGCCTTCATCAAATACACCTGAGAAATCCCCTGCGCCCCCCCCCCCTCCCACCCCCAATGCTCATTCTTTGATGAATGCACATCATCCACACTTCATATGTGTGCACATCTCGGGAGAACTGGGATTAGAACTGAAACATGTGAGTCCAAACCCTATGTATGTATATGTGTTTTTCACCTAACTCCACCCCCCCACACACACACACCCTAATTAGCTTCCATCCTCCCTGCCATAATCACACACATACCCAAAGCCAGGCTATAGCTGCCAGGCAGGGTGGAATTACCAGAGATGTGCTTCAACTTGCCCATCCGCATTCCCTCAGGAAACCATGGCAACCTAGCCAGAGCATATGTGATGCGCCAGCTCGCCTTTGAAGGCGCCGCAGTGCCCATCAGAGAAGTACAGCCCGACTGAGGGCGGCGGTGGCGCTGGAGCCACTTCACATCCTTCACGAGCTGAATAGGGTCAAGCCTGCATGGCAACAATCTCCTCTTCTTTTGTGCTGCTCGGGCATTCTTAAAAAGAAACCAGGGGAGCATAAAACTCATTCACTCGCTCAGCCACTCACTCGTGCACATGCACGCTCTCCCTTCCGCGTCTTACACACACACACGTGCACGCACAGCTGCAGAATGTGAAGGTCTTATGGGAATGGAAGGGTAAGTGCAAAGCAACCTCAAACTGACCCTTGCTTGAATTAAAGTGTGTGCTCGTACACACAAAGGGGGAAGCCAAGTAATATTGCAGCATTCCAAGAAACGTGTTGGAAAATTCCGATGTGGGAAAAGTGCAAAAACACCGCCGGAACTCAATACTCCATGCTGGCAGACTCACAAAGATGCTGAAATTGTCCATACAATGTTATTGACTATGAAAAGCTTCTGTCCAGTGCAGAGGTCAAGAAAAATTGCATTTGTCATTCTTAACCATCAATGGTACACTTTTTAATTGATTTCATTTGTCAGAGCATATAGCTTGTTGTATTTGGTGCAACCTTGCAACCAGGTACTTTAGTACCTGAAAACATCAAATTAAAAATATTGCTGAGTCAATCATTAGGATTAAGATAAGATAAGATATCCTTTATTCGTCCCACAATGGGGAAATTTACAGCCTCCAGCAGCAAGAATGTATGTAGAAAGAAGAAAGGAGAAAGAGAAAAAAAAACAACAACAAACATCTTTCAATTAAATACAATATGAACACAAATGGATAAATCGCAGTACTATTAATATTAATATTTATATATATATATGAATGCTAATCGAATGTTCGTATTCCTCCGATAAGAGTTACAGGGTTGCAGATCAATGCGAATGTTAAAGCTTCAGCTCAAGAGTTCTTGCGATGCAAACTGGTCATGAACAAGGCTGACATACATATTCAATACAGTCATGAATATCGAACATACACGGCCAAAATGACTCATTTTATTGAAATAACTTGTGAAGAGGAAAAAAAAAAGATAACGACCTACAGTGCTGCAGTAGAAATATTATCTCGTAGTTTGGCTGATGGAAAAGTGGCACCGATGTTGAGTTTTAACCATATCGTGCGGCACAGAGAGCGGCTTCAGGTGGGCAACATCCCACTACCCAGCGGTCTTGAATGCATCATATGAGCCGTGTTTCCGCTCGACATGGAGGTGCGGTGAAGGCAGTCGAAGGGTCAGCTTACACATTTCTGCCTCTCATTTGCCAGCTCTCTCCTCAATTATTCATACAGCGGAACAGCCAATCGCACGAGTTGGGAGAGGGAGCGCTATAGGTAGCTCCTTGGGGGAGCACACGAAGAAACTTGGGAGCTAGGCTGAAGAAGGCGCCTTACTGGAAGCACCTGTCACTCACTCACCGAGTCCTTCATTATCTCCTAGAAGCTATCTGATTCAACACTCTGTACACAAACACGCGCTCGTGTACACTCATTATGCGTAGGCGTTCGGCCCCCCGCCCCCGTCCTCCCTAATAAAAGCATAGAGGCACGCTCAAGGAAGCTTTGACTGAACAATGCTGGCACAACTGCTGTGTAAGCATTAGCATAGTAATGGTGTCTTGAGTACAGGGTCGGGAACAGCTCTTATGTTATGAGAACCACACCAGGTGCCTGAAATTTTAAAATGACCCTTGTCTGTATCACTGGCTTGCGGGAGTGGGGGGTGGGGGGGCTCAAAGCAAAATTTTATATGCGGAAGAGCCCACTGATATTCATGGGAGAGTACCATGTAATGTTTGTGATATGAATAATAAGGAGATGGGTCCTCATGCAAAGAAGGCATCACTGGTGGTTTTCTACCAGTAATGATGCTACTAATAAGGCTCAAATTAGGCACCACCCAGTGCAATAATAATATAAGATGTAAAAACAAACCTGATAAAAAAAGGGAAGGACAAAAAGTGGAGGCGATTGCCCCCAGTGGCCCCCCTGGTTGCACTGCCACTGGGGGTCAATACAACAAATCAGTGCCATTTGATTGTTGTAACTTCCTCAAAGTAAATTTAAATCTCTCTTTAAAACAAATGAATCCATCAATACATAAAACTTAATCTGATAATGCACATTTTGAACTACGCAAAGTGTGTATTGGCGCATATCAGGCATATTAATTCACAGTCAGTGACAGGATTGAGTTTTTAGCACCATAAATGCATGAAATATAGCCACGTGGCATTTATGCTTGTGGAATGTTGCCACTATGCACAAAAAAGTGTTCCAGTGGTTAGCGTGTCAACCTCACAGTGCAGAAGTACCGGGTTCAATTCCAGCTTTGGCCTCCTGTGTGGAGTTTGGATGTTCTCCCCGGGCCTGCGTGGGTTTTCTCCGGGTACTCCGGTTTCCTCCCACATTCCAAAAACATGCATGTCAGGCTGATTGAACACTAAAATTGTCCCTAGGTGTGAGTTTGAGTGCGAATGGTTGTTCGTCTCTGTGTGCCCTGCGATTGGCTGGCAACCGATTCAGGGTGTCCCCCGCCTACTGCCCGGAGACAGCTGGGAAAGGCTCCAGCACACCCCACGACCCTTGTGTGGATAAGTGGATCAGAAAATTGAATAATTGCCTTATGTAAGCCCATGTGCACTGACAGCCGTACATGCGCTGCGTCAGAATACACATTTCATTCAGATGTCATTCCCCTCCACAGCCATTCAGAGAAGAAAGATAAAACTCTTTAAACAAACAAACAAATAAACAAACAAAATAACAATTATCCAAGAAAACTAAATATCTGCGCACTCTAAATAGCGTTCTCATGTGAATGAATGACAAGCTCTTTGGACATGGATATTCAATATGCTTATAAGGAGTGTGCAAACACTCCTCCCAAGGGTGAGGCTGCCAATGACCTATTTCCCATCATGCACTCCGATGGCTTCAAGGCAAAAAAAGGGTGTTGGCTGTGTCACGAGGGAACTACCCCCCCACCCCCATCCCCCGTGCCCTCTGACACCGCTGCCTCATTCCTTCTTTTGTCTTTGAAAATTGAAGACTTGAGGACATGTGGAAAGTTTGAAAAACTGACAATTGGTGGGGGGTGCAGGGGGGGGGGGCTAAAAGATGAGATTGTGAAAAGGAAGAAAAAGCTGAGTAGTTGAGTAAAGCCGTTGTGGTTGGAAGATGTGGTCTAACTTCTTACTGATCGCTTTGCAGAGGGAAACAGAATTGTTTTGAAACTATGTAGTCAAATTTGGTAACTTTTAAAAACAATTTAACTCATGTCACACCCCCTCCCCAAATAATGAACAAAACTTTTTATAATGTAAATCATTGAAAGTAATAAAAGACACAGAAAATGTATGTAACTGATAACAAATCAAGAATTTTAAAAAAAGATTAAAAAAAAGAATAATTTCAACCAAGTTGAAATTATTCAAATCAAAGCATACTTACATAAAATACCAGAATCCATTCATTGTCATGATTATTTTAAACTTCAATTACTTTTATATATTACGTTTGCATACCGCATTAAAAAAAAAAACTAAATGGAGGATTGCAATTTGTTGGCGACATCCATGCAATTTCAATTTACCTTTGTTTTTGGATGTTATTTCACTGTCTAAACACGGCAA
Organism: Hippocampus zosterae; assembly: GCF_025434085.1. Classification (NCBI taxonomy): domain Eukaryota; kingdom Metazoa; phylum Chordata; class Actinopteri; order Syngnathiformes; family Syngnathidae; genus Hippocampus; species Hippocampus zosterae. Next base: position 9,757,129 of record NC_067456.1, on the reverse strand, counting down.
TGTCGCAGCTGGTGAGTGTAGCTATTCGAGAGGCACATCTCAAAGCACCTATGAGACGAATCCACAAAAGAATAATCAGCGCAGAGCGCTCGAAATGTGTTACGTTTAAAGTGATGAGCGGATTCCACGCAAAGCATTCAGACCTCCAAAGAAGCCTTTTATTTATGCGTACAAGTCTAATCATGAACGCCCACGTCTGTATTTCTCGCCGCTTTGTTGAACATCCCCTCCCCACCCCAACCTCACCATTTAATAACTGGCAACTTATTAAATGAGCTACTACGGGAGCGGTAATTTAATAATTTAATTGCTGTCTGTCCTGGGCCTGCCAGGCGAGTGTTTCATTGGTATTATATACAGACACTGATTAACAATTAAATGGAGGCTGTGAATAATAAATTAGGGGGCAGCTTTTAATTCACTCAGCACCAGGGAGAATTGAAAATGTAAGAACACACACGCACAAATACGAGCGCAAAGGGGAGGAGATTAGAGCACCCAATAAGTTTAGGCCACATGCCCAACAGGCTTGATTGTTCATGAAGAGACAAACATCTTGGTTGATGTGTGGGTGTGAGGCTAAGGTGAATGACAAATTACAGCGTTGAGAAGTTTGTACCTATAGAGGTCACCTTGACCCGCGCTCCACTTCGACACGAGTCGTAAATTTGCCCTTTTATGCAACACGCTCGTTAATTGAATTGCGGGAGAGATACAATTAATGGTGGCAGAGGCACGCCCATCGACTGACTCTTGTTTTCAAACGGCACTGGAACCCTAAAGCAAACACAATCTGGAGGGGTAGCGAATAGCTGCCAGCGTTACCACAAAACCTTCAGGCTTCTGCTAGAAAGCAAAAAAGATGAATGTCAGGAAAAAGCCTACTAGAACATCTGAAATTTATTTGGGGTTAAGCTGAGGCATTAAATGGCGGCAGGTGTGTGCCGACTCACATTTACCATAGGTTTGAATGTGATTGGTTAATTCTGAGCATAGCCACATCCCCAATGATAAGAGGGCATGCACACTTGTGCAACTACATTATTTGTCTTGTTTATTTCTACTTCCACTGTTGAAAATTCAAACATGGTGGACATGATATAGGTTACAGTGGAACATTTTGAAATGTTTGGATTTTGAACTTTTTCTTTTTTTTATACACCACAAAAACCTGTCATTCGGTTGTGGGGGGGTGTAGACTTTTGGACAATTGTAGCGTAGAAACAAAGGTCCTTTTTTTTTGTTATTGAACTTTTTATTGAATTTTTTTCAAACAGTTAGAAAGAAGAAAAACATGGTCACGTGTTGTTTAAGTACATAGAACCACACCAGTTCCGGGCATCAAAATAGTACATACATACATACATAGACATTGACTGTAAAACGGGTTACAATTACTGCCCTCCCACCTATACAATGTCCTGAACACTGTGCCATATGAGTAGAAAAGTAATGAAATAAAATAAAATAAAATAATAATAATAAGCAAAAATAAACTTGAGTGGAATGGGGCCAATAGGGTAACTCAACTATCTGTTTAAGCACTACCTTAGGTTTCCGTAAATTTTATCCAGGTATCCCATAATGTCTCACATTTTTCTCGTTCGCCTCGAAGAGTAAATGTCAGTTTCTCCATTTCAAAAATTTCCCCAACCACCTTAGTCCAGTCTTTGACTGTTGGGGGATCTGTCGTCAGCCATCTTCTTGTGATTGCCTTTTTGCTCGCTAACAGTAAGATGTTGTAGGTGTATTTCTGAGCAAAGTTAATGGTGAAGTCAGGTTCCAGTCCCAAGTACAGGGCTTCAAAGGTCGGAGGGACCACTGTTCCCATAATCCTACCCATAGTCAGCCTTGTCTCTTCCCAGTATTTGGAGATGACCGGGCATTCCCAAAACACATGAAAATGTGAGGCTTTGCTATTACCGCAGGCTCTCCAACAGGCTGTATTCCTTCCTTGTGAAGTCCCTTGGGCCGGAACTCTAAAAAACCTGACGACATTCTTCCACCCAAATTCCCTCCAAGAGAGAGCCGATGTACATTTCCATTGCTGTGCTATTGTTCTTTCCCATGCTTCCAGTTGAATTGAAATGCCAGCCTCCTTAGCCCATTTATTCTTTATATATATTGTATCCCCACCTTCTAGTACCTGTAACTCTTTGTAAATTTTCGATATATTACCCCTTCCAGGGTCTGACCCATAAGATAGTAGGAAGATTTCTATCGATTCTTGCAGCTAAGACACTACCTAGAGAGATCTCTACGCACAGGATGGGTCCAACAAAGTGGTTTCGGCTTAATCAAGATATTCCTACTATCTTAAAGGTCCATTTTTTAAAGTTACTTTTTCAATATTGTCATTTTCTCCCTTCACTGACTGCCGCATGATTCTTCTGCTTCAAAGTTAGGCATGCATCAAGTACGGCTGATTGCGAGATGTAATGCTAAACTACACCATGTGCCTGGGAAAAGGGTGTTTACAGATGATGAGTGGGCGAGAATTATCTCAAAGTTGGCTTGTATTTAGTGCTCAAAAAAAGAAGAAGAAAATAGTATCTTTCACCGAGTGTGGAACAAAAAAATAAAACAAACATGAAATGCGGACCGTAGCGCAAAGCCTTTCAGCTATTTATTCTTAGCTCCTAAAATGGCTTAATGATGATAATGAGTGTGATTACCAAAATGGTCTTCTGGCAGTACAATCATCTGAAATGTCCATTACAAGAGAGAGAGAGAGGGGAAAAAAAAGGATCCAAGTGTGTGTATGTGTGAGCTTACAGTAGGGCTGTTTGGAAGATGAACTGGCATTAGCATGCTGTGAATGGGAGCAGGTGAAAATCTCACTTTGAATCATTTCCCCTCCCGCTCTGGTCCATTGTTGGCGTCCTCACACATGGCAGAGGCGGAAAGAAAAGATCCTATTATTCCGGCCCAAGCCTGTTCTCCTCGTTGATGCTTTCAAGAGGGGAAAGAGACGGGGGGAATATTCTGATGGAAAGCAGGGCCTCAGTGGCAGCCGAGCAGTTGTGTGCCAGCTGAAAAGAGTCGGCGGGCTGAAGCAGCGCCGGTGCCCACCACCTGCCGAGCCCCTTTCTGCCTCATCTCGCTCGGGCTCGCTTTCTGGGCTTTTCTCTCTGTCAAGCACTCTGTGACTCAGCAATCCAGGTTCAATTCAGGATGAAGAAAGGGGAGGAACGAGAGAAAAGACTAATTTATTGAGCGGGAGAGCTGGGAAAGAGCGCGCAGATAGATGTCGACTGTACTGTGCGTTACACTGCCAGAGCTAAAAGCAACACCTGGTGCTGGAACATCAAATCATGTTTTCCCATTGAAATGAATAGAAATGCCATTAATCCGCTCCAGCCTCCCCCACCCTTGCTAAAAAAGGGGGGTGGAGGGGGGAGTAAAGTACAGTAACCCACTTCCATCAGTGGGGTTGTGTTCCACACCACGCCCGTAATAAGTGAGATATACTGTAAATAAAGATCGATTGTATGTGTTGATGCACAATGAGTTCAATCTGTTGCTCAAAAAACACACAAAAATTGCGTTTCACCCCAAAAATCTGACTTAAGCATTAAAATCTGCAATCTGAAGGCAGCCTTCGAAAACGGTCTACCTCAGCTATTCGTGGGTGAGAACAACTGGGCCGACCCGTGAATAGCCAAAATCTGCATAGGCAGGTTCAAGAATCGTGAAAATCTGATTGTAACGGATTCCTCTCAAAATTCATTTAACGAATTGAATTTTTTAAACCCCCCACCACCCCCCACCAAAAAAATAACATCCGCAAAAAGGTGAATCTGCAGTCGCCGGACTGCGATTGTGCAGGGTCCACTGTAGACCTTTAATTTTCTTTGAACATTCGGCCCTACTAGACTAATGTGTATTTTAATTGGTCACGTTTAAACTTTGAGAACCGAAGTAGTAAGATAGTGTTCAGTGTACAAAGTTTGAGAATCACTGCCTGCTTTGACGTTAGGGTGTGTAGTGTGTACAGTGCGGCACAGCGGCCCTGTTTGTTGCACTTTCTGCACCATTTCTTACGAAATCCCCATGAGATCACATTACTGCAGTACAGTAGAGAATATCGTAAGCAGTTCACTCACCCTTGCTCTGTTTTGGCCTTGTTTTCATGTCTCTCCCTGCCACACAGGCCTTGGACTCCCCCCACTCCCGAATATTAGATCACCTATTGATGCTCCGAGTGTACTCAGCTGGCCATCAATACTGATGGCTTATTGATGAAGGAAGGAGCGAATCCTTGTACCGTCTCCGTCAACATGAGGCTGGCGCGTTCGGTGGAAGCATCTGCGTGTGGAATAATGAGACGGAGTTGGGAGAGGGGGGAAGCGAAAGTGTTGTCATCTGTACGTTTGCACTCACACAGCCAAAGAAAAATCAATGCAATGTAACACAAATGGATATATACAGTATAAATATATATATATATATATATATCGCCTGCAGCACTGCTCTTTAGTGCCAAGACACATGTCGGCCTGGTGGGATGGCATGCTGCACTACTCCCCCGAAGGAGTAGAAGACGAAGAAGATGGTTAACTAAATGGATGGAGTGGCCCCACAAAGCGAGGAACAAGGACCCCTCTCCTCTTCACCAGGACATGACTTTCAGAGTGTTTGCAGGCCTTATTTTCTTTGTGGATTCTCCAGTTCAAGGTCATGGGGAGATGGTGACTTACTCAACCATTCACTTTTTGACATTCACAGCGTCACCGAGTGGGAAGTGAACCCACGTTGCCTGCACTTGAGTCAGGCGAATGGCGAATTTACCTATGCGGAGGTAACACAAATTTCAAGGCAATAGCCACGCATAGGAAAGGACAAGAAAACACTTGACTTAAAATGGATGTAGCGGTACTTATCACAATAAGGCCAACTGCCCAATCATGTCATTTCTCATCGTCTGAGAAGGATACATAAATGAAGGCAGCACAATAATTGTGCAATGAGCACATCTGCCTCCGTTTTGAAAGTTTCCTGCGCTATTACCATTGTGTCAGAACACCGCTCGACATTCTCCCAAATGTGAATACCGTATCTATGCTCCATAAATAAATGTTTTATTGGTGACTGTGTTGTTATATTCTTTTTGACTCAATGCTACAAATTATGAAAGGCCCGTATTTTTAAATAACTGTGCACACACAGATGACCAGTAGTTCTACTGTATTATCAGTTGAGTATCTTTTGCGTAAATTAATATATATTCAGTAATTCCAGTTATTTCAAGTCCAATCATGACTTAAAGTGCCTCATAAGCATGTTGTGAATTTTGATTAGAGATCCCATAGAACCCATCTTTTTAATTTTTTTTTTTTTTTTAAAGAAGTGATTGCATTTATTACACTAGGCGTCTGAGCGTCGCCACCATTCTGATACAATTTTTAAACCAGATGAAACAAACGCAGCCTGTCAAAGAGTAACACAAAGCCAGTGAAGAAGACAAGGCCAGAGCCCGTCTGCCCAATATCAGCACAAAGGAGGAGGTCATCTGGCACTGGAGATAAAGATGGGTGTGGGCCCCCTGCAAATGGCTGCCTCTGTGTGTGTGTATGTGTGTGTGTGTACCTTTTCCGAGCAGACATTGTCCATCTCTGTGGCCCATCACGGGCAGGCCAGCCATCCCTCATCCACATTCCTCAGATGATAGCGAGCCATCCGAGACAAGCAGAGGCAAGTCTGGACCCACCTGGGCAGAGAGCCTGGTGAATTCCACTCATGCTCACAAGGCCCACTGGGATAAGAAAAGCAAGAGGCGGAGGGGGGGGGGGGGGGGCACTTTGAACAATATTTTATCTCCTGCGAGAGAGCATCGGGCGTGGTCCACTGTTGTACCTTTCCCCCCCCAAAACCCACCAATCCACTTTAGTCTATTATTATATTGGCTTGGCGGTGACGTTAAGGGAGCAAGGGACTCGGGTGGGGGCAGGGCTGGGTAGGGCAATCGGCACCAGGACTATTGTGTCTCAGCAACCCCCGTTCAGGGTCATTGAGCATGTGACACCTCTATGGGCAAAGAGTCGTACTAAATAGCTGTGCCATCCCTCCCCAGAAAACCGACGACCTGAGTGGTGTCGGGTGATATCATGAATGTACACAAAAACATAAAAATCAACGAAACGCTTGACCACAACAACAATAATAATAATAATAATAATAGTGATTATAATACTTTTCAATCAATCGTAATCCGACCATATTAAATGAAATGATTGTAACTTGTAGTATAATAACGCAATTGATTTACTGAAATAAATGGAATAAACTCACGAGATTTCTTTAATTTGCTAAGTTAATTAACAAAATTAAAATATAACAGCTAATGTATCAGAAATATTTGTCTTTTCGAGAACCAAAAATGTCTTCAGATCTAACCATTTCAAAATCAGCATTATTTGACGAGTAAGTTCAGAAAGAAAAAGTACCGAAAAACATTAAAGGTTGACTTTAGTATTTTCTTGTCCACCAGTTACACACTATTGTAAACCAATCTGTTTTTTTTAAAGATTTAGGTTAAAACAACTTTAATAAATGATTTGGTGTATTTTTAATCAACGAAACCAAGAATCCGCATTCAAGATGTCATTTTATGTGCACCACCCTACACACAAGATGAACCAATTGCTTTAAAACGATAATGCTCTTTTTGGTTGACATCGCCAGAGCAGCATTCATTGAATAATCAATTTATTATTGTGAGTATAGTCCCAAGAAATCAAAAAGTAATGCTGGCTTGTTCTGATCGACCAAACGCCTCATCGTTCAAATTGGGATTTTAGATAATATTGCTACCATGTTTTAGCAACATTTGAACCAACGCTGACAAAAAAAAAAAATCAATAATCGCCGCTTTTGCAAACCTCTGTGGAATAATGGACTTATTGAACGAAAAAATGGTGTTACTCAGATGTCCCTAACCTATTTTCACTCCTCTCATACATAAACAAAGATTCAGACTTCTTGAGGTGACATAATGCTGCACGGCTCTTGCAGTTACGAAAAGAAGTTTGATGACACATCGTGTCCAAAAGTTAATCTATTCAGATATTTTCAACACTTTAAATTGGTTTACAACACAAAGAAAGAAAGAAAAGATGATGAGGTGACCGGTCAAAAAAAATCAAATTGACCAGGTTTTGACCTAAAAGGTTCTTGCCTGTCCGGTTTAAAAGGTCTCTCCTCAAAAGCCTTATCTTCAGAAAACATCTGACATGACACTGAGCAGGTGCCCCCCTCCCCCCACCCCTACCGAACGCTGCATCCGTAGGGCAGACAAGAAGGGTAAATAGGGTTCATTTACATACCTGAGTCGGGCGTGAGCGCGTGCGTGTTTTTTTGCAGACGCGTGTTTACCGTCAAAGGATGCTCGGGCATTCCTCCGTGGGTATGAAAAGGTGGACACTGGGAGAGGTGGAGGCGGGGGAAGGTCTTGGGGAGGCCTGGAAAAGTCTCTTTGTTTACCTCAGCTGGCTCTGCCCTCAATCAAGGCAGTTTGGAGGAGATAATACAGGAGGGGTTCATGAACAGAGAGATGGCAGCCCCTTTAGCTCTTAAAAGGACAGAGTACAGCTTCAGTTTGCTCAAAATGAACAGTCACTGATGTTTGCGGCCATTTGGTCTACATGTGCCGGCTATATGATTGGCCGGTGACCAGTCCAGGGTGTACCTTGCCAAAAGTCAGGAGGGATGGACTCCAGCTCATTGATCTGTTCTACACAACTTTAGGGATGTAAAATGTATTCTATGTTAATTTATGTTAATTTTGTAAATTTCCCCAATGTGGGACAAATAAAGGATATCTTATCTTAATCATAACCTCACATAATCGGGAGAAGAAGGTAGGGCTTGCTCTCCCCGTGATATATAGAGGGATGGCAGTGGCTCGTGATGAAAAAAGCGGAAAGGGGCGTGGCCTGGACGGGGCGACCAATCACAACAAGTAAGACATCATACACGTCCAATCGCAGGGCTGTTTACAATCGGAAGATGGAAAGACTGATCGGGAGAGCTCGTGAAAACTCGACGATAAGGTACCTGATCTCCCCCCCCCCCTAAAATTTTCTCAACGGATTTAGACGATTCACAAAAATGATCAATTTAAGAAATAAAACGGCGGATTTCCGCATATCCGCGGAAAATTGCCATCCCAATATATATATTTTTTAATGTCTCACTTTGCTATGAGACAAAGCAAGATGTCTGTGATTTCAGGGTCATCTCGGTAAAAAAAAATAAGCAGAGTCGTCGGGTTCCATTCGAGTCGTGTCCTTGCCAGTTTCATTTCTGCGCCGGTTTTGTCTCTTGCCCGCTGAAAAGAAATTCGCCACCAACAGGTTTGGTTTTTCAATCAAGCTTTTAATGAAAAGATTGTAAAATAACAGTTTATTTTCCTCAATGCTGTACATTAAGACTGCAAGGTTATGAATGCTGAGGTCAGCTGTAGTACACTTTCTTTATGACACTTAAGAGTTTTTTTTTTTTTTGCGAGCCCCTTGGCAATGCACGGCGGCGGCTCGGACCTGAATACGAGAGCTCTCTGACGAGTGAGTGGACAGGAAGAGAGAGCCCAGCCTGGGTGCTGCCGACAAAGCTGCGCAAGGGTCACATGAAATCACCTTCAATACTGATGTGTGCGTGTAAGCTTAGTATCGGGAAGTCGAGACCACCTGCTAGCACGAGTAGAAAACACGAGTTGTGCGCACCTTTACATGGACCGTCGGTTTTACACGCGGGAGAGCGTTTGATGATTAATTATTCATCAGGAAAGGCCATAGACGTACGATACAGAGCTTCTCGGCTCGCAGATTCCGATACATTATTGAGAACTTTATCTCAAAGAAAACAAAGCGAAGCGGGAGTTCAAGACGACTTCAATGGAGAGCTCCGCAAATCATTTTTAGCGGCTCGTCGTGTATTTGTGGCAACGGCCACAAACTGATGTCGTTACCCAAATAAACCTTGGTGCGGTGACTCACTACGTTTGATTAAAGATGGACGGAAAAAAAATAACATGAGGTGTAATGGAGTATGAGAGCACATTACTGTAAATGCTGAAAGAGGTATTTTGGCGTCTTGTGTCACGATGGGTACAGTCAATACTGAAATGTAAAACGCACCTGTGGCGCTAGAAGATAATATGGCAGAGTCAAAGTTGAAAAGCGGTGGTTCAGGCGTAGAAGAGATAAAGCGAGGGACAATAAAGCTTAAGACGAGGTTTAATGGCATCAGAGGCCCTTGTCAATGCTCTTAAGACTGGCTTTGTTTTCGTCTTCCAAGGTAAAATGCTAAAAGACAGCCATGCGATTTAAGCCAACAAAATCCGAAAACTCGCTAAATATGAAAAGCTAACATTGCACAATGCACGTCTCAGCTCTCCGTCACCTTAGAACCGAGGGGAAACTGAAAATCATGCCACATTGGATGCATCCGTCGGAATGAGATCCGAACAAACAAATATCTGAGGTTCTCTTTTTTTTACTTAAGGGGACGAAAAATAAAAGACACTCTGGCATAATACACCAGGCACAGCAGCATCATCATTTTAAACCGTGCATCCTCAAACACTAAAAAGGTGAATCAGCTCGAGCAATGAGCGGGCGGCAGTGGGTTTATATCACCCCCATCCACGTGATACTGGATCAACATACTACTAACTTCAGATGACCAGCTTCTACAAACAATAATAGCTGCGGCGAGCCAAGTAGGTACCGTGTCATGGGAAAAATGGAGCCAGCCTCCAGTTCTAGCTTCTTGACTTTGTATAAGCTGTATTCCTTTTAAAGCTTTTGTAACACTGCATAAAGACGGGATCTTTCCACCAAACACGGGTAAGAGACGAGGTACGACCAGCGTGAGGGACACTGGTTGGACCATCGCTTAAGCAGGAACTGATATGAGAGCACTTTGGGTCAACCTTGAGCTTTTGAAAAACATACAAAGTGCACTTAGTAAAGCTATCACACCCTATGGTTCTGTAAAGGGGGTGGGGGGGCAAATAATATTGAAAATGGAACAAACAAGTGAAAGATTCGGATGGATTGAGTGGTTTCAGATGAAAAAAAAATCCTGACAATGAAGAAGAGGGTGAATGGTGTGCATGTTGTTGCTTATGTTTTGGTAGGTTCAATAAAAGGCAGATCCAAGGCAACACCCAGGGAGAGCAAGTTCAAAAATACAGTGGCCTCCAATCGCAATGCAGCTCATGAGGCTTTCTGTGACAAAGGTTAAGGAAATAAGAGTTAAAAAAAATAACAAAAAAATGAAAGAAAAAAAAAACACCCGCAGAGAATTACATGAAACAAAACTTGATAGACATTCAGGTGTAAGTGAGAAATTGGATATTGACCATTTTCTAAAAATAAAAAATTAAACATCCAAGAAAACATCACAGAATGCAGTAAATGGCTGTTTTGTGTCACGTTTTTGATTCTCAGCTTGAATCCTCAAAATAAAATGAACAAAAAAAGAGAAAAGAAAAATAGGGGGTCCTGGCTCCACCTCAGTCTCACATTGAGTAAATTCTTTGCAGAGGTGAGGACAGGACCGCAAATAAATACATTCATCACTGACAATAGACATTTGATAATGGAGAAGAAAAAAAAAACAACAACACCACTGTCAAGAAGTGTTTGCACCACTTTTATAAAGAGGCTCAGCCAGCCAGACGTTTGTGCTGCTTTGACCCACAGAGCAAGGGCAGCTTGGAAAAAAGTAAGGAGGAAAAAAAAAAAAGCAACATTCACAGTTAAGACTAAAAGATCATTCTTGTGTACATGCAGTGAACAAAATCAAAAGCTAACAACGTGATGCGATTAACCCCCCCGCCCCTCCCAAAATATTTAAAGTGTGTGGCCTCACCCCTGGCTCCGCCCACAACTGACGACCACAACTGACGAGCGCCAGGAGGCAGTCGTCAAGCGCATGTGGGCAAACATGCAGCCAAAGAGCCCCATGAAACAACGCCTTTTGATAAACACATCAAGGATGCACTGCCCCCCCCCCCCCCCCGACAGGCCAGAGGGCATGAGGGGAGGGAGGGAGTTGGGGCATGGGGTCACCCCAAAAGCCAGCTGGCACAGGGTGGGGTTAGTGCACCTCAAACCAAACACCCCTCCCCCTAATTGAATATGCAGCAGTCCACCCCATGCTTTTGTTTTGGCAGCAACCTCTGTGGAGCAGCAGCAAGAGGAAAAAAAAAAAAAAAAAAAAAACTGACTGGCCGGGCCTCGACTTGAGGTCTGTAAAAACTGTAAAAGTTTGTAAACAATGAGATAAATACATGTTTTGTGTTTTTTTTCCCGCCCCCTTTTGAGCCACACATGGTTCCATAGTCATTCAAATGTGCTTTGGTTTAAAAAATAGTTGGTGGATTTTGGGTGTGAGCTTCTTTTTTCTTCTTCTTTCGTACAACTTTGCAATTATTCACGAACATAGTGTGTTATCAACTAAAATGTAGACTTGTTTGAGCTGCCTCGCCTTTTGTCAAGGCTCTTTGCGTTACTTGAAAGCACCTCCCCCCACCACCCCTCACCCAGTATTTTTTTTTTATGTATGAAACTAGTGTTTTGCTTTCATCATTAAAATACAGAGAAATTGATACAATACTATGTCTTACAAATGTAGCTGAGAGCCTGCACTCACCGATGCAGAACTATCCCTGAAGTATTTGTATAGTAGTAGTTCTAGTAGTAATAGTAATATTAGTAGTAGTATGGTCACAGTTTGGAGTTTTTCTTCGCAATGTCCCACAAGCAAGCATTCAAACGCAGCTACAGTCTTTTTTTTTCGGCCAGCAATGGCTGGAAATCTTGTATGTGGAGAGAAAAAAAAATATCCTTTGCATGACAGACATCAAGACGCACTCTATCAAATGCTGACAGGTACAAGAAGACGATGCACTGTGGGCTCCATCTTACACCAGAGGATGGATGCATGTTTGTTAGTTTACAGCAAAGGGTTTGAGAGGGGGACGGCGGTGTACCAACCACACAATTACTAGTCAATGAGTAATTGCTTAACAGCCAACATGACCAAGTAGTAACAAATGCAGGAATCGGGGATGCAGGTTGTAACTTTGGCTGCATCCCTACATAATAAATTCACAGACCATGAGGGCAACAAATAAATCAACCCAAAAAAAATAATTCCAGCAAGACAGTTGGAAAAAAAAAGAAAAAGGAATGCCTATACCAAAAACTTGTAGGGAAGGTCCACAGTAAGTGTTAAGAGTGGATACACTGGACAGGATTTAGTGATGATGACCGCCGACGGCCCGATTTCAAGCATATGCTCGCTTATGAGGTAAAGCACGGCGAGGTTCAAATAACTTAAAACCATTATGTGACACAGGTGAACGCAATCAGAGACAACAGCAACAACAACAAAAAACAAAAAGGAGGATCTTTGCAGGAGACCAATGAGTGGCTGTCCAGTGCATCTCTGCTTTCTCCCTTCTTGTTACAAGTTTTCCACAAGTCTGGCTCAAAAAGAAACTAACAAGCAACTTGAAATTCACATTAAATTTCTGATTATAAGTCGTATTTTTTTTTCCTATTTTGCTTTTTTTTTTTTTTTTTGGTCTGAACAGAACACGTCACCAAGTCCGGTTTTTAAAGTTTGGGAATATAAAGTGATCAGGACTTTGGACAATAAAGATGACATGACAAAAAAAATAATAAAAGGTGGTAAAGTTCACCGGCCCACCAATCAGCACAAGCTTCTCCGCTTCAGAGTCATTGGCCAAAACGCTAAAGAGTGAATTTCTTTATATGGACAATATAATTAATAAATTTGTATTATACAGGAGCAAAAGTAAGGGAAATCAAAAAGTGAAATAATTTAGTATGCTATATATCTTAAGTATATCTTTATTTTTTTTTAATTTTTATTTTTTTTAAAGCTTTGGTTTGAATTTGCCTAGCAATGTTTTGTTAGTTAGCTCTGTCCTCCACATTCACAAGATCTTTGGAACACACTACACGTAGACCAACTAACCATCATCACTTGCCTTCACAAAGACGCTACAGTACATTATTTTGAGGCGGCACCACACTGAGCGGGGCGCCCGGAAAGCTATTTTATATTTTGGAATAGACAACTGCTAACGAGATTATGAGAAGTAAAAAAAAAAAAAAAGGATCTATAGGCATTAAAAACCTGTGTTGAGAGATGGGCAGGTTAAAGCATCAGATGAAGATAATCTACACACTTTTTACAATTAATTACATTGGAACTTTTAACTAATCAACATATAGCGTTCGTTAAGAGTAATCAGAGGTAGCGAGGTCACAAGCCCATATAAATAGACTTCTGGTTGTTTAGTTTTTTTTTTTCTCAAGGGGAGGAAAGCTATACAGACACAAAATAAAACGTACCCATTGAACATATTGTTCCGTCTAAAACACCCTCTTTATGAGCCCCCTTTAAAAACAAATCCCTCCCCTCCACAAGACCTTCCAGTTTAAACATTCACTGAAACATTATTAGTTCTTTAAGTAAAACACGTACCTCAAGGGGGTGATCCCCCCCCCCCAAACGGGTTTGGTTTCATGGTGCACGAACAGGCAAGATGGGGAAAAGAGTCAACATCCTTTACTGTCAACAGCCATGAAGAGAAAACTCTTGAAACTAAACCACGACCCCCAACATGATCCCACCTGGATCCTTCCATCAGTTAAAGCATGGAGATGGTCCCAGTCACCCCCTCATCGTACATCGAAATCCCCCCCCCCCCTCCAATCGCTTAAAAGGAAAGTAAGAAAGGCTATAAAGCTGTCAAAGAGTTCAAAACACTCTTTTTTTTTTGCGATATTATTGCCAGTACTGGTTTCATTGGGTTCTTTGAATCTATTTGGTCGGAATAGCGTTGGAGAGCAGAGGGGGGGACCTCGAATTGTCGTTCTGGCGGACAACCGGCAAAAAGCTTTCAAAAGATAGGAGGAAAGGAAGCCTTTGGGGGGGGGGGGGGTGGCAAGGGCTGGACATTACATTGGTACCCACATTCACATTTATCGGCCTTGACAGAGCACAAGTCACAAAGCTATGACGCCATGGCTTTGTGACTTTCAGCTGAGAGAAAGCGAGACAGAGAGAGAGACAGAGAGACAGACAGAGAGAGAGAGAGAGAGAGAGAGAGAGAGAGAGAGAAGAGAAGAGAAGAGAAGAGAAGAGAAGAGAGTAAACTGTTCCTCTAGAACTCCTGAGAGGTGAGCATATATGTCACTTTAAAACCGATGGTGACACAATCCCCGAAGTGACACCGTCACCACCATCGCCCAGCATGGCAACGACGCTCACTCAGCCGGGGCGCCGTCGTAAACCGAGCGGAATAGAACTGCGTCGAACGTGTTCATGTGCGTTTCTTTGTCGAGCGAGAGTTTAGCGGGGGTGTTTTTTTTTTTTGTTATTCCCAGAGTTCTTTGGCTTGATGCGTTTTCTAGGAGGGCGAGGTGTGCATTCTCAGGTGACTGATGAGGTTGCGCTGTTGAGTGAACTTGCCGCCGCACAGCTGGCATTCGTACGGCTTCTCCCCGGAGTGCACGCGCATGTGCTCCGTCAGCCGGTACTGGCGGGTGAAGCGCATGCCGCACTCCTCGCAGGCAAAGGGCTTGAGGCCCAGGTGGCTGCGCATGTGGCGCGTCATGGTGCCCCGCTGGGTGAACATTTTGCCGCAGATGTTGCAAGGGAAGGGGCGGGTGAGCCAGTGGCTCTTCTCGTGTTGTCGCAACGTCGCCGGGTCCTTGTAGCTCTTATTGCAAACGGTGCACTTGAAGGGGCGGGCTTCGGAGGCGAAGTTGGACGGCCCGACGGGGGCGGAAAGGTCCTCGGCCTCCTCTTCGTCTTCCTCTTTGACGTAGCTCCCCACTTCCTCTTTGATGTACAGCTCGTCCTCGGTGTGCGTCTCCACGTGAGCGTTGAGCTGCTCCGAGCTGGGGAAGCCTTTCCCGCAGGGGATGCACACGTACAGGTTGTCCCCGAACGCCGGCTCGAAACCTTCCTGCCGGTACACGTAGTTGGCGTTCTGGTGCGCCCCGCCCGTCCCCCCTCTGCCCCCCGCGCTCTCGCCGTCGCTCTGACCGCTCTCGTCGCTGTGGTCCTGGCCGTTTTCTCCTCCCTCTTCCTCGTCTTTGCACCGGTGGGTTTGGTCCGAGTTGAGGCCGCCGGCGCTGCCCCCGCCGGCTCGGCCGTCCTTGGGCGCCACGATCACCCCGTTCACCAGGGGCCTGTCGTGGTCTTCGGACTTCAGCCCCGATGCCTCCTTCTTGGGCCATTCGTTCTTGCGCCCGCCCTGGCGAGATTTCTTCTGGGGCGGGGGCCCGTCGTGGTGGGCGTTCTCGGCTTTCGATGCGCAGTTGAGCTCAGCGGGCTCCGAGCTGCAAACGTCTGCGTTGGGGAGGGTGGTCGAAGAGTCATCCAGGGAGGCACTGTTGGTTGTGGATACTGAGGCAGATTGGGGGGATTCTTGGGAGTTGCTGTGGGGGCTCAGGGCGTCCGTCACCCCGCCTGCCGAGGGAGGGCTCTTTTTGGTCAGGTCCAGCCCGAGATCGGGCTCGCCGGCGCTTCCTCCGCTGCTGAGGTTACCGTTACTGCTTCCGTTCCCGCCGCTGCCGTTCCTCCCGGAGCTGCCGATATACATTTCGTCGTCGGAGAGCTTGTCCCGAAGGCCTTCGTCCGGCTGCGGCTGGTCGGCGTCCGAAGGGGCGGGATGATAGTGGTTGTTGGGCCCGGCGGGCGTGGAAGAGGAAAGGCGCTGGTTGTTGAGGCGTAAGCGGCTCAGGGGCCCGGGAGTGGAAGGTTTACCGGGCAGGGGTTTCCCGCCGCTGCGCTTGAGCTTCTTTCTGCACAGGGCGGCGAGGTCGTGGAGCTGGAGGTAGCTGGCTGCGGTTAAGAGGGCGCTGAAATTCTGCTCGCTGCCCTGGTCCGACGAGGAGAGCAGCTTGCCCGTGTAGATGAAGTCCAACACTTGCCTGAACACGGAGGGGTTGACCATCTCCGTGTCAAGATTAATGAGGTTATCGTGGAGGACCAAAGACTTGAAATAGATGCTGCTCGCCGCCAGGATGTTCTTGTGGGCGCGGAAGAGGGCATTCTCCACCACGATGATGACGTCGCACAGGAAGCCTTTGGCTCTCTGTTGGTTGAGTTGCAGCAGCAGTTGTTTGGCATGATTTGGCAGTTCCATTTCCACCGTCCTTCTTTCCTTGCGTCTCGCTCGCTCTCTTCCTACACCAACGCCACCTGAAGCTGAACAAAGAACAAAAACACAAAAAAATGGTGGTGAGTTCGGGGGCTTGGGGTGGCCACTCCGTTGAAGGCAATGGGGGGGGGGGGGGGGTGCCAGAAAGGCTCTCGATGAAGAGCAGACCAATCGGGCACAATATTACAATTCCGCGATTGCAACGAACTCATTCAGTACCAGCCAATTCTAGATCAAGTCTGAAAAGACGTTTAAAAACGTCTTTGGGAGTGAATGAGTTAACAGTCAACCACTCACGTAACGTTTATCAACGTGAATTCACTCTTCTTTCCTTGGCTCATGCCCCACCCCCCTCCATCAAATTGCCTTTAGTGCAATCCAACAAACATAGAAACGGCAATCTAACCCCTCGGAGGTGAAAAGACAACCGGTGCCTTTGAACTGACAATAAACCACGACGTGTGACTGCCGTTCCTGTGAGCGCATCCATATAAGCTCCAAGTTCTCGCAGGGACGTTGGCCAAATGTGGCACATCATCAACATGTCATCTTGGAAACAGGAAACGGTCTCCCCCTCTCATCTTGCATTTAAAACAAATTGCGAGCCTGCATAGATCAGATACATTTTGCCACTGTTCTGGCACAAAGGCCAAACGGGTGGAGAAAAGGAATTACTTTCCTTAAAAGGTGCCTCCTTTTGACTTCTCGTCACTCCCTCAGTCAAGATAACTCTGGTTTCAGTGAGATGCCCTTCTTGGAAACTCGTCTCACCCTAGTCTCCATTAGGTCATGGTAATGTCAGCTCTGCACCATTGTCTGGGGGTGGGGGGGTCGATGGCAAGGAAGGGCCGGGAGGGAAGGATTAGGTGACACTTGAGCAGGTAAAACTAGACAGGAGCTCGGACAAAGAAGGGGGTGGAGGGCGTGGCTCAAAGACAACGACAGCACCACCCGAACCTCCAGGGAGGAATTAGGACAACTCGTTCGCTTTCAACCAACAAAACAGTCAGGATAGTATCGAGCGTAGGGATGGACAAAAATGGAAATGTATCAAATACAATAAAAGACAAACGGATAACATGGCGTCATGTGTATCTAACACATTGTACCAGTCTTACTATTTTTTTTTTTAATGAAAACACTTGACGATCGACGCATCATTTTCACTTGTCACTCAGTAATGACTTTAATTGCAAGTCTCATACACGAGTTAAGTAACTAACCACATCAATGACAACCGACGAGGTAAAGGAATCCAGATCAGAATGATTTGTCAGAAGTCTCTCAACTATTAGATTGGCGTGGATGCAACCTTGGCCTGCGTTGATGCCGGCTGCACTCGCGTCATATGATGCCGTGTTCGACGCAGCTTGTTGAGTATTGCTAAAAACAGTCAAGTGTTCTGCCCTTAAGTCATTTCTTTATTGATATTGCATTAAGGCACCCCCCAAAAAGTTATTTTATTCATTAGAAATTTTTTTAATTCATTGGTTGGTTCAAATCGGTCATCGGAATTTTATTTCGTCTTCCCATTATTGCAATCTGCATAAAGAAATCCGTATCGGTCCAACCCTCATTGTTATTCAAAAAGTATTATATTTGAGTGAAACTTTTACCAATGCTTGGTCTCAGCGAGTACTAAAAATATGAAAAAAAAACTATGAAAAAAAAGTGATTGGTGAATCCCAAATAAAAGTGTAACTCGTGAGTCACGAGTAGAATTGAACAAAGTCAGTGCCATGCAGTGGACAAATTAGCTGGAATAGTCTCGTCCCCTGACTTATGTTTTCTGAAGCCCCAGGCATTCGGGTAACATGGACGCACATCATTAATGCCCCTCAGAACACTGTGTACTGCATTACAAGAGATTAGACAGCGCTGCTGGTGCTTACCTCAATAAGCATATAGTGGACATGAGCGTATGAGCCAGTTCAGCACAGTGCCAACCGAGCGATTTAATGGGGATGTGTCACAGTGTTTCTAAATTGCCCAAGAAAATGCAATTCCCTCTTCGCGGGTTTACTATTATGGTTGATGTTGACATTGATTGTCAAATTTGATAAACCGTTTTTATTCCCTAATATGGCAGTAGTGATCAATTCTACTGCAGACTCGCGTAACAAAAAGTGCGGGCCAGGAGAAAAGACCGCACAAAAGGCAACGTGTAAAGATCGCGATCATTTCACATTGAAAAAAGATAAAGTGTGATAAGTCTACCGCAAAGCAAAACAGCAGCAGGTTTAGGATCCAACACAATCATATCAACATCATTGACTAATTGAACTAGCGAATACTCATAGCCAGTTTGAATAAACTGTCACGCCCGAACAAGCGGTCAAGGATTCACACTACTGCCGACGGTAACAAAACAACCCCAATTCAAATATCAGCTAATACGGCCACAACTGGCGGCCTCTTGGACTAGCGGACAACCAGAACCAACAACTCTCAACATCACACATACGCTCTGTTAGCGCAGGATTGGAACAAAAGTCCACTATAGCAGGAATTGATATCTGGAGGTGTCTGGCTCTGTTAGAACTGATGGTCTGGCTGATAGAAATCAGCTGAAGTGATCATTACACTTCAGGTACAGGCCTGGGCTTGCCTCCTCTGCTTTGACACTTCAACTCATGGTCTTCACCAATCTCTAGTCTGCCCCCCTCTCTCTCTCGTCTGGCTTCCCTACCTTCGCGGATCTCTCAGCAGGCAGAACGAGTTCAACCACCCCCCAACATGTAACTGCATCAAAACGAGCCAATGATGAAAATACAGTATAACCCAGATCTGCAATCAAATCTGTCTCAGGCGCTACCCGGGGGTACGGCAATGACCTCTACAGGCGATAACGGAGGAAAGAAAGACCCCCTTTTCCATGATGCCAACCGGAATATCGTACATCACTGAAGCATCTTGTCCAACGCTTACGCTCATGCTTACATCTCCGCAGGCTTTCTGGGTGAGGGCACCAAGAGGCTTTTCCAACAAACGGACAAAAACGGTGGCTAGAAACAGCATACAGAAGACAGCCCGGGAAGGGGAGGGAAAAAAAAAAACCTCCCCCAACCCCCTCATTTTCTCATCCCTCCATCTCCCCCCAACCTCATCACCCACATGGCTACCAGCTCCCCCTGGCCCCTCCGGTGCTGTGCTCTGCCGGCTGGATTCCAGGGAGCTGCTAATGGATTACGGCTGATCTATATGCAGCGAGGGTGGGACACGTGTAGGCCTACCTCCTCTTCCTTTGGTGATGCCCAACAGGCTTAATACGACAGGGGGGTGGGGGTTGCCAATGGACCTGCACCACCATTACTGCTCCATCTGTGAGTCTGTTTTTCCTTTTTTTTTCTTGATGTACTATGAACTCCGGGATGCATCAAGCAGTGACTAAAACGCTGTACCTAGATTACTAACCACAACTGGGTGCGGTTGCATAATTGGTCGCGAGTTTCCAGCAGGGTTAATTCCTGCATTTTCTCATCCCTCAGCTAAAAAGGTATGATGATGTGTCCGGGCAGAGAAACGGAGAGATGTCAAGATAGCTGGGCAGGAGAGCCTAAAGGAATTATTGACCCTTGAGAAACGAGGCGTGCTCTGACCAAACACAGCCCCACATACCAAGTGAAGCCAGCTCAGTGGGGGCTTTGAGTGCAGACCAGGGTAGACGTCGCCCTTCAAGCCAGAGGATCAGTTTACCTTGCCTGAAGTTTTGACCTTTTCAAAAAACAGGCTGTGACTTAATGATAGAGGGGCAGCTTCACTCTGAAAACTCTCAAACACCCCGCTGCTTAGCATCAACCTTGACTTCTTTCGGGTATCTTCTCTTAGGTTGACAGGGGTGTGTGCCCAGACTTGAAAGACATGATAAGAAGAAGGGAAGAAAAAAAATCCAGGTGTCTGGGGGTTGAACACACATGCACATAAATTACCTCTTCATTAAAACTGGTTACACCAGAGCTCTGGGTGATCAGGTTTTACTTCATCTAATCCCTATACATGCGTGACAAGGATTGAAGGCAAAGCATTTTTGGGGAAGGTTTCACATATGCATACATTGCAAAAACTCATCCCCCATTCAAATGGTGCTGCAAAAATAATAGGAAGCACATTAATGCATTCCACGCCAGCAGTTGATGACGCATTCAATTCCGCTAGACACAATAAACAGGGCTTGGGAGGGAAAAAAATGCGCGTTCATTTGCCTGCAGTTGGTTTGCAGACAAAATCGGAGTTGGAGGGGGCGTGTCCCGGTTCTGCCATATCAAAGGCGGCCCGGGTTTGTGCATTGCAATTTGGTTTTGATACCGTTTTGCGACAGGCTTATACAACGCACGGTTCCGCCTTTCCACTGGACATTTAAGACTCATTCTTTGCATTTATAAAAACCTCTTGAAGACCTGAGATCAGCACTTGAACCTTGCCTGAAAAATGTATTGTTTGCCACTCAAAAATGATTTTTGTTCACCACCCTGCTTTTATTTTGTAACTGTGTTATCTTTCCATTTACACTCCTATATTAGGAAGTTCTCTTCATTTCATTTTTGCCTCTTTAAAGCACAATGGACAATCACGTAAAAGGCCCCTTCGCACTTTGTGTTGTGGCATCTACCCCCCCCCCCTTTCCCCCTCAAGGTGTTGAAGGATTAAAAGGAGAGCAATGCAGCAAACTTCATACAGTGAAGATGATGGAGAGAGCAGTGGGCTGTGGCACTAATCTCCAGAACAGATCACCGGGAGCCTGGCGAAAGGGCAGAGGTGAGTCAAAGTCCCGTGGCGCAATAACAAAACACACCCTACAACCGCAAAAGGTCATCTGCTTACATCCAATAGAAAAGATGAGCCTGAACTTAAGAAAAACAAAACTCAACTTTACAGCGGGCTAAGCCGTCACTACTTTTTACAACAGTGACTCGAGTGGCGCACAATGGTATATTGAGCAGGTGATAAGGTAAGAGAGACATACAATATGTGCCGTGAAAGACAAAAGGAAGAAAAAAAGCCTGCACTGCACACATGTAGTGTGTGCTCTCAGTTTGCACACACACACACACACACACACAGTCATGTAGACAGTGCACTAACAACACACGCACACACCCAGAGAGTATTGCTGGTGGGCAGTGCGAGTGGGGGTAGGGGATGGTACAAAAGCCAGTTTGAAATACAAACAAGCAACCACCTCAGAGCCATTTCAACATGGCCGACAGCGGGCTGCACGGGTAAGCCTGATTCAAGACTGACTACGTGCAGTACTGTTGCAATTAACGGGGTTTCGATTCTCTCGCTCGCTCGGTCCCTCGTGAGTGAAAGGAAAGCTCACAATAAGGAGATTAAAGACAGCAAGCTGAGCTTTGCCCATTTTCAAATAACTGCTCGCTTAGGTCTCCTTATACCTGAGTAAGAAGATGTGCCGCGTCAGGCGGAAATCCACGCACAGGCACACCTAACGATTGGTTGAGGAAGATACTATGTAATCCCGCAGCATTCATGATGTTTTATCGTTGCAGTCGAGGCAAATATGCAGATACTTTGTGTGAAATAAGTGCTTGACTAGCCAACATCAGTCTTGTGCAATAAATAAATGATTCATGGTCAGCAATCTGAGGTGGCATAATCCCCCCCCCCTCTATTAGCGTAATAGCCACGTTTACACCAAGCAGCACAGTTCCGTTAGGAAGGGTACTTTGTAGGGCTGAACGATTTTTAGAAAATATCTCGTTGCGATTTTTATGGAAGATATCGCATGATATTCTTCAAATCGTGCTTGGGTGCAAAACTCACTGCAGTAATACAAACACGACAGGAAGTCGCATCACACCATCAAAACATTCAACGCTATTCCTCCATTAATGCAACACAGCGACAGTGACTGTGTGAGACAGTCCTTTTTCAAGGTTGAATGAAGCAAGAATGACTCCTTGCTGTCATACATACGGCATGTACTGTATAAATGGAACTGTGTAAGACGATGTACAAATATTTTCCTTTTAACTGAAAATGTTTTGGACTTTTTTCGCTTATGTACATGTTCATTGCACATCCTGTATATATGTAAGATCATTAGGAAATTGTTTTCATATGTTTGAGAACGTAAACCGCTTCATACGGAGATCATGGTCTTAACGATATAGTCTAACATTCATACCGCGCTGTAAATTGAATCCCTTAACAGTAATACCATACATTGCGCTATAAAATTAAGTAGACTTAATAGTAATGAGGTATTTTGAAATGTGAAATTGAAGCATTTCCTGTTAAAATGGGCATAAAGTAGGAGTAGATTTGTTCTTATCAGCTTATTTTTCAGCCAGTCCACGAGTAGCATACCGCTCTGATTGTGATCTAAGCTTGCCAAGCGCTGCAAAACCAAACAAACCAACCCTTGGTGAACACGTAATTTTTTTTTAAATTAACCTCAATAAAAAAAACAAATCATTCAGCCCAAGTTTATTTATTGTAGCTTGGTTGGTTTCACAGACCTAATTTCTACCCAAAAGTAGAGGGTAGAGCTGATTTATCGTTTTCAAATCAAAATCATGATCTCAGATGATGCAACTACATGATCTTCAAAGCTGCATTTTTTTTAAGCGCTCTTATCAACCCCCCCCCCCCCCCCCCCCCGGGTCCCAATCTAAGAAATGTCATGCTACTTGTGGACAGGTCACGCTAACCAGGTCCGAGATACAGCGTCACATCATATAGAACCTTCCTGGCTGCTCAGAAACGCCAACTTGCGCTGCACAATGTTTACGGGCAGCAGCTAAAAGACATGCGGTGCAGACCCTCTCCTCTAAGTGTCTAAATCTCAACTCTGTTGCAGCAAATATGCTAGAGAAAGACAAGTCACTTGTCTAGTATTAAAAACAAAAACAAACAAAAAGAAACGGCTGCACAAAATGATCTGGGATGTCGGTACTATTTGTCAACTGTGGGCCTTCGAGTCCCTTCAGTGATTAACGGCTCTGTAAATAAACTTAGAATGAATACAATACAATATTTTAAATCAATTTAACTTTGCAAAGTGACGTTTTTTTTTCAACATGTAAATTTGATTTTGTTACATTTAAGAAAAAGCAAACATGTTGACAGGAAAATGCTAAATTTGAATGAAAAGAAGCTGACAGAAGAATAACCTTTTCACATGAAATATGCACCTTTCACATTTACGAAACCCTTCCATTATGATTTGTACACTTTTATAATTGCCATTACTCTAAAGGGATTAAATGGATACCATCATGTCCATTTCAGGCAATATTACTTAGCCCTCAGTCTACGAAGCAGTTAAGTCTCTGACAAAAACAATCGAGTAGACAAAAACATTTACATAGTGAATAATCTTTCATTCATGAACACAGAATATTCAAATATTGAAAAAATATTTTTACATACACCATTATTCCACAGAATTGCAAATGTATACGTTTATGATGGCAAGCAGGAGGTCTTGCTTTGTTGAGCCAGTAAAAAAAAAAAAAAGTATCTCCCTCACACATCAGTTACACAAGGTACCCACGTACTATATATTGATTAAAAACTCATCTTGAGAAACTGATTTAAGGCAGAGACTCAAGACACTTTCATTTTAAGACGAATTGTGGTTCCACAGAGAGCACAGAATCCATTGGGTTTCTTTTAAAAATACAAACTACCGGTAATAAATAAAAGGTCCCAAATACTTGACTCAGTAAAACAACCGATTGACAGCATCTGTGGGAAAATTTAACACCGATTTTAATTCCGATGTAATCTGATTGCCGGATATAAATGCTGGCGTGGAGTGAGGAGATACGACCCCCCAGCGGCGCATGCCTGAAGAGGGAAATGCATGCATTACAGTATCGCCACTGCGGGTAGGGTCAAAACCTTCCAATTAAGACTCCTTTTATGTGTCAGGCAGTTCATCCGTATTGCAGACAAACAAGCCCTGCCCAGGGTGCAACGGAATGAAAAGACCCCCATCCATTTCATCACAGGAGGCAGGGGTGGGGGGGGCGGGGGTCATTGGTCGCTGCATGCCCCATATGTGCCAGTGTTGTGTAGCCAGGGAAGGAAAGGGGAAGGCTCCATCTCACACATGGCTCATCTACAAGTCCATTCAAACTTAGACACACAGGAGAGATTGCGTACACATAATTTCAAACGTTTGTTCACATACACAATAGGTAAAAGGTTGAAGATTACCTTTTAAAAATGCAAAGAATCTAAAGTCTTCAAAACAATAATGCTGAGCAGCTCATGAATTATATTTTTTAAGGGCTACAGAAATAAAGTTGTTTGCTCACATGAAGGAGACTTACGAATGAATTAAAGCACACTTTTGTTATATTTGACGTGCATGTATACGCACTAACTCACTCACATACAATTCAGTAGAGCTCTAGTTCCAATTGACTCAGTCCAATTTGTGTTGCCACTGGCCAGAATTCAAACGGTGCATTAAAAAAAAGGCTTTATAGACACAGGAAGTCTTCAAGGGTGACTGAAGATGTGATTTTTTTCGTGCAAGTAATCGGCATGTACAACAAGCATGTGCATTATACTTCTAATTCAGTGCAACTGTGCAATGCTGGAGGACACAGGACTTAATTCATGAGGCAAAAATGCTTCTCTCATAGTTTTGTGACTCGGAGACATGATTATGAAATATGATGTAAAAATGAGGGATTTTGGAGTATAGTCCCTAAGCAGGGATTAATTAACAGAGCAGAGAAACCTGTCACTCTGTCAATAAATATGTGCTTTTCAAGGTTACCGGGGTAACACATTTTTATTTTGTGTTTTGCTAAAAACACACTGCACTGCTAAAAAGACTTTGTTTATACCACCATTGCACTAGAATAGCCTTGCAGGGATGTACATAAAAATGTTGGTGTGGTTCTCAAACAAGCACCAGAGGTTATCGTTTGAAACATCCATCCGTGCATTTGCTATCGCTTATCTGGGGTTGGGTCATGGGGGCAATAGCTTTAGCAGGGAAGCCCAGACTCCCCCTTCCCCAGCCGCTTCTTCCAGCTCCTCCCTGGAGATCCCAAGGTGTTCCCGAGCTAGCCAGGAGATATAGTCTCTCCAGTGTTTCCTGGGTCTTCACAGGGGCCTCAGTTGGTGGGACATTCCCGGAACACCTCACTAGGGAGGCATACAGGAAGCATCCTAACAAGATGCCCGAGCCACTTCATCTAGCTCCTCTCGACGTGGAGGAGAAGCAGCTCAACTCTAAGCCCCTCACCTAATTTCTAAGGGAGAGCCCGGACACCCTGTGAAGGAAACTAATTTTGGCTGCTTGTATCCGGAATCTGAGCCCACCCCAGACTCTGCTTCCTCTAAGGAAGGTGTGTCGGTAGAGTTGAGGAGAACTTCGAAGTATTTTGCCCACAGACTCACAATGTCCCGAGTCGAGGTCAGCAGCGCCCCATCCTCACTATGCACAGTGTTAATGGTGCATTGCTTCCCCCTCCTAAAATCTCAGATGATGGACCAGAATTTCTTTGAAGCGGTCAGGAGGTCTGCTTCTATGACCTCACCGATCTCTTCCCACACCTGAGTTTTTGCCTCAGTGTCCGCTGACGCCGTGTTGCGCTTGGCAGGCCTGTACTGTACTCATCATCTGCCTCTGGAGTCCCACAAGCCATAAAGGCCTTGAAAGACTCCTCCTTCAGCTGGACAAGGCATCCCTTACAGCTGGTGTACACCAGCGGGTTCGGGTGTCGTCACCAGGAGAGGCACCGATCACCTTACAGCCACAACTCTGATCGGCTGCCTCACCAATAGAGGCGGGGAACATGGTCCATCATTCTTCGGTGCTCACCCCCCCTCCCCAACTCACCAACCTATGGCCCGTGGGGCATAGTTCCTGCGGCATACTTTTATTTTGATGTGCAGGCATGTCAACAGTGCAAGCAAGCAAACAAAACAGCGACTTGTCTGCAGTGCAGACATTGTCACCGCATTCAGTGATTTCCCCGACTATTTTAGCAAATATTAAAAACAATAAATAAACGCCAACTGTGGTCCTCATGTTAACAACAATCTTATTTCCTGCACAGTGGAGGGAAGTGAGGAATTTCCCTTATTAACCAGACACCCTCACAAAAAAATTAATTTGGGGATGTTGGGAAACAATTTTCAAAAAAAATAAATCTGAACGGAAACGTTTAGAAACATGAACGACAACAGCACAGAACTTCCCTGGAGTGAAAGTGATTGTGTTTGCTGTAATGACTTCTTTTGCAGAGCTGATCAATGACATCATTGATCAATCAGCAAATTAAGACCGTCACAAATTTTGTAGGGCGGCCTGGTAGTCCAATGGTTAGCGCGTCAACCTCACAGTGCAGCAGTACCAGGTTCAATTCCAGCTCCGGCCTCCTGTGTGGAGTTTGCATGTTCTCCCCAGGCCTCCGTGGGTTTTCTCTGGGTACTCCGGTTTCCTCCCACATTCCAAAAACATGCAGGCTGGCTGATTGAACACTCTAAATCGTCCCTTGGTGTGAGTGTGAGCGCGGATGGTTGTTCGTCTCTGTCTGCCCTGTGATTGGCTGGCAACCGGTTCAGGGTGTCCCCCGCCTACTGCCCGAAGACGGCTCGGACAGACTCCATCACCCCCCACGACCCTTGTGAGGATAAGCGAATCGGAAAATGGATGGATGGACACATTTTGTAGGAAATGAAAAATATCTGTTGATCCAATCCAGTCGAACTGAGGTGTAAAATCGAGCACTTAGGATTCAACGGAGCAAAATATGTCCTTATCTATAGTTTTCATTAAAAAAAGAACATCTGGCATTATTTAATCTAACCACATTTGTTATTATGCCCCCCACCCCCCAAAAAAATAGCCTAAGTAAATCAATCCTGGCAACAGCACATGATGTGTGTGAGGAAGTGAAGCAATCAACTAGCCAGTGAACATGGGATCGGTATGATAACGTGACTCTTTTCTTCGAAGAATGAACTTTGTTGGCGAGATAAGACTGGCCAAACCCCCCTCCCTTCAAAAAAAGCAGCACTCCCATATGACCTAAAGCTAACAGCATTGGGTTCCCCCCACCCCAAAACATAGCTAACCACCTCTAACTCAACCTTTTAAACACATTATTATCACCATGTGTCTATCAGAAACAAATTCCAAAGATTGATATTTTTTTTATTCTTCTTCTTACAGTGCGACAACAACAACCCTGCCCAAGGGTGCTGTGGACACTGAACGAATCTCAAAACTGTCCTCCAACAGGCGGCGCAGGAAACGCATGTCTTGCATGAACGCAAGGGCCCAGCCGTTAAGTCCTTGAACGCATGTCAGCAGAACATACAGCCTAAGTAACCTTCTTAAGGCATTGTGCTGCCTACACACGCCACTGTAAGCCATGATCACAATGGACACAGGGCACCGTGTGTGTACGTGTGTTAAGAGGAGGGTAGCAGATCATGAGGCGCACACACACACAGGCCTAAAATTAACCTCCAGGCGCCTCTTTGTAGTCCATAGTGATCAGTTAAGCTTGTCACACTGATCAGTTGACTCATCTTGGGCAGACGCAATCGCCTAAATCGACACTGAAAGTACATCTGCTGAGAATTTGACAGCTGCACTGAACAGATGTTCGGCCACGGTTGTAAAATGACAGGTTGCCAAAAGGAGAAAAAAAAAAGGAAAAAGAAAAGTCATGAAAAGCACAGCTGTAAGTTTTTGGTTTGATGTCAAATCAAATCCTTTTTTTTATTATCACCCTCACCGTGGTTTTGGTGCCATATCAATTTTGGCATCACAAAAGGAGGAAGAGTAAGATTATATGCAATGCAGGTGATGTGAATCCAGCCAGCACCTGCAGGTATGTTGGTTAGTTTTAACAAGGTGGCATATTTGCAAATAAAGGGACAGAATAAATAAAGCATGTGTGCCCAAATTTAATATTGCAGCATAAGCCATTGCTGGAGGCTGAGCGAGAAGTCTAGCGGCTTGACACGCCTTCTCTAAGTTCATATACAGCACGCAAAATGTTTTCCACTTTTTGGGCTTGTCATACCTTCAACAACAACTCAATAAAACAAGTTGCTCTCCCAGTTTTAACCTGGCCTGTGGAGCGGACTCCAATTATAACGGGGTTCAACTAGCAATGTTTTGTCTAGCGCTGCGATGGCGATGTACCTTTAGGACCAATTATTCGATTGCTCATCCCATCGATGAATTGACTAATCAGATAAAATGGGATTTTGTTTAATTAATAAAACAACATCTGCGTGTGATGTGCAGGTATTATTGGTGTTGCCATCCTCACTTTGCAGACCGGACCTGGTACAGTACTTGGGACTGTATGTGGCTTTAAAGGGTCAAGCCTGGCTTGCCTGTTAACTGGATAACCGTTTGCTGGTCTGCATGTTGAGCGAGTGCCTCGGGATCAGTTGTGACCGTAGCAGTCATATATGAAAGTGTTTGTTAGTTTGTTCAATAAAGTGATTGAAAATGCACAGGCAGAGCATGACAATAATTTATAATTAAGATTGGTAGGCTGTACTAAATTAGCTAACTGATGCATTGCGTTGACAATCGTAGACATGCTGTTGTGGAACGTTAGTTAATTTTGCTTTGGAGTACACAAATTGCACTTTATCTTCTTTTTAAAGAGTGACATGATCACAAACTGGAACATTCTGTCTTTTCCAAACTTTACTTTTTGGCTGCAGTAACATTAATCCATATAGAAATATGATCCCTGCAAAGATTTCGCTTTGAGCTATTTGTATTCAAGTTATTTGATAACCGTTGCAGAAGATGTAGCATCACAACAAATAGCTAAAAGCTACATGCAGTGATAATAGCGTCATCGTCTCAGTCCTTACAGTCACAATATTCGTTGTTGGCCAATGTCCGAACGAATGACAGTTGTTTCTTTAAGACTTTGTAGATTCTCAGTTATCCAGGTCACGGTAGTCTGAAATGGAGTTAACTAGACACTTGCTAGTTGAATTTGTTTTGTCAAAATAAAATTTATTCTGTGACGATAATGACAACTCTGTACATTGATGTTTAAAACAAAACGACGCTAAATGGGGCGCCTTCTGTGTGCAATGTGCATAAATAAAATACCTACTGGATCAAATAGGCTTGAAATACAATGATGGCTTGCTCCTCCCTAACTAAAAAAAAAACACACCAACATGATTCATTGGTTGATACAGATGGTATCAAGTCACTAATCTTGGGCTCTCAGGTGTGATCATGCTGTATATGCATTTGCATGTGGCGAAACGCTTGGAAACTGTACTTAAAGGAACATTACAAAACAGCTAAAAACAAGTTGCTTACACTAAAACAAGAGGCAGTCAAGGAAACCAACATTACTGGCATTCCTATGCCTTATTATCTCCATGCCCCTTGGTACTTTTAGCAACACTAATCACCTGAGAATCCAAGCTGCCCTCTCACCTGGGAGGAAAATGTTTCAACGAAAGAGCTTTTAGGAGTTTGAATTAGATATAGATCTACGAGCACCGCTCTTTGGAGAGCAAAACAAAGATGGGCGATGAGATCTTGCATTTACTGATTTCCACACAGTGCTGCGCGAGTCTAACTGCCAGTCGCTGCTGCTAAATCGCTTTAATTGGTCCTACGCGGCACAAAATGTGGATTAACCTAAACACGAACAATGCACGTCGCGCCATACATTTAGTATCGACTGCTCCAGCTCGCTGACCATTATGGTAATTGAGTCAGTTGCGTAGAATCCACACAACTGGACCTACTTCGTCCTCAAGAGGGACAATGACAGGAGCGGATGAGCAAATAGTAAGCATAAATGTAGATCATGTAAGCGTATTTAGTTATGAAAGCAAGAAAATTAAATGCATCGTTTTGCCAGCCTGGTGATGAATTGGTCCATACTGGCCCGGAGGGAGGCATCGCTTGCAAGCCCACCGTGCCAACGTAAACCGCAGCATTTGCAAAGCCATTCTTTCATTTTTTGAAATTATTGTAAGGGAAGCCATAAATGGTTAGGTTTCAGCCTGAAGAAAGCCTGCAACAAGAAACCAGAATCGGGACCAGCGTAGTCCCCCTTTTTGTTGGCACGCCGTGGAAAAAACGCCAGAGCAACACTGCAAACCAACCAAAGGCAAGAAACCACCACCCCCCATACACACACACACATACACACACACACGTACACAAAAGCAGCCGTTTCACAAGCGCGTCGACACATGTAGACGGATAAAAAATCGTTTCAAATTACCTTCTTACATCGGTAGGGTGGTTCTCAAGCGTTCTTTACCATCCTCTTGCTCATCTCACAGCCTTCGGGACGCCATGTTGAAAGCTTATGACGTTACGCTTCCTCACCCCTGACCCACATTTGAATAGGAACCAGCCCGGAGTGCAGTAGCACAGAGAAACACAGCTCAGCCCACGGTGGGAGGGTTCGGAGTTCGAACACCAGCCCGCCCCTCCCCGCTCGCTCACTTGGCAATGGTACCTGCGAAGATGGGAGGCGGATGCCCACTCCAAAAAGTCGTTTTGCAATGAGTTGTTGGCTCTCGGACCCACATGTGACCTAAAAAAAGTCAAGTAGTTAATTAACTGAGGTAGAATTAAGTATATTTCGTCGTTTTGTTCTTTGCCTTGTTTAACTGGCCAACGCTGAAATAGCTTTGCACGAACACGGACATGCTACTTGCAACCTAATTATTAATCATTGTTTTGATCCCCTAACATTAGACACACTCTCTTTTCACTGTCATATGAACCATATTATCAACATTGAAAAATAAAATTTGACGAAACGTGGAGCAGAGGCAATCTCTTCAAGTATTTGATACTTTTCACTTTCTGGGTGATACTGTGTGACCTCCTGGGTCAGACGAGTGAGAGCTAAATCAAGCAGAATTGTTGGAATGGGGGTCAGAAAGTGGGCACCAGATGTGCGGAAACTGGGTTGTTTATTTGGCTCCTCCTCTTTGCACAGAAGGCCCCAAGTCGTGTCCGTTACAAACGAATTTCGGGTGTAGCGTGACTGGTCTTTCATACGGATAACGGGTTCCAATTGTCACGCGTGTGGAGCATGCATGTGAGGTGTTAACATTTAATAATTTTAAATGCAATGATGAGACAGACTCCATGCAGGCGTCTTCATCGATGGCGTTGTGCCAAAGCACTCTACTGACACCGGTTGGCTGCCGAGGAAACTGCAACTCTGACGCCAAATAAAATTCAGTACCTGGTTTAATTTTCTCGGCCTTTCTCGACTAGCATTGTTCCCAAACATTGACATTCTAATCTCACATCACACCACCACACCAAAAATGTCACAAAAATATGACTATTGAACGAATGATTTCGTCCAAATTTACTTGCAAATTGACTTACCCTGAGCGAAATCCGGGCCTGTTTTATTGAATACAAAGTTGATACACTCGCAGGAAGCCATGATTTTCTCTGATTTATCATAGCAACACATTTAGTGTACCTTCTGCCTTGTAATGGAAGATCATTTAAGTGTTCTGCCTGCCACTATAAATTGCTGGCATATAGACTGAGGAAAGATATTAGTCATGAATAAATAAATTCGATTTTCGGACAAATGGAGTCATGTGGTTGTCTGTGTATGTGTGTTGCGAAGGTGGAGGGATTTTAATTTGAATCCAATTTTTTGGGGTGGAAGGCTACATCAATCCTGGACCGGTCGCCGTTCAGTCAGTTATGGGACAGACACAGAAAAGGTCACCAATTCAGACAGTCGCAAAGTGGCATTGAACCCATACTGCCTGCACAGAAATCTGGTAAAAGTGTATTTTATTGCAACGCTTCTCCTTCGGCCACTCAAGAGGACTGTACTTGGCTGATGCCAAACGTCCCTTGTTAATTCTTTCATCGAGATTCACTGCTGCCATCTCGTGGCTTGCATGGGGTGTTTTTTCTGCGCTTGGGCAGTTTTTACAACAGATGACCTTCCAGATGCAACCTCTTAACAACAGTGGCTGGGAAACGGCGAAAAGGGATGCTACCGTTCACCCTGACTGGATTTAGATCCCCAATCATCTGTGTCCAAAGTTTGCAATGCTACCCAATGAGCCATCGAGCCACCTTACCCAACCCCCCTTCAAAGTATTGCAACGGCAAGGTAACTTCACTTGTTTTGTGCACTGAAGACATTTGGGTTTCAGATCAAAAGATGAATATAAGAAAAAAGTTCAGAATTCCAGCTTTTATTTCATGGTATTTATATCCAGATCTGAATTTATATCCAGGGCAGACCACCTTTTGTTTGAACCCAGCCATATTTCAAATCAGCAAAAGTATTGGAACATGACTGATGGGTGTTTGTAGTTGCTTTGGTGTTTTCTTTTAAATTGACTGCTTAAACATTAGATTTTGGCTTTGGTTTCCACCTGTGAAAACTGAAATTGCAGCTAAATGGTGTGGTTTCTACCTCAGGTACTCAAAGCGCTTCACACTGTTCCCTCATTCACCAACTGGTGACGTAGCCACAGGAGCAACTCGGGAGGGGTTCGGTATCGTGCTCAAGGACACTTCGACACGGTCGCAATGGCCGGGGATCGTACCACCAACCTCTGGTTGAGGAAACGACATCCCGCAAAGGCTTGTGAAATATTGTGTCAGAAGCACTTGCCAGAAACAGGTGCGCATGCATTTTTAGGTCGTTGCATTGTATTAGATCACCACTAGATGGCACTAAATTCTACAGACTACCTTTAAGCAAACATGAAGTCCAGAGAGCCGTCCTTGGGAGAGGAGCAAATCATTTTTTATGTTGAGAGAAGAGGGAAAATAGATCAGAGCTATTGCAGAAATATTGAGAATTGCTAATACAACAATTCCTGCATTGCTAATAAAACAATTTAGTAAGTCATAAAAAAGAAAAAAAGTTCCTGGTGTGCTGAGCAACAGACAAAAAACAGATTGGCCAAGGCTATCAACAGCAGTTGATGACAGAAACATTGTGAGAGCGGTGAAGAAACACCCAAAGAAAACAGTCAGTCCATTACTCCCAACCTCCACAGGCCACAAGTGATATCACAATGCAGTATTCGAAGATTTCGAGAGAAACAAAATGCAATTTTGATTGGAATTTGCAAAGAAGAGATGAACAAAGTATAATGGATTGGTGAGACCAAGATTAACCTCTACCAAAGTGACGGAAAGGCCAAAGAATGGCAAATGAAAGGATCTGCTACTGATACAAAACACACAGGTTCATCATCAGGAATTGACCTTGCCGACCCTGGAAGCGACCCTGACCAGCACTTTGTATGCAGCGATGGCTGTTTGAAAGTGCTCTATAAATACTGTTGACTTGACTTGACTTGCCATTCCACTACTTTTGGAGGGGGCTGTGCATCTGATTCGGAATGTACATTTTAGAAATAAAGCACAATCTACTTGTTGATGAATACCTACATAAGCACATAAATTGTGCTTTGTGTAAAAAGTTTGAGAACTACTTCTTTAAGAGAAATGAGGAAAATAAGATTGACACCCCAGTTTTGCATTGTAAACAAAGTTAAGAGGAGTCAACACGCACCAGTGACACTGGAGACACAATTGTAGATTCCATTGAGACTCAGTGGCAAGGCCTTATCACGTGTGATTAATTGCACTTCACTTCACTCAAAAAACACAAACAAAAAAATGGCGTGTTTGTTCCACATGCCCCCCGGAGGTCTGGATAGTGCCTTTAAAAGGGGCTGGAGAGGCTCGTCATCCATACTCAACGATGGGCGCGTGATAATGCTCCTGAACGGCACCGTCCCCCTATCGGTCGATTTTAACTCTACGGGTGACTTCTTCGTGTTCATCTTCCACATCCTGTTCGCCACCAGTGCGGTTCTGGTGGCCGGCTCGGTGGCCGTGGGCATCGCGTCCAGCCGCTCGCTGCGCGTCCAGAATCGCTTCACCTTCATGCTCAACACCAGCGTGAGCGACACGTTGACCGGTTTCTCTGTCTACTATTTGGGCTTGTTCGACGTCCAGGAGGGTTACCCATCCAGAAACGGGACTTTCTATATCCTGCCTTCCTTCCTCGGTGTCAACGTGCTGACCTTCCTGTTCGCCCAGTTCGACCGCTACCTGGCCGTGTGCCACCCGTTCTTCTATCACCGTTATATCAGCCGCTCGCTGGTGATTGGCGTGTGCGCCTTCTGCTGGATCTACACCTACTCCATCCTCACCGTGCAGAACATGGTGCCTATCTCCAAGGCGGCCCAGATCAATGCGTTTGGGGTCATGACCCTGCAGATCATCGTGTTGGTCAAGGTCAGATTTGGCAAAAGAAGAAGTACACACTTTTACATCATAGTTAGTTTTCATTTCATTTAGACTTTTAATTATTGAATTCAATTCGTTTTATTTAGCTTTTAGGACTGGTTTGCTGGTTTTTATTAGTTTTTTCTTTAGGGGGTGCTTTTTCTTTGTTTTTGTTTTTTATTAGATCTGGCTTTATTAATTTTAGCTTTTTTCAACAAAGAGCATTTGTCAAATGCAGTACAGTATTAAAAAAGGCAGGTCACAATAACTCGTGTGTAATTAAGCTCCTAAACTACAACTCTCAAATAACTGTTCAAGCTTCCTTGTTCCTAGCGGCTGTAACAATAATACCTAAACTCATGAATGAAATTAATTGCCTGAGATGAAAATAAAGGACATTAAAAAACATTGTTTTAAATTTCTTTCATAAACAGAAAAATAGCAAATATAAATAAACGCATTTAATTTATTTCGTATTTCGAAAATTTTTTTTTTAAATTTTGGTCTTTGTCATTTTATTCATTTTCATAACGAACATCCAATAAAAAAATGTATAAAATAAAGGAAACACATCCTAAGAGAATTATCTTTGTACTGACACGTATGCGAAAGTTTGATGACTTCTACTGCTACCTTTCATTATTGCGCTACATTTTCACCATGATTGAGCAGTTTTGAAGACTGCAACAAGGCACTTTATTGCGATGTTGATCCTATTGGAAACTGGTGTACCTAATGTTATGACCCGGCTCCAATTTTGTGTGAACAAAACGACGTTTTAAGTATTTTTCTTTTTTTAAGTTAGAAACAGTAACATTTATTTGTATTTGCCACCACTGGTCAAGGTTCTGATGACCGTCAAGCTGTATGTGATCGCCCGCAACCACCTGGCCCGAGAGCCGCCCAGCGCCGAGCGGGACAACAAGAGAGAGTCGCTGCGCATCATCGTTTTCGTCGTTATGTGCTTCCTGGCCCTGTGGTGCCCCTCGTTCGTCAACATCATCGTCAGGCAACTCACCCGGACCGGGCTGCGCTTCCGCAACGAGGCCACCAACCTGTTCGCCATCATGGCGCGCCTCAACGCGCTGGTCACCCCGGCACTGTACATTTGGGGGAGCCCAGCCCTGAGAGGAGCCGTGTGGAGGCTCGTGTGGAAGCGGGTGTGCCCCAGACGCAGGGCCAGGTAACGCACAAACATTCACAGTGCCGACAGTTTCATTTCGCCTTCACTGCCATGTCTTTCTTTCCGTTTCAGAATCGATTTAACTTCCAAGGTGTGATGAAAGAAGAAACGCGAGCTCTTTTACGACGCATGAGGATGTTACTGTTTTATTTATTTAGTTCGTTTTTAATGAGTATTGTCGTTATTTTCTGAATGAAGGGGTTCTTTTTACGTGCCATTTTCTCATTGTTTCGCTTATTCTATTGTTTACTGAAACAATAACTGAATAAAATTCAGAGGACTCCAGCATACTCGCGATTCGGCACCGGCGGATTTACCGATTCACAGACACCACCCACTTGGCCAATCGCCTTAACCTAAAACTACAGAATGAAGTTCAGAGTGAAGTTCTTATTGCATTATTATCACTCCTGAGTCGGTCTTGCTTTTCATTTTTCATGTTTCTGTTTCTTGTGTGTGCTTTAAGGCTAAGACAAAAAAAAGACGACTAGCAAAATAACTGTAGAAAGGAAGACTTGTGTATAAATCCAAACAAAAAGGACAGCTCCTAGTCAGTGGTGATGGATTTTTTTTTATTGATGTTTCATTTTATGCATCATTGAGTACACATACTAATAACTCTTATGAGATGGAACTTTGTGGTGACAGTTTGACTTCACACATGTAAATAGTATCTATTGTTAATTATTATCCATCCATTCCTTTTTTAAATCCGCTTATTCTCACAAGAGTCGAGGACGTGCTGAAGCCCATCCCAGCTGATTTTGGGCAGAAGGCGATGTACACCCTGGACTGGTTGCCAGCCAATCGCATCGGACAAAAACAAATATCCTGCGCTGAACAATCACACCTACCGACAATTTGGAGTGTTTTTCACAAGATCGTCTCAGTTTTTCCAAGCTAGCCAAGAACTTGGCAATACAGAACATATGCCTCAAGAATTTTATTGATGGTTCAGTGATGTATTTAGTGATGCATAGTTAACAATATATTTTCAAATAATTTCAAAGTAAGTGATATTTTTACAATGTTCAATTTTTTTCCAACGCTGCTGGGCTCTAATTCTTATTCACTGGCAAAGTCTACACATAGAATGCTTCTATGGATAGCAATATATGACTGTCTTCTTGGGTTTACAAAGCTTCATTTTTCCTCGTTGGACCTGCAATGAGTTCATAAAATAAACATAAAACACAAGAACTGACAGTTTGAAGAAATAAATATGACATCAGGAGCTGCGCATGAGTGTCTTGGCACGAGTTGTGGCTGTCAGCAGCTCCGAGTGAATGTTCTCATTTTGGATTTGTCGCCATGACAATTTGTCCTGTTTAGTAATTCACTGAACGTGCATGTGAATGTGGCTCTTCTTGTCCTAATCGTAATCACCCCATTTTTCACAACATTGTATCTGAAACTGAAATTTTGGCTCACAACTCAAAAAAAAAAAAAAAAAAGAAAACAATGCGGAAAATTAGTAAGTGACTGTGTATATTGACCAAAATGAATACAGACAAAAGAAAGAGTAAATGAGAGCAAAACATTTATTTGAGGGGCTGATGCACTAGCTACAAATAATAGCAGCACTAGCTGCTCAGTAATTGGTGGCTGGTTTTAAATAAATAAATTTAAATAAATTAATTAATTAATAAATGTTTCACAGCGGTATACATTTCACTGCGTTTCTGACATGTGACATATGGAAGAAGACAGCAGACAGCACTTTACATTTGTCCATTCAGACCACCGGCTCCAGGCCGACTGGACCAGCAGGTCCCGGGAGCGGACCCTCAGGCTGCTGATCTTTTTGGGAAGCTGGGAGGGTTTGGAGCATTTGACCTGATATCAAGGAGGAGAACGCAAAGACGAAGATTAGAAAAAAGTTCCCGGGAAAAAATAAATAAAAATTGTTTGAGGAGTCGTTGCCCGCATTGCACCTGTCCATCATTTTTGAGCCTATATTCCACTTGGTGTTCCAGGGGGAAGAAGCTGTCAGGGCTGGACCAGCTGCATGGAGGTCGAACGGTCACGCTTAAGTAGTGTTCCAATTCCTGACATTTGACAATTTGAGGACTGTCTGGTCGAACTGGGCACAATACAAGTGACAAGCATTTTTTTCATGCACCCACATTGGTACTGCATCTTCATGTTTATCTATCTCGCTAGCTAGCTAGCAAACTAGCTACTGATCCTACAGTTTTTCTCAGTTGCTCTGCTACATTTCTCAGATCAGAATTGAATTTCTCAAAACTGCTTGTCCAAT
Source organism: Hippocampus zosterae (assembly GCF_025434085.1). Classification (NCBI taxonomy): domain Eukaryota; kingdom Metazoa; phylum Chordata; class Actinopteri; order Syngnathiformes; family Syngnathidae; genus Hippocampus; species Hippocampus zosterae. The sequence goes on along the minus strand of NC_067456.1, from coordinate 9,719,214 downwards.
TTTCACATCATTGTCACTTGCGCACATCAAAAAGCAGTTTATGATTTCTTGGAATAAGATGCAAATGCTGAAATATTTTACACTATGTTAGGATTCATAGTGTAATGATAACGTTGCTAGGACAATACGATTGATTCACATACACTCTGCATCTGATATGTAAATCGCATCCCTGATGATAAAACAGAATTTGTACAAAAAATAAAATAAAACTGAAATGTATACCGGTACTTTTTGTTCTTCTACTTCTCCCTTTCATGTTTTTTGATGCTGTGAATTGGGAATTTCTCCATTGTGAGACGAATGAAGGTTTTCTTATCTTATTTTATCTTAGTTGTGCCCTTTTATCAGTTGCAATGACTCACTGATATCGCGAAGATAAAATTTTTTGATCCTCCTGAGGAAAGAGTAGTTTTCGATGGCTTCGGCTGTGAGTTCTAGCATGGTGCTCTCCTCAGAGTAAGGTGAAAGCGAGTGGCGCAGCTCAAAGTGGAGTCTGCCATCTTGTTTGTCAATGGTGCTGCTGACCCAGCTGCACAAGTCGCCTCCTTCGCGGCTGTGGAGAAAATAGAAGAAAAATGCAGAACACATTGTGTGAAACTGGTCTATCGCTAAGATCAGACACGTGATTAAGATGACGCTTTCACTGTGTGTGGACACCATTTTCTGGAAAAAAATACACTTTTGACAGAAGTTTGTACACTTTGCATTTAACTCATTCAGTCACAAAGACATTTTTAAACATCTCTTCAGACTTTGTCCAGAATTGGCTGGTACTGAATGAATTAATGATGTTCAAATGACTAAGTCGACAGCGACAAAACTTTATCTAGATCCTGAATTTTCGTTCAACCTGTTGACACTTGTTTAACTTTAATTAGTATGGTAAATTAGTAGTAAAGTAAAAACTTGGGCTCTGGCTTCCAGTCGATGGCAGCTATGGCTCCCCTATTGTACTATTTGCTGTTTATTATAGACAAAATATTGACGTTTTGCTGCTGAAAATGGCGAAATGAGTTTCATATCTCTTTAAGAATCAATATGTGTTTACTCTGCTTTAGCAAAGAGTCCAAATGATGTTTGTTTACCAATGTGGCCCCAGTCCAAGGCGTACAAGTTCGTATTTAGTGTTGTTCCATGTGCAGCTAAAAGTGCAGTTGTAAGAATTGGCACGACAGGTGAGGAAAGAATCTGTAAGATACACAATTTAAAACAATTAATACATAAAACCAATGACAGAATATCAGTGAATTTTTGGCCTGCATAAAGCAAGAGTCTTCTCACCGAGTTCCTTCTCCTCCTCAGCCTTCAGCAGGAGATAAGTGGACATGCTCTTCCCTCTGCTCCAGCAAGTGTACTCTCCGAGCATGGGCCTGCCTACATTCTGGAGCAGTAGATTGGGACCAATCTTCTTCATGTCGTCCTGGTAATCTTCATCGATTTCCTCACCTCTAAACTTCCATGTGACTTCATCACCTTTGGATGCTACATCGCACGACAATGTGACTAAGTCGTGCAATGTAGCCACCGCGACTGCATGGACAAAAGACAATCAAAAACACTACAGCGACAAAGAAATGATAATCATGCATAAAATGTGAGAACATACATCTTTCTGGGAAGTATTTGAGTCTACTTCCTCCCATTGCTCCCCCGAGGCTGATGAGCAGGAGCCCGAAAATGCAAATTGATCGCTTGAGGGATCAGAGGAAAAAGATTAGCCATTGAAGAGAACATAACAAACTGGCCATTTACCTCTGAGATTATCATTGACTCCAAAAATCCAGGAGTCGTTTTTAACAAGCATCTAATGTGCCTCACTTACCATTCTGGTGAAACAATACTGAAAATTGATGTAGAGCAAATGTTCAGTGGTTGCTGAAGACCATATGCCCCAAGTGTTCTCAAAGACTTTTTTTTTATACTAATGCACAAAAGCAAGCATCAGCACCATTTTTGCAGCCTTGTGTGGGAGTGAAGATAGAAACTGAAGGACATAGTAAACCAAAGAAGCAGTCGGTTGAGAGTGCACTTCTTCAATTAAGTATGACGAAGGAAAAAGAAGCGGGGTGATTTCGAATCAGATTAAAAAAAAAAACACGATAGTAAAGGGCTTGTGTGAGTAAGAAATGGGGGTTACCCTTGATTGATATACAGCTTTCTATTAAAAAAAAAGACTGTTTGAAGAGTTGGAATCTGTAATGTGAGAAGAGTAGAATGCAATTCAGCATTATGACAACTGTTTAAAATAAAAACTCTTGAATACTAACGTAAAATGGCAGTGATATAATATAATATACAGTAATATAATATAATATAATATAATATAATATAATATAATATAATATAATATAATATAATATAATATAATATAATATAATATAATATACAGCAATATAATGTAAAAAAAATTTAACAGCCGCATGGACTGACAAATTAGTAAATATTTGTGGGGGAAAATAAAGAATTTTAGCCAAATTTCACATAAAAGGGTTTCCGTGTAATGCAATGTAATTCATGTAACTCTATGGGAAAAGATGGCGGAGGGACGCCCCAAACAGGAATTCCCATGCTTATTACTCATTCAATAGGCAAGAACAAACTGTTGGCAAATGACAACGTAAGACTTCCTCATACACTGAACAGCTTCCTGACGTGCGTGTACAAAAAGTGGTTTCGTGTTGTAAATAGCAACTTACATTTCCCGCAGGGCTGCTTCTATGTATCATCGTTTTTATTTTCATTCACTGACTACGTTAATATCAGGGTTGGGAGGGTTACTTAAATGATCTATTCCTATACAGTTAACGCTTCCTTGCTAAAAAAAAATGTGGCTAGTGTAATCCAAGTACCACAACATCAAAGTAATATCTGGATTACTCCAACATCAAATATGATATTAAAGACAAAATAAATAAAATATTGGTACAATAAATATTTGTTTGGTTTTCTGTATGACTGTTTAATAGGCATAGTTTACTGGAATTTCAAATCCGAAACTTCAGAAGTGTGAGACAGATGTGCTAATCACTTGTTCGCCATGCTACCGATAGCTTGCGAGTTCACCAGTTCACTGTATGTGCTATTAGCTAACTCATTTTGATATGGTGATGATGATTGCCTGTGATGACAACCATTTTTTATTCTCAGTGACAAGCACATATTTTTAATATGTTGTTTTAATAATAAATCATTGGGTGATATGTGATGCGAGGTAAAACACTTCAGAAGATTTTCGCGTGCAAGATAGACCGCTGTTTGCATGCATAAGTAAGAAATAGGAATCCTAAACGTTATTTAAGGTTCGTATTTCTTAAAGCATGTAATTTAAAAATGAAGGCCGCCCTTGCAGTATTTTCAAATGCCCCATCCTGTCCAAAAGTTGCTCCAGTAGCCTTCATAAATGACTTGCCATCTGCTCTTAAGTGTCCTCATCAGTTTTGTTGGTGCCATTATGCTGATTGTGTGATTATGACCACTTGTCATTCGGTGAACTTTTTTTACAAAAAGAATTGTCATTTATTTTCAGATTTCACATGATCTACAATCAAAAGCCTATTTATTGTTTTAATTTAAACCCGTTAAAGCAAATTCAGACATTTTTAGACTTATGGATTAAGTACCTTTTCAGACTTTTTTTCAAGATCCCGGAAACCTTTGATTATTTACAGTAAATATTTATTTAATTCCCCCAATGTCGCTTTGAAACTGAGTCGCTTTTGGGAAGCCTAACACATCCAGTGGGCTGTCGTAGTCCAAATGGCACTAATGATCAGCCAGTTTGCTGACAAGATTGCAGATACAGTCCACGGTGGCCCATTGAGCTATATAATGTGACAATGCGACTTGTTGGCTGTTGCTCTGCTAAGGCTGGAAAAGGTTTCTTGACCCCAAATTTTCTTTCAACAGCTAACAGAAAAGATACGGTTTTTGTATCCTGATTTCTTATATTATTTTATTCAACATGTATTCTGTTAGACCCTAAATCTGAATGACATGAACATAAATCTCTGGAGTTAGTATTTTTTATGCCATGGTGAGGGCAATGTTTAAAATATTGTATCCAGTCATTTTCTGTACTGCAGGTCACTGTAAACTGAAGCTTATTCTCGCAAATCCATAGCAGGTAAATGACTACCGTAGGTTGTTGTTGCTACATATTCGGGAATAGATATGACAATGTGTGATAATAATGATAGGGTTATAGTTTACTTGGTAAATATACAAGTTTCGGTTTGTTCATATTTTCCTTTCTGTGGTTTTGTGATCTTCAGCTTCAGATAGTGAAGGTCAAGACATTTTTTTCCTTCTGCGAAACTCAACTTCCACTTTGTATCTGATAAAATGACGAGTGTCAAAAAAATAGATTTTCTTATACGTCACTGTCACAAGCCACCACCGTCTTAAACGTCCCCCGCCAAGTTTGATTTTAACATACTGCTGAATGTATAAAATGATGAAATCTTTTTGTTTAAATGTTAAGTATGTTGGCATCGCAAAGGAGTGGCAGCATTAAGAAAGACAAAGAACTGCTGAATTAAATACTTTACTGCAGAATGACAGAGAGCTGTGTAGTAGAAGACAGGGAGTCTCCACCTTTTACTCATTTGATCTCAAATCAACTTGCCGCGGTGAGTTCAGAGTTTGTGCTTGTCGGTATGTTAGTTGGCCTCATTCTTTGAAGCCTCGTCGAAGTTCTCCACAAGATCTGAAATATGAGAGAGTGGTTAGGAAGGTCTCGGATGGTTGTCCACTACTCACACAAAGTGAGGGTTATTCGACTTCTGGATGAAATTTCAGAACAAATCTAAAATAAACACTACAAATGAAGGTGCGCTTAATTTGGCCTTCTCAAAATGTTTGAATGTCCATCTGTTTAACGTTTTATTTGTGTTTATGTGCTCTTAAGGGAGGGATGAAATAAGAACATTGATAGACACTGGATAAATAGTAATCATGAACACAGATTCTTATAATACTCAAAATACGATTCAAGTTTAAGAAGCAGAACACTGTTAATTTTAAATAAGGAACATAACCGCACCCTGAAGCTTGCGTATTTAAAAAAATAAATAAAATAAAAAGCTTAAATGCTCTCCTTGACGTGCCCCAATAGTGTTTCCGCAAGTGAAAGTGTCATGTTATATTGCTTGACAAAGTCACAGCTTACCATGGACTAAATAAATGCATTTCTCGCAACGGGTGAGTGAGAGTGTGGAAAGCGGTGCTACATGTTGCCAGTCAGTAGACCATGAACCAAAAACCTGTCGTGAAAGTTGTTATTCAGCTGCTTGTTAGAGAACAGCAAGTTGGGCAGCGCTGAAACACTGAAAAGTTGGACATATGCATTCAAAGGTTTTGAAAAGGTCAGATAAGTTCACATGTAAATCTCTTATTTCATAATGATTTCATCCTGAAATTGTAAACAGACACCAACTATTTCAAACTTTTTGTGAGTTGCGGATGTGCCATTGCTCACCAGGAACTTCATCATCCTCTTCTTCGGCTGCGAACGTAGGTGCTTCGCTCTCCCCGGCTACGAAGAACACAGACATTGCTGAGTGTGGACTCAAAAAAGCAAAACCAAAGAGTTGAAAATGTCTGTCATACTTGGCTTGGGCAGCGACTCCGCTAATCGCCTTAGACTGGTGAGACTATCCGCTCCCAGCTGGTTTAGAATTCCCGGGAGCATCTCCGTGAGCTGTTTGTTTTCGGCGTGGCCCGTGATGGTGAAGGTGTTGGCCGCTAGGGATGCCTGCACCTTTGGGTTGTTGAAGTGGATAACTGTGCCTTGGTTTGTGAACATATTCACCTTCGGAGACAGTAGAACATTTTTTAAGTGGGCCGAAAGGAAGGGGACCTTGCCTTCATCATGCATTTTTGCCTCCTGATAGCATAGTCCAGTAATCAATTTATCTACAGCGCTTTTCCTCATTATGCTGCTGTCAGACCCAACACAAGTTGAGCGTGTACGATGGTGCGTTTTCATAAAGTCAATGCAGTTCACGTGGTCAGTCGTACATGCGTTCAGGGGGGCACAGATGAAGCATTTGAAGCGAAAATTTTACTTCTTCGCCCATATTGCACTGACCGTCACTATTCACAAGCAATAGGGACACATGCCGAAAATCTGCGTATAATAGACACCGACTGAAATGCATACAGGAAAAATATATTTTATGCATTATAATTGTATTGATTACAGTTAATTAACTAGCGGATTAATCAGTAATCTATATTTTCATCTACCAAAAATCGGCATCGGACAAAAAAAAACCAAAAACAAAACCCAACATTGGTGTGGCTCTTCTCCCACATTTTTTTATACAGCCATTGTATTGTATTTCATGAGGGAAACGATTCCAAGCCTGATGCTGTCATTCATACCTCCTCAATACCAGAGATATTGTTGACTCCCAGCTTCTTGAGGGAGAACTGCAGCTTCTTGTCATCCGTTGTCGCAGTTCGGTGCAACACCTTCTTCTTTCTGCGAGCCGTACCCTATAAAAAGCAACAAGAATGTCAGTTGGCAGAAGAGCTCTGCAGGAATTAAAATTGTTCTGGCATGTACCATCTTACCTTGCCACCTATGCGGACCTGCGCCTGCAGTTTGGCAAGCTTCTCCTGGTTCATTATGGCCTCCTTCATCTATGATCAGATAAAAAGATGTTTAAATCAGCAACGATTTAAGGAAGTAAAATGAATCTACACACAAGCTGGTGATTTGCATCACATCTTTTTAATGAAAATCACTCAGAACTACAGGTTACCTTTTGAGACAACTCTAAAACCTAAACTAAAATGATTACATCTCGTTCAAATACCGACTTTTTAGGTAAATAAGCTTTGCAATTACAGTGAATTGTCAACCATGAAAAGCCTCCAAATCACACTTTCGTGGGTTTAGCTGCCGCACGCTTTAAAAATAGAAGACTAAAGTTTTGAACAAGTCCACCACGATCATCTCACATGCATTTAGCTATTTATTTTGACCGTACACTATTGGTTGTCAATGGGCAATATTATTAAGCCTACGATGTTTCGGGCTATGCTAAATGGAGTGCTACTTATCAGTCTTGCGTGTAAGAAAGCTAATAGCCACCCAAGCTAATAGGCTCTGTGAGACCTCTTCAAGTAGACATTAGCAGATGTCTGGTGGTTGAATTACTCTTTTAAAAACGGCATCGAGTGAATAATTCTAAGCATACCACAGAATAAAATTATAAGAGGATGAATTACTTGATAACCTTTGGAAATTTGTAAACTGACCTGGGAGTTTGTAAACACGCGCCTCACACAACTGATATAAGCTAGGAGAAAGGGTCCAAAGTCGGAAGTGACGCATTCAGGAAACCTCCATAGAGAAAGATTGTGTCTAAATACATTCATTTGACAACATTATTGTACTTTTTGATAAATCAGAAAGTACACAAAGTAATTAAAATTTGAATAATGAAATGATATAAAACAGTCTTTTATCAAAAATACATTTTTGTAAGATTTCATGAACAATAAAGTTTGTTTCTAAGTGAAACGGAAGTGAATATTGTAACTGTTATGGCCGCCTCCGTGGCAGCTTGTGGCAACGTGATAAAATGTTTTGATGCCTAATGTTTTGTTCATCTATTTAGACGACTTTCATATCCTGTAATTTTAAAGATCTATATTTAAGGAGTATTTAAACCCACTGGACTTTCAAAGGTAAAACTGCCCAAGGCGTTTTTCGTAGCGAAGGTAAACGTGCTGGTGTGCTAACTTAACTCTGCTTCTCTGAGCATGTTGACTCACGTTTTGTAGTTTTGTTATCACGGTTGTGTTACCGTGCTATTTTCAAGAAATGTTTTCCTTATTTAAACACATTTTGTTCGTCATAAGTGGTGGCATTGTACAGTCCTGCCATCAGAAAAAGTTGTGAAATGTCTTGTTGAGCAGGAAGATATCAACAAACCATTGTTTGCCAGGTTGTTAGAATGTTTTGCTATAATTTTCATATAACTGCCAGGTGTTTTATATCCGTTTTAAAATATATACAGTATGTGTCCGTGGACAAACTACAACAGTATATTTTGTGCCCTTGCTGATTAACATTTGATTACCCCCCACCCACCATGTCTGATACTTTATACCTTAACAGGCAGAGTACTTTGTGACTAAAAGGAACTACACACACGCAGAAATGGCTTCGTTTAAACCAATGAAAATTCCGGTTTATCCTAAACTTGGAGAGAAAGTCACACAGGACACTCTGTATTGGAAAAACTACAAGGTGAGTGTCTCCAGGTCTGGTTATTAGACATGGAAATACAATGTGTATATCCCATATTGATTCTCAGTTGTGATACTGTAGTTCTGTTTTTCCTTCAACAGGCTCCAGTCCAGATAAAAGAATTTGGATCAGTCACGCATATCGACGTCTCTCCTGTGGCCCCACATAACTTTGCAGTGACAGCATTTACACGAGTATGATGGCTTGTGTTTTCCAGAATGCACTTGACTTATAATTTTATAATACCATGCTATGTAGCATTTATTTGCATGTTTTATTTTTCCCCTCCCTTTTAGATCCACATTTATGGCCCATTCTCCCAGGAGCCTGTGAAGTCATTCACACGATTTAAGGATACTGTATACTGTGGGAGGTTCCGTTCGGATGGTCAGCTCCTCGTGGCAGGATGTGAGGATTCGGTTGTGCAGCTGTTTGACGTCAGTGGCAAGGTGGCACTCAGGAAATTCAAAGGACATACAAAGTAGGAAATACACTTCTTTTTAATATTGTCATCATTTAAAATTGCCCGAGCTTGAGATGTGTAATAATGAATTCTTGAGTGACCCATTGACTGAATTGAATGTTGATCTTAACTCTCTTTCAACATTTACAAATGCACAAACTTAGTATCTCCTGTTCATGACTATATACAAATGCACGTCTAATCCTCTTGCCATTTAAATCCACTCAGGGCTGTACACGTGACAGACTTCACCTCTGATCGGTACCAAATCGTTACTGGGTCTGACGACTACACTTGCCGAGTGTGGGACATCCCCAATGCGACAGAGCTCACCACCTACCAAGAACACACAGATTACATTCGCTGTGGCGTCACGAGCAAACTCAACAGGGATCTCTTCATTACGGGTAGTTAAATCGTAATAAAGTGAAAGCTTGTACAGCATGATTACAAGTGCAAAATGTGACTATTTTTTATTCTTCCCCTCAGGATCATACGACCACTCAATTAAACTGTTTGATGCCAGAGTTGATAAGTCTGTAATGACTATGGATCATGGCCAGCCAGTGGAAAGTGTGCTTCTGTACCCTTCTGAAGGACTTCTTGTCTCAGCAGGTATGAACCATATTTTCAAGACCATATACAGTATTAAAAGGCATAGTTACAGGTGCTATTTCTGTATTTAACACATACACAAGACGTATTGTATTAAAGGACGCAATTGTGGTAAAACGTACACTAGCTTAAAAAATATGGTAGCATGCATGCACCGTAGCCTATGTTTTTAAAAAGGCAACGGGAGCAAAACTGAGTTTGGTTGTACTTTATTGAAGCATTTCAAAATGTCCTCATGCTATTTTTTGATCCATCCTCATACTCAAATCCCTCAAAGTCCTAATCTTCTGTGTCCAAAACGAACAGTTTGCATAAGTTCACAATCAAACACGCCAGGTTTCCTCATGTCATTGTCAGAGTCGGTCTCGGTTGTCGTGCGGCTCCTCAGAAATGGTGCCGGCTTTTGAGAAAACTCAAACAACAGTGCAAGCAGACACGTTAGCCCATGCATACACAATGCATGCACAAATTGCATAACTCGCCCAGCGCTGCCTCTTAGTCTTAGTAAATGTTATTATTAGGTGCCCTGTCCATTTTGCTGAAAATTGAAGACTTTTTAGTGTGACTTTTGTTTGTGAAAATACTGTAATGGTTGTAGTGTCAAAAGCAGTAGTGTTAAGAAGCCTCACTCAAGGCCTGTACTGTAATTTGCTGGTCTTTTCAGGGGGGCGATATGTCAAAGTGTGGGATCTGCTGAAAGGCGGCCAGCCCCTGGTGTCACTGAGGCACCATCACAAAACTGTCACCTGTCTGTGTCTGAGCAGCAGTGGCCAAAGAATGCTGTCAGCGTCCCTGGACAGGTACATAAACTATGATTTGCGCTTGACACACTAATGCTCTAAAAGCCAGTCATGAGTGTGCTTTTTTTGGGTGCGCTCTTATTTAATATGTTTGTCTATTTAGGCACGTGAAGGTGTACAACACGACCAACTACAAAGTGGTGCACAACTTTGATTATGCTACCTCCATTCTCAGTTTGGCTTTGGCTGTAAGGAAATTAAAACAACGCTTCACCTTTAAGTCACACCTGTACAAGTTGTCACCAGTACCGCAAATCTATTTTTGGCTCTTAATTTTTCTTCACAGCCAGATGATGAGACTATTGCTGTGGGTATGACCAACGGTATCCTGAGCATCAAACACAGGAAAAACCCTGAGGAGTCAACTAAAATGTCAGGTCAACATCGGCGACGACCGGCATATCGTGTGTTTGTCAAAGGGAAGAACTACATCCCTCAACAGGTAAGGATTGTTGGGATTTTGTTGTCCGTTTTGTAATTATTATTTTTTAATTACAGAAGTAGCAAGTAAATGGTTTGAAATATGGGTTAGCTGCAGGGACAACATGAAAAAATGTTTGAATTGCTCTCGACATGGGCCACAACTCAATTCAACTGTCTTTTGCAGTTTAAAGCACTTTAAAACAACCACCACTGTATACAAAGTGCTGTACATGGGGGCAGAAATATTTCCTACAACAAGGAACAATAAAACAATGAATATCGAAGACAGTAGAAAGCGGACACATTAGCCCAAGCATCCACAATCCATTCAGAAATTGTGGCGTAACTTGGCGGTGCTGCTTCCCATTCTTCATAAAGCTGTGAAATTTAATTTCAGTGCCATCCAGGCCATGATTTCCTCTAGTGAGTTGGTCTTTATTTTTCCCCAGGATGATTATCTTGTCAGTAAACCTGTGAAACAGCATCTAGCACAATATGACAAACATCTGAAGAAATTTAGTGTTTCCAAGGCTTTGGATACAGCTATGCAGGTATGTCTTTTAGCTCACCATTAGTCTGTATTTCAGGCAAAAACATAATAAGTTCATAAAATGTCCGCTTGGATTGCAGTCAGGGATGAGACAAAAGAAGCCGGAAATTCCAGTCGCTCTTATAAAAGACTTGGATCGAAGAGGAACTCTGAAAAATGCTCTCGCAGGACGGAATGAACAGGAAGTCACTCGGTTGGTCAACTTTTTAATAGGGTGAGTCTATCGCACTGGATGTTAACTTTGCTGCATGTAAACATAATACTTGCGTTGGTCAACTATAACGGGTGTTCAGAATGGAGCCCGGTGAGGGCAAAAGTGAAAATATGGTAAGTCGGTGTAATTGTCTTGAATTTAAGTAAATAATCATTTACGATTTCCTTTCCTGCATCTTCTCCAGGAACCTGGTTGACCCCAGGTTCACCCCTGTCCTCGTCATAGCAGCTGAGATGATCATTGACATTTATGGGTCGGTCATTGGCCAATCGTCCATCGTGGACCGCCAGCTTTTGCGTCTCCAGGATCTGCTGGAGAGAGAAGTCGACTACCAGCAAGACCTCGTGGAAGTGCTGGGTATGTTGGACACTGTGTTTGCTTGCCATCTCCCGAGGAAGGAGGTGCCGTGCCTGGGTGTGGACAGATCCAATGGCCTGGCCAAAGGAAAGACGTGTGCCTCACAGCCTCAGTTGCAGGCAACCTGACGTATCTTGGGATGGAATGTAACCCTTAACAGCTTGTATTAAACATCCAATCAGCCTGAATTTGCCTCATGTGACGGGCAACACGTGGCTCCATCAGATAATATCAGTTTGGTTCATGTTTCAGAACCTTCAAACACATCACATTTAATAAAATGTGTTTTCCTGAATGAGGATTCTTTTTTTTAAGTGTTTTAAACATTTCTTTGTTAAGTCTTTTAATTATACTTCAATTGTGAATGTATGAGTGAGGATTTCTCAATGGCTGGATGGTGTTTTCATATTGTATCCATTGAGAATTTCTACATTTATTAAGAAGGCATGAATAAACAATCTTGGAACCTGTTCAGTATTCGAAAGTATTTGAAAAGTGACATTCGGCATGGACCTCCCTCATTTATCACCTGCACATATAGCTTCTAACATCTAAAATCCTAATAATTCACTCCTACTTACTTATTAGGGATGGGGGAGTACCAGACACCAGGTATCTGTAGCGTGACAATATTGGCCTTATTTTAAGGTATCGGCTCTCGTGGAGGCTCGCGATACCAGCCAGTGTTACAAATCAATCTGAAATTAAAACCTCCTTTGCAGTAGTTGGTACTATTCTGTGAATGTTTGACACAAACGTTTGACATTGTGTTAAATTAAATGTTATTTATCAAAAGTATTTGATTGGAGTTATCGATGAGTCTTTAGAGTGAAAACCAGAAATCAAACTAATATCGGCCTGAAAAAGGTGGTATCTAACATACTTACTACTTAAATCCATGATTCAGATTCCCTGAATATTTGTAACAAAACAAAATTCCTTACTCACTATCTGATTACCATAAAACGTTCAGTAACATGACTTCACACACATTCTGTAGATGGAGTTGATATTAAAAGGCTACACACCAGGATTTTGTTGTCCCTGTGATCCGTGGTCCATTTGGAATTTCTTTTATGCCCTTCTTGTGACTGATGTCTTGGAACAATGAGATCACTCCGGTGCTTTAGAACCTCTTTGTGAGCCATGACTTGTGCTGTAAGATATGACTACAAAAATGCCTGGAACAGCCTACTAGATCAGCTGGACTTTATTTAGGTTAAACCTGAGGCACGTTAATTAAATGGTCTCAGGTTTATGCTGACTCCCACTTGGCATGAGTATAAATTTGATTGGTCTGTTCTGAACGCTTTTGAAGTGATGGATAAAAGCGCAACTTTAGTTTCATCAGACCGATACGTCCATAATCCTTTCATTGACCCTGTAACATGCTAACATGATAAACTGTCCACTGTAGTGAACGCTGTGCCTCAAAGGGCTAATGCGTGAAGGAAGATGTAATAAATAAAGATAAAAAAAATTGGTGAAATTGTACAGGGTAAAAAAGTGCGACCTAAATGGAATACATTTTTGCATAACAGCAACATATCACATCCTTATCCTGAAATTTCACAAATCTATAAGCGTAACAATTCCAACATTTACAATATCAGTTACATCACAAATACACTCGACTTGGTAACTAAAGAGCTACTGTTACCCCTCCACTGCAATGGATTTCCGTGAGACCTGCAGTACCGGATTTTTGCTTTAGAGGTCACTGCTACTCAAACAATCACTTTAGTTTAACAAGTGAGGAAGTGTCAATTATCGCTCAAAGAAAAGGAGGTTGCGCGTTTGTGGTATCGTCACCGGTCACTCCCCCTTTAAATAGAAGCCACAGCGAGAAGACTTGAAGTTATTTGCACGAACACGTGAATTATTAACAAAAAGAAAAGGAATGGAGCCGAGGATGGTTTACTCGTATCTTTGAAGAGGACTGTCGTATTTTTGTGTGGTATTTTGGTCTCCCTCCTGCAAAGGTAAGTAAGTACACATCAGTAATCTTTATATATTTTTGTTATTATTTTATCTTTTATTTATGCCAACTGTTTCATGTTCTCTCTCTCTCTCTCTCTGTCTGTCTCTCTCTCTCTCCCTCCTTCTACTATAAGAAAAAAGTGCTAATATGCTAGTAGTGATCCCACTGACAATAGTTAAATCATTTACCTGCTAACCCCCCCCCCAAAAAAAATTTGCCATGTAGTTTTGGCCTTTACATAGTATTATTCGCAGTGCTGTAAAAGTGAAATCTAATTCAGTTTTGCAGAGATAACAAAGCTCCTCAGTCGGACTAAAAACAGTTCTTAACTATGCATCACTGAAATTCAATATTTTTTTCCATTGGAGATGTCTACAAACACACGCACACGCACACACACACACATACACACACAATGCAGGTGACTATTGTGCCCGTTTATCAAATTAGGTCTCGTGGAACAGCATATACACTTGGATAAAAAGTCAAATATTTAAGATAATCCACTTAATTTCATGAAAATATAATCATGTCACAGTAAAACTCCACCTCTAACAGATAATGTTTACTAATCCCTTCAAGATCTGAAGAGGCAGACCTAACAAAATAAGGTGACCATTATCAAGTATCCTTTGTTCTCAAATGCCCATTTAAGTGCCATTTTCTTCCAGCAGGTGCAGTAAAAATGGAGCTCAGCAGAAGGAAAGTGCCCCTCTACGTGAGTATGTGCTCCAGTTTGCAGTTTTGATGTCAGTAATATGGAATTAGAATATTAAAATGGGAGAACAAAACTAAACCCAGGGACTATAATTTCAGAAGTACATTACTCTCAAGTGGATGTCATGAAATAATACCGCACGTCATTTGAGCGTATCAAGAATTTAAGGCCTTTGTCGCTCTTCAGAAAGGTTGGTGAGGTTGAAGTATTTTTATGCCGTGGTCGTATAGGGACCTTCATCTGTCTTTCAATGAGTCACGTATGTCTTTTCAATTGTAGTTTCGTTGGGGAAAAAAAACCCATCAGTCAGTGCCACTATGAATAGAAACTTGGCATCATGTTTCTCTAAATGGCAAATCAGTAACCATTTGATTCATTCACAGTCTTATTTTTTATTTGTCATGTAATTACTTACAGTTAAAAAGGAAAATTTATTTGCCTCACATTTGACACATATGTCATTGTGAAATCATTCAGCGGATGTGTTCAGGGTAAATATTTTTCACCTTTCAGTTTTCTTGATCCCAATAGTGTACGCAAATATTAACGTGAAGATTAAAGGGGTGGTATATTTCTTAGGATTTAATGTTTGTTCATGTTGTTTGCTTTGTCACGTTGAGGTCACCGCAAGGCTACACAAATAAAGAGCACATCCTATTTGTAACACTGAAAGACATGCTGCTTGTTTTACCATGTGTCGGATCTTTGCACCAACATCATCATTAAAGTGGAGAGTCTTAATAGTTGTTTTTTGGTTTGTGGGATAGAATTGTTGTTGTTGGTGTGTAGCCATTCATTTTTTTAATTGGTAAGATGCGTGATACAATAAGATTATGAGAGCTGGAACATAAACTATTCTGGATGGCTGCCAGCCTTACACAGGAGTTTTTGCATGGACTTGTGAGCAAAAAATTGAGATGGGCGTACGAGATGGTGGCAGCTCACAGTTCATAGAGTAAAGCAGGAGTTTGTAATATAATCTATTTTCTTCAAAAAGGAGGTTAACTGCTTGCTTGATGTACTTCTGCCCTGTGGATACCCTTTTGCGAAACTCATGCTGCATTTCTAGGGCCTTTTTGACTGGCCATGATTGCCATGTGACCACTCACACAGTGGCGTAGCACTCTCTTGCAGATCTGCCGTCTTGTGTTTGACTGCAAAATTACCAACATCAGGTCTAACATGCCTCCGTGCAGAGTAACTCCACATCCCGTGCAGAATTTCTGGCGGTCACAAAAAAATGGAGCCCAAGGCAAAAGCATAATGTAATTTGCTAGACTGCTGCTCACCGACAATCCTAACGATGTCAATGGCTAATGAAAATGGACGAATGGATGGTTGGGTGAAGGTGATCCGTCTTGCTAAATCTAAATTTCTGATCTTTATTTTTACATAAGTTCAAAAAAATTAACCACTGTTGAACTTATAAACAAAACACTCGCATGACTTTCAATTTGAGTCTACGTATGTGTTGCTTGAACTGAAATCTGACAAGATTTGCAACATATTTCATGCCATTCATGACAATAGTCTGCCTTTTGGAATACGCTCAGAATTGATTGGGAATTCGATGTGGTGTATTTTCTTGATTTATACATTTGTACAAATTAAGGGCAATATTGTGGGTTAACCGTTCGTGTGTCCTTCCTGTTTGGAGCTTGTATCTTCTCACTCTGCTCGGGTGGGTCCTCCCTAGCCTATTTCGACTTCCTCCCGCCTTTGAAAAAAACATACATGTTACATTTATTGAAGACTCAGGTGTCTGTAGGTGCCCAGTGATCAACTAGGAACCAGTCCAGGGTATATCTAGGCTGCCTCTTGCCAAAAGTCAGCTGCTATAGGCTCTAACTCAACGTGATGCTATT
This sequence comes from Hippocampus zosterae, assembly GCF_025434085.1. Taxonomy (NCBI): domain Eukaryota; kingdom Metazoa; phylum Chordata; class Actinopteri; order Syngnathiformes; family Syngnathidae; genus Hippocampus; species Hippocampus zosterae. The sequence goes on along the minus strand of NC_067456.1, from coordinate 9,702,962 downwards.
GAAGACAAGTGCTATCGAAAGGATACATGGATAACACAAACAAATTGACACTGGTAGCCATTCCATTTGTGCAAAAGGAATGCCATGTGTTTGAATCCATATAAAGAAATGAATGAGCAAATGAGTCGCGTCGGATCAACGTTACATGGGTAAGAGAATTCAAGGACTTTGTTTTCACATGAAAACATGTATCCCCATTTCTCTGAGGAAGAATTTGGCTCATCTCTCATCTCATCCCTTTTGTTCTAAGTCAAATGAGAGTGCCATAGATATATTGTTACATCCACAATTGACAATTTTAGGCTCCGATCAGTCTATGTCTCTGTGCTATGGTACTGCTCTAATTCACATTCTCCTTCCTCAGATCAGGCGTCCAAAATGTTCTGGCCTGTTGGGATCAGTGCGGGTCTTTGCGGCAGATACAAACAAAAGGCATTCCTGTTTTTAATGAGGGGAACTTTTATTGTACCCTCAAGAGAAAATCTGCTGACAGATTTAGTGTATCACTCAAATCTACACTAGAATTAAAAAACAAATAAATCCATGAATCTATATTTTACGCATCTAAATCTTTCTAGTTAATGATGTTTTTCAATTGTTTTTACCTCAGGGCCAGGCCAAGGTGTTTGCATTATTGGAGGGGGAGGATTCCATGCTTGAAGATGCCGAAGTCTTCATTGTTCTGGAAGGATCCACGCTGGTCCATGTCACCAAGGCTCTGAGCGACGTCATGCTCTGCTTCATAGTGCCTGGTATGTGCACACGTATGCGTGATCGTGCCGTGGAACCTCAAAGTCCACCTTGGTTCGTTTTATGAAAACAAGCAAAATGAACTCATCTCTTCCTTGCCGATTAGTCTTAAATTTTGCTAAAGACTCGCATGGTGTCACACGAAGATGAACTCATAAATTTTAGTTGACATTATCTATTTTTCTCCTAATTGTACACCCTCTGGCGAATGGACTTTGGCAGGTCGACTTTATACTACCTCACGTGTGTCTTACTTAACGCAGAGAAAAAACAAAACAAAACACATCTTTTAAATATGGAACTCCTGCTTCGGAAAACTGGTGTTTTCAATGCTTTCACTGATGTAGCCATGACCTGGATATCACCATTCCAATCATATACTGTAAATGCAGAGAGAGACACACACACACACACACACACACACACACACACGCACAGACCAAATCCATGACTTGACGTCTGGAAATGCACAGAATCTTATCAGCTTCCTCTCAGGAGGGAAACGGCGCCACAAACAATATGTCAACATTACGAAGCCCCAGTACAGTTTGACAGAGATGGCAAGCGGTCGCACAGGCCAGCGTTTCCCGCTACGAAAAGTGCACTCTGTGAATGCACAAAGGTGGCTAAAGACCAATGGTTCCTGCCTTTGTCGAAAAAAAATAAATAAATCATCATTATCACCGTGTACCAGAAGGAAATATGCAAGCACAGTAGCCATTATCCGTCAGTAAAGATGCTTTGATGAAATGTCTCAGGAAGCTTAGAAGCACTGTGATTATTTGTTGACCAAATTTTTGGTGTCACTTGTTACCGGACTTTGGATGCAGTACAGAACGAACACATTGGTGACATGCAGACAAAAGTACTGAGTGGAAACAATGTGTGGATTTTTAATTCATTTATTATCATTACTATTATTATTTTTAGGACATAATCTCGCTGAGGTGGTCTCTGTGCAGGCCTACTTGAGCTCCGAAACCACACCTCTCACATGGGTGGGTGGCGCAATGCTGGAATATGTCCAAGACGATGCACAGGTATGAAAGCTACAGTGTTGTTTAAAAGTATTATAATAAACGTCTTTTCACAGTATTTATTTTGACATTGTAAACTCGCAAATAATGACACATACAGATGGAAGGTTCCACAAAAAATACAAAAACAATTGCAATAAAATGTCGCTTGCTGGATGCAGCATGTGATTAACAAGAACATTATTATTTATGATGGGTGGGGGAGTGCTGATTCAGCGATGTACATATTTTTTTCGTTTTTGTCATTCACTATGATGAAACTGCTAATACATCAAATCCAATGTAGGCATAAAAGTTTGCATAATACTGTACTATGTAGAAATGTAGATGTATTTCATTATATGAAGGAAATTGAAAGAAATGTCATCTCTATAAAAGGAGTCATTTCTATCAGGTTATCGGTTAAAAAGAATTGGTAATATTCACTTTCAGGAGCTGGCAGAGTACCTGGTCACCCACGGATATAGTCTGAGCTCTCTGGATCACGAGGAGCTGAGCAGCCTCTTTAACCTGGCCCAGCAGAGCTCCCGCTGGGTTATGGATCGTCGTGTAGCCCTCGCCATGGCGAACCTGGATATTCCTCCAAATTGGAACGTTCTGGGGAGTCCCAGAACAGACGGTGAGAGCTGGCCTCAATACAGTGTCATCTTGTGCATCGAGCAGTCGGATGACGTGTGTATTTCAACTTAGAACTAAAAAAAGAGTGGTCTTGTCTTACAACATTCAAGCCCTGCCTACATTGAAATGTCCCTACCACGTTAGAAAATTTTACAGTCTGATGAAATCGGCGTTGAACCTTGATGGCCATAATTCCAAAAGTGCCGCAAACACAACACCGCTCATCACCAAAAGTGCAGGCAAACATGGTGGTGGCAGTGTCACAAGGTTTTTTTTTGTTTTGTTTTTTTGCTCTGTTATAGGGGTTATTGCTGATATTAATGGAGAGAAAACATATGGAATAATATATCTTGGTTTCATTTTTTTATCGCTAAAACATGATGTGACTAGACTTTTTTTGTATCCAATATATGTATGCGTAAGCTAATAAATGCATCTAGAAGCTTCCTTTGCAAGAAAGGTGAACTCTTGAACTCTGTTCCCCTCGACCCCTCCCCTCCATTTTTGCCACCATCATTAACATTTTCCAGTGCTTGCTAGCCGGACCGAAATCGGAAGTGATCATGCTCACATGCGTGCTTCTTGTTGAATTCATCATAGCTAATTAGGCAGCCCGTAATGTGGTTAATAGAGCCGTTCCATCTGGACGTTGCCTGAGGCGGAGCTCCATCCATTTACGTGTGGCTTGTGCGCTGACCACCATGTTTGCTAGATGCCACCGTCTGTTCATATGAACTCATTTGCGGTTTACACCCACCTACAAGACATAAACAACAAACTAGATTTCAGGCTAATGTTGTTATGGCGGCCTGTTTCATTGCAGTGCCTCCCGCTGAATGTCTGCAGTTAATCAGACTCAAAAGGGATTATACTTGTCAACCTTTTAGTGTTTGACTATTAAACGCAGCTGAAAGAGCAATGCTAATATTGACTTGCACACCCTAAGAACACCTCTGTCCAATCCGCTCACCTTGTGAAATTTTGACATATTTAGTCAGCCCTAATGTTTGAATGATGTGGGACGAATATTTAAGGCCTTATTAATTTGTGCATTCACACTAGTGGATGTTTTGGGCCAGATTTTGTTGCTGGCTGCTGGACCAATTCTACGCTGTTTTATTCTGCGTTCATTGGACTTTCATTGGGTGCACCTGTATCATATATTATAATAGAATACAACTGCTCAGCCTATTTTAAAACACAGTCACAAGGGAGTCATGTATATTTTATAGTTCAGTGTGTGCATTATATTTCTAAGGAGCTGTCATGAGAAGACCCCGCGTTATAGATCTTGTTGGACTGCTGTTAGCTGACAAGAAAACATGAAGCTGTTGCCGCTTTTTAAAACATCTTTGGCTGCCTTAAAGTGGGTCAGTGGGCCAGAGTGATTCAGTGATAAGTAGGCTAATTATTATAATAAAGCCACTCATCAGAGGAGATCACTATTAAATTTCACAGTGGTGATTTCAACCTTGCCACTGATACATAATTTGCAGTTTAATTTCTTTATCACTCACGTGATTGCTTGCTACAGCTGAATGTTAATGTCTTCTTATCACAGATCACAGCCCCAAAGAGTCTCTGCTCCACCTAGCTGTGCGATGGGGTCTGTGTCGACTAGCCGAGCTGTTGCTTTGTCAGCCCGGGGGTCTGATGGCTATCAATCTGCCAAACAAGGAGGGAGTCACGCCGCTGCAGCTGGCCCACGCATCGGGCAACAGAGAGCTGCTGGAGCTCCTCACGCAGTAAGATTTTAAACTCCATTCAAACAAGTAGCTGAGTTCACAGTACCACGAGTGACGCACGGGCACCTTCTCGTACAGGGATGCGCAACTGGTGGCGTGGCAGACATGGCTTCATAGCATTTAAATCCTGTCCTTTACTACTTATTTTGCAGTTTTGTGCCATCCTTGAATGGTGAATGTATACAAGGGAGCCCTTTGTACTGGGGGGGGGGGGTGTCACATAATGTAGCAAGTGTGTAGTCCTCAGACTCCGATAGAGAGTACAAGAAATAACAGACATGGTTCCCCCACTTTTTTGGGGACTCTTACATGAAATGCAATGCACAACAAGCAAAACAGCAACATAGATCAGAAATGTTCATCGCCCTTTTCAGTATTGATTTACTGATGACATTTTTAAGACTTAACGAATTGTAATTAAAAACATCCCCACTAGGGAGCACAATTACTCAAATTATGCCTTCAGCCATATTCTTGTTCAAATGTCCAAGTCAGTGTTTTGTATTTATTTTAACTTTGTGGCAGCCCACCCAACCCTCTAGCCACACCTCCAGCAGGACTATCTCAGGTATGGGCAGACCGTTCCCGTTTGCTGAGATACTGTCACGACACGGGGAATCTGACACTGACCGTCCGACAAAATCTCAAGTGGAGCTCAGAGGAAAGCAGGCATGCTGATATTCAGCTGCTCAGAAACAGACTTAGAGATGAGGGCTTTCTCAGAGAGGTCAGTGTGATTGATTTGTTATGTTTTTTTCCTAGTAATGTCTTGAGACTGAACGCTTGAAATAGTACATGCAACGTTGCCACAACCAAGCTGTTAAGCCGTGTCGTTTCATAAATAGTATTGAGTGCATGTTTGTTCATATTAAGATTCAACAAGATTTATTGTGTATAGTAACAGTATAGTCTTCCCATGATTCTTGTATTGAAGGTGTACCTTTCTTCTCCCAGATTAAAGCGCTAAGAAGAGAACGAACCGAGACCATTTTCGGGAAAGAACAATTGGTGGATGATCCTGCAGAAAACGGTATTCTAACCAATCCATATCCGTAAGCTTACTAGGATTTCAGAGTTTAATTTTTCCAGACTTAACTGTTCTTCATTGTGGCAACCTTGAGCCACTTTTTTTTTCTCTGCTTTTGTCGCCACTTGACTGACCTCATGTGGAAATGTGAGGTACTGCGAAGGGAAAATACGGACTGTTTTAGGAAGCAAATTTGAACAATAGAGGTGTTCCATGTTACCAAATTCATTGCTAATCACGACGTGCTTACCTTTGAGAACGTTAAGGATCATTGTGATTACATAACAGTAACATAAATAGCACCTGCACTCTTTGTACTGTATGGCCAAATAACCCCAATCATCTCCACTCAAATGCTTAGAGAAATATGTACTTCCATTGAGTATAATGCAGGGTTTTTTTTGCTTGTTGTAGGACCTTTTCTTGATAAGAGTGGAGATAATTCAGCTGCAGACGAGAATGTGAGTCCAATGATTACCTCATTAAATCACACACGAAACAAAAAAACAGAAATATGGAAACTATTTTCCGTTAAACCATGAGCTCCATCAAACCATGAGCTGATAATGATTTATTTTCGAGTCGATTAATGTTTTGTAAGTATGGCAACCAATTGTTCCTTACAACAAGAACATTTGTAGTATGTTCTACATCAGTGGTCTTTCCCCTCCTGCCAGATGTTAACCAGATATCTGGTTAGAGACTGGACCAAAAAATACAATCTTTACTGATCATCGGAATGTCAAAAAAGTTTGATCGTGAAAGACAGGTGCATTTACCTGTTCCTTTGTACACAAGTCAGTTGACTTATGGTAGTCAAAAATTAACCCTTCAAAATAGTTGGAAAAATGTGTTAAAAACAAAGGGGAAAAAGCCAGATGAGGTGACAAAAGCAGAAGAGGGCGACTGTGCAAGAAAAAAAAACACCGCATAGAAGAGACAATATCAGCAGTATATGTAAATACTTATTTTTTTGCAACAAGTGCTTCCAGTAGTGGTCCTGGTAGGTATGTTCATTATTTGCCGACGAACCAAATCGGAAAATTCAGTTCAGTTTGTCAAATCAAAACTGGTCTTTCAATTCAGATCGTTTTTTCCCCAGCCCAACACCGCTAATTTCTCACTTCCTATCTTTGCAAAGCGTGATTTTTAGACATTTTCTGAGTCGACTGTTTTAAGTAACAAACTTGGGTGCCATTGGCTTCCATTCACCCAAAATGGGATTGTCTTGTTGAAGTGCAACAAGCACAGCTCACACAAATTACAACAATTACAATCAGTGTAATGGTGAGTTGTCTTTTCAATCTGTATCTATTTGTTTCTGTGCCAGTCCGTCCAAATATTGTCGCATGTGAAACCGATTCATTGCGTGTAAAAGCTTTGGAACTCTTTATATTTAATTGAACATTTCTTAACTGTCCTATTTTCTGCGCTCAACCTGTGTGAACGTCTGCATCAGCCGGGCGTAAAGTGCACCGCCACCACCTCACTGCCCCTCAATGCTCCACGTTGTTTCAGTATCATTGTTAAGGTGTTGCAGGCTCCACCCGGCACAGTTGGCTTGAATGGCCCACAGTGTGAGCATGTTTCATGTTTCTGTAGGACTTGTTGTATACGTTACAGATGGTTACCTAATTGATCTCTCTCGCTGTCGCACACACGAGCCGCTGCCAAACACTTATGTTTTTGTACTTAGCCAGACTTGGGTTTTTTTTTGTGGAATGCTTGTAACCTGATGGAAAAGTCTTGCTGTGGAATTGTGAGTGTGCTGCTCGGTGAACATTTTTTTCTCTGGACAGGACTACGAGGAGCCGCTAATGTTTTGCCTCAATCAGGAGGACCAAGAGGACGAGCAATCTGACTCTGGTAAGGGGCCTACTAGAAAAGTAAAACGTCAGAATAGTTCAAGTCCCATTTCAGAATGAATCTCTTGTGTAAATACTTCTTTTGACGCTTGTGGTGCTTCAGGTGTGGATATGAATGTGGCTATTGTTGTTTTAGGTGTCCAAGTTAGCTTCCAATCATGAAATGAGCTCAACAGTAGGAAACGTTTGACAAATCACATTTCAGCCCTCGCGGCTTCTTTCTTTTGGAGATTTTGGATGCTTGTCACTCTTTGTTCACCACAGTCAGGACACATGGAAGGGATTTTTCTTTTTAAATAGCGTGCCGAAGAGCGCTCCTGTAACAAACCCCAGAGTCATCCTACTCCTGCCAACAGGTTTTGGATCACAAACGCATTGTAACGATGTGGTTGTAGGTGGCTTCCTTCGCATCTCCTGTTGGGCAAGAGCGAAAAAAGGCTTGAGAGGGGAAACATCCTGTGGGTTAATGATTGGCTTGATTTGTTGGTGCGCAAAATGATGCCTGAGCGTAAGAATGTCGCGGTTACAAGCTGAGGCTGCGGGCTTTACAACACTTGGCACTGGACATCTGCAATTTTAACTTCCCGTGGCTGGTGTTGTTTTCCATGCTTTATGCTTTAGCCATTTTGCTCTCTGCATCTGTGTGCGTCTGCGGCTTAGAGGATATTCACATTTTTTTTCTGCGCCGTCTTTAAACACAACTGCCGGTGACCTCAAATAATCCCTTGAATGCTCTTTTTTTAAAAAAAAATAAAAATAACAAAGCTCTATCATGACACTGTGTGCAACATTTCAATGAAAAAATACATCAATTGCACAGGCAGGAAACCACTTTTGTGTAATTGCTAGTGGGCTTTTAATCCTTTATTGACAAGTGATTTTGACAAGTGTCTTTTTTTCCTTTCTTTTTATTCATTCATTCATTCATTTTCCGAACCGCTTAATCCTCACTCGGGTCGCGGTGGGTGCTGGAGCCTATCCCAGCCGTCTTCGGGCAGTAGGCGGGGCACACCCTGAACCGGTTGCCAGCCAATCGCAGGGCACACAGAGACGAACAACCATGCAAACTCACACATGGGGACAATTTAGCGTGTTCAATCAGTCTGCCATGCATGTTTTTGGAACGTGGGAGGAACCCGGAGTACCCGGAGAAAACCCACGCAGGCCCGGGCCCACGCAGCAAACTCCACACAGGGAGGCCGGAGATGGAATTGAACCCGGTACCTCTGCACTGTGAAGTCGACGTGCTAACCACTGGACTACCGGGCCGCCCCTTTCTTTTTATCTCATGCTAAACGGACTCTAGACTCGAACTAAGGTGCCATCAAATAGTCAGATGGAATCTCTGACGTCAGAGCTTCAGCAATGACTGCAAAGGGATGAGGAATTTTGAGCGTAGCCGTCATATTCTCCCTGTACTTCTTGGGATCAGCTTCTTCTCAAATTTATGCCAGCTTAAATGAAAGGACCTAATTTAAATGGATAACTGGAAAATTAGAGTTACGGTTGGTCATGTGAACTTATTGGTTACCAATTGGTACCAAAAAAAGGAACAAAAACATTCCCTTGTTTTCCATCCCTCCTTCTACCCCCATCTTTGCCCTTCCAATGCCCCCTCAAATCCAAATACCCAACCCAGAAGACACACATGCACGTGACGCACACACCATTCCCCCAAATACACACACAAACAGACTCATTCTCCCACTCCCCCAATTCCCTTTGCAATAGGTCAGCATTTTAATTTGAGTTTAGTGAGCAACCAGCAAATGACACTGCTCAATATATCTGAAGAAAGAAGTCATGGTTGTGCATGCATGTGTGTTGCGTTTGTTTTCCAGGAGGGAGAATGCAGGGTTAGTGTGCTCTGAACAAGGGTATAAGGGTACCAAAAAGGGGCTGATTGTGGCTGAATGGGGGTTGCCAAGGCTTTCCCAAAAGCTGTTTCCAGCAGCTTGTCGAGATCCCCAGGGAGAGGCGAGTGGAGTGGTGTGAGAAATGGTGCGCGTCAGTGGAATCGAGAGCAAGAACAGGGAATTTATGATACAGATAGCTTGGCAGAACGACAACCGATGATGAGCGCGATGCCAAAAATGCTAACAAGAGTGCCCGACCCCAGCTGAGGGATCTAATTGGGGAGCGGAAAAAAAGGATTAAACCTCACACAGACCCCACAAAGCCAGCATTAATGTGCACCCGGTACAGTGCCAAAACCTGCACAAGCTGCCTCACACTTTCACACTGCGTTACTCTGACGCATTCTGCCCTCAGAACTCTCATACGCTTTTTCCATCGCAGTTCAACATTTCGGTGCATTCTCAGCACGTTTGGCATCCAGTGCGGGTGCTATTATTGCTATTATCATCTACTTGAGCCTACTTGTGCGCCTGTTGCAGTAAGCCGGGGAACTACAAGTTGGCAAGAGTTGAAAAATGGGGGTGGGGGGGCAGGACGTGGAGAGTGAAGAAGAAAATAGCCACGGCTCTGGCTGTTGTCTCCATGGTGAGTCTGCTGACCTGGCAGTCTGCACTCCCTTTCTCCATCCTCACAAGGAGAAACATGGATTTGACATGCCTTACACTTGATTCAAAGAGATTGAAGTCGTCGGGAAGGACTACCTTCAGATGTCAGCTGTCCGGCACACTTAGAGGGGGAATGGCTTTTCTGCCTTGCAAGTACGTGCCGAGCGTTCCATCCCGGCGCATCTCTGAGACAATCATGAACTCGCGGGGTTAATGATTTCTCCAGTGTCTGAGAGTCACCTCCACTTGGGTCCCTTGCACTCATGTTTGACTTCTTTGTAGGTTCTGAAGTCACTTGTGTGTTTGACTTTCTCTCCATCTGGAAACCTCCTTCGGTCGCTCTTTCCCGGCCCGTCACTGACCTCCCCAACTGCCCTGCCACGACCAGCATAGGTTCACCTCCCTGCTCCCTCCAAACTGTGTGTGGCAGATGAGTGAAAAGACCGAGCGATCCAGGGAATTGATTTAGAGTTAGGAAAGTCTGAGAGGGAAAAATAAAAGTTGAGGATGTGGACAGCACGAGACTCTGAGTTGGACACTTCAGAGTTTTAAAGGGGGAAGGGGAGGGTTTTAGGGGGAGGGGTGGTTAGGGGGAGGGGGCGACAGGGGGGGACATGCTGGCTCTCTCCTAAAGTGTCAGTGTCCACAGTGGGGCTCTGGAAAAAGGAGCAATTGCTGAAGCGAGTGTGCAGTGTCTTCTACCAGAGGGAAATGGATGTAGACTGAGGCTTCTTTTTGCAAGTTTTGAGCTGGAATTGGGAAAGAGCAATTCATGGATTCTGACTCAGATTCTCCTTTCAACTACTCATGGCCGTCTTTTCCGAGGATGAGGATGCGTAAAAGTTCTGGCAAAAAAGGTACCAGAGTGTTGTACCCGATGACTGTAGAAATCTATTGGCTGTGTCATGTGTGATACTTGTCATCTGCGGTGTTGTGAAAACAGAAATTTTGAACCCATCTAACGTGTTGGTCAGGTGTAACATTTAGATTGCATGCTGATGCTGGTTGACACAAAAGCTTCACTGTTCAACCGACGTTTAGGACAGTTGGAAAATGGATAAGACTATTTTAGAGCGATAAAGTTGAAATAAGACCGGTGCCATCATCACAGATACGTCTTCACGAGCAGTTACCACAACGCAGTGAGATAACTGTTTGTTTGCCGGTGATGTAACCTGATATCTGACAGTGTGTTGCGGAATGTCAAATGGCCTCACGAGGCTGATTGACTGCTTTGAGACTTTCGACATCTTGGGCACACGTTGTTGTTTCATTGCGGAGTCCCGCAGGGCCATGTGACTGTTGACTTCCATGATGTTCACAAAGTAGCTTGAGTATGTTGTCTATACCCCAACTTAGTGCAAAGGTGGGTTGACCCGTCTTAGCAGCTTAGGAGACCTTATAAATTCATCAAAATTGTGGTTGAACACTGTTGCTTGTGTGTAGAAGCATTGTGTTTTCTCATGAAGCGAGAGACCGCGCAGACAGACACAGCTGAAGCTCAAGTTACTGCCGTGTCTGTGTCATGGCTTCACTCCAGTCGTCTTTCCCTCATCTTTGACCATAAACCTCAGCAACACAATCCCGGTTATTGCCTCTAAATTGAGATTGACACTGGCCATTTTTATAAACCCAGCCCGCTTGTACTACCAAGCCAAAAACCATGAACTCCACAATCAAATTGACCATATAAAGACTTGGCCAAAATGATTGGCTTGCTTGAATTTGAAGTGGATGTACGGCATCCAGACTTTGAACAGTGAACAAGTTCAGCTGTGAAACACACTGCGTGATTAAAAATTCAGACAATAGACAGAGAAATGTGAGTTTGTTCTTAGGTGAATGCTAATTGTTACTAAACTCTGCTTATCAACGTTCAATTACATGATTGAACTAGCAGGTGATGATCCCATTATCACTCAGCCAAACACTGCAGATAAGCCAAGGGCAACGGCGTTCAGAAGATTTTAGGGCATAGAACTGTTCAGGTTGCCGCAAATGTCTTTGTTTTGAGGCCTGATCATTTGGAGGCACTGGAATAATGTGACATCACTGCAACAAAGTACAGAACAACCGCATAACTCTGCCTTAAATTCAGTAGCCGAATGCTAACACAAAGGGAAATGCCATCGATGATCTACTGAATAGAATCGGTGTTTCGCGCTAAAAACGCTATTATTAAAAAAATCAAATTTTTGAGCACAAACCTTGGAGCAACAAATGCAGACAGATAACATGACAATACTCGCTGACATTTATTCTTTATCGTCAATAATGACTAATGTTACTCTGCGTTACTGAGAAGTTGATGACCATGTCTGTATAGTACTGCTGTCAGGTGGCCAAGGTGCACACACACAAAGGGGCATCGAATTGTCGCATGCAATGAGGTGAAAACGGTGTCGTTTCTTTACACTCTATAGAGTTATGTCACTTCTAGTAAAGTAAAATATTATTTGAGTTATTTTTCAAAAACACATTCTGAACATTTTTGTCAGGTTTTTGGGAGGCGGTAACAGATTAATGGCATTTGTATTCATTTCAATCGGGAACAGCGATTTGAGATACGAGTGTTTTGAGTTACAAACTTCGATCATATCCCGAGGCAGAACTGTAGTTGAAATGACCCACGTGGCTTGAAACATTCTGCATTGTGTACCTGACGTTTTGGGATGTCTGGTACCAGTCTGACTGCATAAAATTAAAATAAAATGAAGAAAAAAAAATCTGCTGTGTATTATCAGGTGTGACAACCATTATGTTTGTTTCGTCACTCTGAAGGCTGATAACTGTCCGCGTCAGGTTTTCCTCCCCCGGGATCTCTTGGTCAGCTGAAATGTAAACATCATGGTAAGACGCAATGTGATGCTTGGACCAATTGCAGGTGTCGTTACTCACAGTGGATTTGTGGATTTTGGTGGTCAATTGTTGTTTCTGTATAAATAGCCTTTTCTAAACCCCCGGGGTTCAACTCTTTTGCCTTGACTTTTTTTTTTGGTCTCCATTTTTAGACTCAATTTATTATTTTACTTCCCTTCCAATGTTTTTGGCCTCTCCTCAATATGACAGATGTTCAAGGCAGTGCTTCAAAAAAATGACCTCATAAAAGCAGAAAAGCTTTGACGATTCGTGTTTTTTGTGGTCCCAAAGAACATGAAACGCTGGGCCAAATGACAGGTACGACTGTTTATGTTGAATGTTCCCCGGGAGCCTCCAAACAGAGTGTACCTTGAGAAAGAGCCCTTGTGACAAACCTGCCTCCCCCTTTCCACGCTGCCTTCCTTTCGATGACTCCCTCCCAGGGGTGTGCACGGGTTGAAGGGTCACTCTCTGTGTTTAACTGCCCTGGTCTGGAGACCTGCCACTGACTGCCGTCTTTGTCTTACTTTTCTGGAAGAGCTCTGACACTCTTAAGCTATTCAGGCACAGCTACTGTATAGGGTTAGTGCTCACTCAGGGATATGCTTTGAATATCGCATCTCTCCACGTATACCTTCTCCTGGGCACGGTCCTAAACAATAGCCTGACACGCTGTTATACATTTCACAAAACCTACTTTTGAAATGGCAACCTGCAGGCAGACATCGCTCAACAGTGTGAGTAATCCGATCTCTCCCGGCTTCTCTGTTATTCCTCCGTTAACTAATGTTAAACACAGATCTCATGGCTGACAGTAATGATCACCAGGCAGTGGTTAATGGGTCAGAGGTGTCACAATGATCCAGGCCGTAGCAGCCAGCTGTGGCTTCGAACCTGGTCCAGCAGCTGAATTATTAGCCCCTCTCTGTCAGTGTTCCAGAATGGGGTTTATATGAAATGAAATCCTCTTTCAAACAGTGTTTGACCCTCAACCAATACAGTAAAGCGAGATAACACATTCCATTCATGACACCGGTTGACTTGATTAATTGGTTAGTTGCTCCAATTTAAAAACTGAAGTGAAATTAATTAAGATCTTCCACATTTTCGGGGCAGTGTTTGCCAGTTGTCAGCAAGTCTGTGTGGTCTTTTTCTCGCTCGTCTCTACTTTATATGCTTTCAAGCCACATGCTTGTCTGCTTGGTAAAATACATTTCTTCATGCTATTGATATTTAATTACTCATACTCATATTGCACTGGGCAACTCAACTTTTGAAGTCTTTTTCCAAGTTGTGTCACATTTGGTCTTTGAAAGTTTTACTGTCTCACGCTGGATTTGATGTTGTAGCACTAAAGTATCTGTAAAGTGAAAATAAATGAGTTAACAACCGTGCCCAATTTGAATAGTTAAAAAAAAGGCAAGTACAGAGAATGAGGCTTCTAACACTGGAAAACCAAGCCCTTGTCTCCACTCTCAAACACTCTGGGCGCTGAATGTGTGAAGCCAAAAACCCTGTTGAAAAATTGATGCTGCTTCATCTCAATACCTTCTTATGCTTATGCATGGCTACATGTTTGCACTGCGAAAATACATCCAATATCAAGAAAAATCGTCTGCTTACTGGAATGTATCTCACCAGGTCATCGAGGACAAGAGGCACTAGATACCAGCCAAATGGGCAGCGGACTCCTCCCTTAATAATTTAAATAATAACATAGACATGTAAATTTTTGCGTCTTGGGAAGGTGCATTTTCAGTGACGCATGCATAGCTAGCTTGCTAACTGCATGCTATCGTGATAGAAATCATATAATGAGGGACTCATACCTGTCACTTAACGACTGTATTTCATTGGGCAGCTCAAGTTTTGATTGGGGGAGGGGCAACTCATGTTGGGTGCCCGAGGCCATGACCAGGCACAGTTTTATACAATGTGAAATGGTGCAAAAACATTTTAGTACATTTACTCGAGACATTTCTCATTTGACTGGGTCTTCAATGTGTTATTAAACCGTTTTCCATGGACTATCTTTTCTGCTGAGTTCTGCTGCAACATCTGGTGTCTTTGGGATTTAAGACATATGGTGTAGTCCCAGAGTTTGGAAGTCGTGATCAAGGACATGCGTGTTGTTTATATCATACAGATGTGTGACTTGCATCTGATTTCGTACCTTGTACGTTCCACATGAATGAACCAAGACTCATCTGGTTCTCTCATCAATGTCGACTTGACTCCTTGTGGGTTCTCAGATTTATTGGACTCGTAGCCAAGAGGAAGCAGAGCCATTTGCTGGTCTGATTCACTCTCCTCTATAAAGTCGGACTTCTTTCCTCCTACTGTGTGGTGCCAGCAGCTTGGAAGCACAAACTACCGGGTTTTGGCATTTGAGTGACAGCTGTTTCTGAGTTCAAAAGGAACGTTTTTGAAACACGGTTACCGGTGTTAAGTGTGGTCCTTTAGAAAGTGATGGTATAAATCCGAGCATGACATTAACTGAGTTAAGGACGCTGTCATTGTGAGGTTAACACAATGAGCATTGTACTTGTACCGCCGGATGTTAATGTGGTTAGGATTTTTTTTTTCCATTGAATGAATCACCGAATGTGATACCGCTGCACCTTGATACACTTCACATTCACTGAAAAGCTTGCTCATCAACAGCGATGTTATTATGTTCTAGGTGTGGTGTTGGTCACCCAAAAGATAGTTTGTAACAAAATAACAAGAAAGTCAAAGTAATAGAATATGAAATTCATTCATTCATTCATTCATTTTCCGAGCCGCTTGATCCTCACTAGGGTCGCGGGGGTGCTGGAGCCTATCCCAGCTGTCTTCGGGCAGTAGGCGGGGGACACCCTGAATCGGTTGCCAGCCAATCGCAGGGCACACATAGACGAACAACCATCCACGCTCACACTCACACCTAGGGACAATTTAGAGTGTTCAATCAGCCTGCCATGCATATTTTTGGAATGTGGGAGGAAACCGGAGCACCCGGAGAAAACCCACGCAGGCCCGGGGAGAACATGCAAACTCCACACAGGGAGGCCGGAGCTGGAATCGAACCCGGTACCTCTGCACTGTGAAGCCGACGTGCTAACCACTGGACTACCGGGCTGCCCAGAATATGAAATTATATTCTCCAATTTGGACAGACATGGTTGATCGACAGTATTATTTTGCTGTTGTGTGTGTGTTTTCAGGATTCCGTTCAGGATTATTCAGGAAGACTACTGAAAAGGAAAAAAAATTATCATATGGCCTCGTGACCATCCTAGACCTGCGCTGCACTTGATTGTACAAAGTGTCGAAATTCAGTTCAACTCAACTTTATGTATAGAGGACTTAAAAAAAAAGACAGACACTCAGGCATAAAAACAAAGACAGGCTGAATTTCATTATTTTATCCCCAGATACTAAGCTAATACTAAAACTACCGCCTGGATTCGTTCCCAGAAACAGCGCTTCGAAGCTGAGTTTTGTATAGAGTGCATGTGTTTTAAGAGCAGGCGTGTTTTTGCAAAGCTAAACCTGGCTGCCTCTCACAGTGGCTCCACTGTGTAGAATATGCTCCCCCTCAGTGCTACTGTGTGCTCACTGGAAGTTATCTTCTCTCCACTGCCACACCGAAGGTTCGGGTGGGGGGAAGAAACAAGCATACAGATGCCTTGGCACAACGCCTGACACACCCTTTCACGTGTGTGTGCAAAGGGCCTTTGAGAGACGCACACACACACACGCACACACACTCATATGGAGTCTTGGCTCGCTTAACTGCCCAGGATGTCTATGTCACTTCCTGTGTTTGTGAGGGGTTATTTTCTGTTGCTGTAGAAACCGAATGTAATATTGAAAAATCGCTTCCCAACAGAAAAAAGCCAGTCGATAGGCGAGAGCCAAACCTCGTCCCCGACTCTGGCTGCTGCTGCCAGGTTGTCAGCGATGATCCATGGGAAAGACAGAGTATATGCCAACGCCATGGTGGTGCAGCAAGTGAGTAGGGCAATGAATGCATTTACTGTACTGTAACATGTGTATTTACGTTGGCGCGAGCAAATTCTGTATATGTTTTGCATCATTCTAGTTTGTATCAAAAGCACTGAGAAAAAAAAAGTTTTGTGTTTGTTTGTGAGCTCCCGGTGTTAGACTGAGGGTGCGGACGTTGGCATTTTAAAGTGTGTGTGTGGACAAATGTGTGGACATTTCTGGAAAATCGAAAGGTTTCTTCTTTTCCCACGTGACAGAAAAAGATGCATACAACTCAAAAACCAATCCACACCGACTGAAAAAAGGAGTAACGCAAGCTTTGTGAAGAATTGTATATGGTTCAAATATTGCACTCTGATCATATATGTGTGAACACTTTTTTACATTTTTTTTCCAGGTGGATGATGTTGATATGAAATACCATTCTAGCCCGCCGCCTGATGTAGGCAACCTTTGCTGGGAGCCTTTCACCATGACACCCCATGATTCAAGGACCTGTCCGAAAAATCCCCACCCACCCACGCCACGAAATGGCGAGAGGGCTGTCCGAAGCCCAGGCCCAGAGAAATCCAAAGACTCACCTCTCCAGATCTCTCCTCCCTCTCCCTCTTCTCCTTTTGCTTCCCCCCCATCGTTCCCGTCCTCCCCCCTGGCTTCCGCCTTCCGTTTGTTTGAAGGAAGTCAGAGACGACAGCCACAATCCAACCTTCCAGTCTCTCCCACTTTGAACCGCAGAGGATGCAACTTGCCAGCAACGACCCGCGGACTGAGGTACGACAACACCGATGATGATTTTTAACATTCTTGCTTGAAAGTGGAAAGGATATCCTGACTACATGTTCAACGTGAAAGTAAAAAAACAACAACAAAAAATGATATTTCAACATGAGCCTGCTTCTCCTCCTTCAATTTACAGTAGATTAATTCATAATTTATTGGAGGATTGAAGATTGACTACTTTCTTTGTAATCTAGAGCAACTACTACAGATTTTTAATTTGTATTGCATATTTGAATGCATAACATAACCTTTTTTTTTTCTAAATGTGCTTTTCAGTTGTGAAAATCATACATCATAATAGTAATCGAATTTTAGCGTGGAAAGGGCCATTTTGGGAAAATAGCATCAACACGTGTTATATCACATCAACATCATATCATAAGAAGAGAATTTTGGTAACATTTCGGGCTGCACTGGCATAAATTTGAGATTGCTTTGCGAGTGTAATTTCTTGAATCATTCTACTTCAGTATTTTGGAACGTAATGTTCTTGAGCTGACAAGTGATATCATTTATGCAGCGTCTCGGAACAAACTGTATTTTCGACATGGTAAAGAATCAGCGAATGGCATATGTGTCAACAGTCCCAGTCTTGAGTGTGACAGTGGAGAAGAGGACATCCTGGGACACTCCTACCCCTGCTCAGCCTCAAAGCTGCAGTGCAGCTCGCCAGACTTTAACAGATCTCACTCGGACAGCACGCAAAAGCCCTCTAAGGTATCGTACTGCATGCTTAATTTCTCAAAATATCTTCCGGATTGTGTCACCTCCGGTCTATTATATGATAAATAGGCTCTGCTTTTACATAACCCCGATTGTTTACCCAAATAAAGTGAACTGTCTCTCGGGACACAAAATACAACATTTTAATAAGCGTTGGATCACTTTTTTGGAGCGTAGTTTTAAAATACCAACATGCAGATGAGTAAACGTCATCAACAGCTCAATGCTGTGAGAAAAGATCAGACACATTGATTGATTTTCTTTTTTCCAGCATGATTGGAAAATGTTTTGTTCTCAAGCTGTTTGCTTACTGCCCTCTGCTCTGTCCCTGCTCTTACCCAGAACCCAGAGGAAGGCGAGGTTCGACTGCGCTCGTACTCCTACTCCTCCCCCAAGGTGAGGCCCTCGCGCCCTTTGCTGAACAGAGATGCAACCATCACTGACCTGGCAGAAGGTGAGTGGACTCTGAACTCTCTGTTCTGTGGCCGACTGAAGACAAACAAATTGGCCGGTTATCTGTCATAAAAAGCTGATACGGTTGATTAAAAAAATGTAAGCACCACTGTTTAACTGCCAGGTTTTTGTAATCTAAAACAAACGAGAAAGATAAAACATTACAAAAACATTTCCACCATGACGGTGAAATGTAACCAGTTGAAGTCGATTGATTTTTAATCTTCAGAAAAAGGAAGTAAAATTTTTTCAAATGAAATACTTTGGCGGCTCGGTGTCAGGGTGGTTAGCGCGTGGACCTCACAGAGCAGAGGTCGTGGGTTCGATCCCGGCTCCGGCCTTCCTGTGTGGAGTTTGCATGTTCTCCCCGTCCCTGCGTGGGTTTTCTCCGGGTACTCCGGTTTCCTCCCACATCCCAAAAACATGCATGGCAGGCTGATTGAACACTCTAAATTGTCCCACGGTGTGAGTGTGAGCGAGGATGATTTTTCGTCTCCGTGTGACCCTCCGATTAGCTGGCAACTGGTTCAGGGTGTCCCCCGCCTACTGCCCAAAGACAGCTGGGATAGGCTCCAGCGCCCCCCGCAACCCTTGTGAGGATAAAGCGGATTGGAAAATAGATGGATAAATATTTTGGTTGCGCAACTGCGCCTCTTATAGCTGGGATGAGGCCGTGTTCAGAATTATCCACACACATTCAAACGAAGGTTAAATGTGAGTCAGCAAAAACCTGCAACCATTTAAAGTGCCCCTTATGAACCCTGAATGAAGTTCAGGAGTTCTAATAGGCTTTCTTATGATTTTCCGGACTACTCCATAATTCCGTCCACCTTGTTTAAAGCCCCAGGTCTAAATTGAAGGAAAAACAGCCCCAAAGCATCATACTGACACCAATATTCTTCACTGTAGTTATGGTGTTCTTTTGGTAAGTGACCAGTGTTGTGCTTCAGCAAAACCTACCACGTGGAATTATGGCCAAAAAGTTCAACCTCAGTTTTATCGGACCATAAAACAAATCTCACAAAAGCATGTGAGAAAGTATGTTAAGGTCCAGCGGGACATTCATCTTGACATCATTTTTTTTAACAGTATGAAAAAAAAAACCTAACACTTTAAACAAAGGTGTGTAGACTTTTTATATCACTGTATTTGTTTAGTGTTCACATTGTTGTAAGACAACACCGTTACTCTGTGTAGATGGCGCATTCAGCAGCAGTGGTCGTTCTCTACTTCAGGCTTTATCTCTCTCTAAATCGCTTTCTCGCCTCAACCAAGTTAGTAAGTAAATTAGAGAGAAGCAAGAACACGCCGCCGGGAGTTTCTGTGGGCATTTCAGTGTTTCTCTTAATGGGGGAAATCTAGTGCCAATCAAAAGATGCACCAAACAACATTCCAGGTGCTATTTGGATCATCTACTCTGTGAGTGTTTCCCAGCCTTTATTGAGACGAGGTACCTATTTAAAGTTTGAAAAAATATCATGGCACGTCGCCAAATAAATAAGTTGTGACATTTTACTCACAAATTCACTTAATTTGAAATCTGGGCCTGTCTATTTGAACTTCCTTGAAGCTTTGGAGAAGTCTAATAAAGGGTTTCAAGGTTACTCAATGGTGACTGCTTGACTTCATCTGGGGTTTTTCTCTTGGTTTTGCTGTTCTATTTTTAATGCCGCCCGTTTATGCTTTGCAAAAACCTGGTGCCATGTTTGGTCTGTCTTTGTGTGGGTGTACGGCATTTGTACTTTTTCACTACTCTGCCAATGGAATGGACGTTTCAACTTCTGGCTTCGGGTTCACTCGGTTTGTAATAACTTCCTTACCGTGAATGACATATTTATTTCTCACTCACTCATTTGGCTTTCTCTGACACTACATTACAGAGCAGAGTGTGCTGAACCTGACAGAGACTTCCAAAGAAAAGAGGTAACCGCATTGGCTCGCTATATGAGCTGAGACGAGATCCACTGGACTGTGTAGGGGCCTTACTCGGATGTCAAAACAGACTTCCGCCCTTTTTTAGGCATCACTGTTGGCCTGCAGTAAGAGATTAGCTCTGCGGGTGTACAGTGTGTGAGACCTCAGTGTTCGACCTGTGTTTGGGGGTCTGACGGGGCAGGATGTGACACACTTCCTGTTGCGAGCCCGGCCAGGGCCAGTATATGCTCTGATTGCAACCTCAAAATAACTTTGAAGTAAACAGCAACATCCATTTTAACACCCTATGTAGAATATGAATGACTGTGCTACATCCGATAAGCTATTTTAACATGAGCTTTACCATACGCCCATTTTATTTTTTTAATTTTACTCACAATCATTTTTCATTTCACTTTGTTAATTTCTCCCTAGCCGAGGTTTACATGGAGCCTTGTATTCTGATTTACAATGAAACCGAATGACCAAACAATGAAAATGCTCGACATAGACACCTTAATCGGAATGAAAAGGCCGAATGGGAATGGGAATTTCATTCAGATTCACAGGGCTTGTCTATGCCAATCCGGAACAAGCGTCATGAAAACTATTCATTCAGAATAACCAGGCTGCGTCCGGTCTGCACATGCTCTATCTTGACGTAGGTGCGCAATGAGGTCGTTGTCTATGCACTTGAAAATGACAGCGTCTTACCAGAGTTCGTCTGCGACAGGAGAACTTGTTTCAAATTATTTGTAACCCCCCTCATTCAGTACCAGCCAATTCTGGACCAAGTCTGAAAAGGAAAAGACATTTAAAAACGTCTTTGGGGTGAATGAGTTAATAATAACTAGTGAAAACAGTCACGACTACTGTGCTAAATAGACGAACAAACTCCATCTTGACAAATCACGTGACGTTTACATCGATGCCGCGTGGTGAGACGGCTGTTCCGAGTTAAGGTAGTGTTGCATGTACAGGACAGAGCGGAATAGGTCACGTCTCGCGTAATGAGATCTTCCGTCGGAATGATTTCAATCAGAATGACAGAAACGTCTCCATGTAATTCGGCTAGTGTTTTGGGTCACAGGCTTATTAGTCTATAATGCCCTAATGCATTTTTTCCTCACTAATAACCATGCGTTGCTAACAGAGGAAACTTTTTTAGATAATCACGTTACATTGGCAATTCCATAAATCATGCTGTCATTTAAATGCATTTCATCCCATGGAAGAAAGTCACTCTCATTGTTAGTCAGGATAAGAATCCAGTCATAATAAATGGCTTACTAAAATCTGACTCATTTTTAGAACCTCAATTGTTTAACACACTAAAATAGATTTCCCAATGGAACCCCCCTGCCCCCCCCCCCCCCCCCAAAAAAAAGAAGCTCAACAGCCTGGTTTGAGGTGTGCTATATCCATCATGCAGGGTTTTGGGTTTCCGTAAGCGGGCCCAGTCCGCAGAGGAGGAGAGCAGCGCATCACTCCAACACCTCACCCTCACAGAGTTCCTTAAAGAGTATGTGTTCACCAAAGCGGCCTCACAGCCATGCATGTGCGGCTCGACTTGTTTGTACTTGGTTTGACCGCACCTTTCGCTTTGTTAACAACATCCGTTCTGCACATATAACCCCCCCCCCCTCGCCCCCCAGATTCTGCTGTGACATCGAAATTTAGGCCATAGCATTGGTTTGACGTATTGTTGCATGCCATTTTCTCATTGATGCTCCAACATAAATGCCTCTCTAGTCTAGTGTCAAATGGAACTAGTTTTAAGTTGCTGCTAATCGTTGACATGTTATTAATTGCATCTCTCCAAGGTCATGCTATAAATAGCATCCACTCGAGTCCATAGTGACACAGAAGCATGCCAAGCATGTTATCAAGAGAAATAGTCTATAGAGTAGAGCACTGGAAGACATTCTTTCATCTCAGCATGATGCTAGAATCCCAGGTTATTAAATCTGCAGTAGTATTAATATACTAATATTAGGAGTTGTGCATCGTGGCTTTCGAAGACCCCACTGAGGTGATGACTGACGACTAACTGAAACGTTTACACCGGAACAGGATCGAGGATGAGGAGTGGGATAAATATATAATTCCGTCCAAGGTTGAGTCAGAGAAGTACAAAGTGAGCCGGACCTTCAGCTTCCTCAAGAGCAGGATGTCGAGCACTCGCAACAAAACCAAGGTGAGGTCTTTGCCCCTCTGAAAACTGTAATTCCTCCAGGATAAAGGTTCACCCATGCGTTTAATAACCGTGTCCATGTATAGTGACTCGCATCCAAAGTGGAGCTGTAAAGGGTTTACCATCTCTCAGACAAGCCGGGTTAGAATTCCAGTGCTGGGGAGCCGCTGTCTGTGCAGGGTGCCTTTATTTGGCGAGGGAGAAAATTCCCCTGTCCTCAGGTCTTAGCAACAGGACACTGAAAAAATATCTTCTTACATAATACCAAACTTCCCAGAACATCCTAAGGAACCAAAACACGTATATGCGGCGTTGTCACGTGTTTCGGAGCATGCACATATACGAGCTAACAAACATGAACTCCTTGGAAAGTTCGATAAGAAAATAAACATTCCTCGCACACACACACACACACACACACACACTCACACAAAGGAATCCCTCCTAATGCTCCCCCAAAGTTAAAGCGCCATAACAGCAGAACCCTTCAAGCAGAAGAGAGTTAACAGCGAGGCTGACTCAAATCCCTTTATCTCAGCTAACACCACTTCAACAGGTGTATCGCACCAGGAAGCTGGCCGCATTACTTTTTGTTTTTCAGTTGCACTCCGGCATCGACCGTTGTCAATGTCAGCTCAACGGGGAAATGCATATTATTTTACGAGCTTTCTTTTCAGGTTAAAGGGAAAGAGGCGAAGGACGGGAAGGACAAGAACGGAGCGGCTCATGGACATCAGTTTGTGCCCGCGTCTCCATCTGGTCCTGCTGTCTGTGTGGCCTGCGATAAGTCGGTTTCTGGGAAGGAGCTGCTGCAGTGCTCCAGTAAGTATTCAACAGCGGCGGCGGTGTTGTCTTATGTCTTGTGGTGGCTCAACTGTCAGCGTTTGTATAAATATCCTCACACGTGCTGCCTTCGTGTTTTGGTCCGCAGAAAAGATGAAGTCAGCTTTCTTCCCCCAGCAAAGTCAACACCGATGGGCAGTTTCGATGGCCATCTGGACATTGCTTATTTAGATTTATTATCAGTTAAATGATTGAATTAACCGTGACTTTGTCTGTTTTTGTCTGCAGACTGTTTCTTGAACGTCCACAAGAACTGTCGAGATTCTGTTACACAATGCGGAAAGGTAACCATCAAACGCTGCCTTTGGTCTCCCATAACAATGAGAGCAAAAAAAAAAAAAAAAAAGAATCATGTTAGCTTGTTCTTGGACCCTCATTCAAACAGTTGTGGCCAAAGATTTTATTTTTGGTGCTCGAATCTCTGCACCTTGACTACAATTTTACCTTGAAGATGTCCTTCCTGGAAACTCAAAAGTGCTGTGTGCCGCAATATGTTGCGGGTCATTGCGCTTGTCTCCCCTTCTCTCACTCTACTGCCATGCCTGTCAGAGGCTGAATGCTAAATGAACAAATAAATCAGTTGCCGCCTCACGGGCAGGTGGGGGAGGCAGTCAAAAAGCCGGGAGAAAAAGATCCAGCGCTTGGTGACAAAGAAAGAAAGAAAAAAAATTCCTGGAATCATGCGATGTTCTGAACAGTGAAAAATAATAACAGCGACAGTGTACACTGTAGGTTGTGTCATGTTTTCTCCTCCAGAGATTTTGTTTTTTGACTAATTTTATTTAAAGACAGTGCAGCTATGTTGTTCATCAACTTAAGTTGATATGACATTTTTCCTCAGAAGCTGCAGGAGAAGAATGCATTGTTGACAAAAAGCAAGACCTTGTCCCTCCCACAGAGTGAGTCAGAAATTACATGATTTACCCCATGTTATCCCTCTTCGTTACATCGTCCTTATTCTTTTTGTTTTTACCTCTCCTCTCTTTTTTCCCTGTTGTTGAAAGCAAATCATTTACCCTGGCCACTGACTCACCCATATGACTCTGTTAAAAAAAGAAAAAGAAATTGTTAAATTTTAATCTGCCTTAGTGGGGGATCCATCCTGGATTGTATTTATATGTGTTTGTGCATAACATCGGTAGAGTGAGGACATCCCCATACAATGAGAAGGTACATTGTACACTTAAAGCAAGGGTGTCAAAAACTCATTTTTGTCACGAGCTACATTGTCGTCACAGTTTCCCTCGGAGGGCCATTATGGCTGAAACCGTAGAAATGTTGAATCACTTCCTCGTATTTTTGCATGTAAAGTACTGTACACAATTATTAAATTTTGAAATCAAAAGTCAAGGAGAGTAGTTTGTTCCCCCTGTTGTTGAAGTTTCTGAAATAATGCTTGTAATAGCTAACAATGCCGATTTATTACATATGACAACTGGACATTTTGGTACGGATTTTAGCAAGCGTCGTGGAAGTTGACCTGGTTGATTTGCTTTTGTGGGCCACATAAAATGATGCGGCGGGCCATATCTGGCACCTGGCCCTTAGGTTTGACACCTGTGATTTATAGACTGTAAACTAGAGTGAATTCAGATCTTTCTTTGTAAACATGTCAACCATTTTTAAAGATGTACAAAGCCCAAGAACTATGTAGATTTCTGGAGATTTCGTGCTAAAATGTTTTTCATCATTTCAATATCCTTGATTGGCATCCAGGCAGAAACTGAGCCCAGTGATGCACATGGGCCTCGGCAGGAGTCGCTCCATCCCCCATCATTTTATTTACATATATATATATATATATATATATATATATATATAAAAGGGTGTTTGTGTATATTTGGATATCTTATTCCCCCCAGCTCATATTGGAGGCATATGGTGATATATAGTTGGGCGTGGTGTGATCTTCAAGCATACACGCCCATGGAGAATGAAGACAAGTGCTTGGTTTTTCATGATTTTGGTGCCTCGGTTTTTTTTTTTAATAATCATTTTCTGTGGTATGTGGTAGGAACTTTAATTTGAACATTGGCGTCTTCACCTGCTGTTTCCCATGACAATGAGAACATTTCCTGTTATCTCAGTGTCTCCTTCAGCTTCTGTGAAAGGCATCCCTTCCTCCACACCCCTCGCCTTCTCCTCCGTTTCTTCGTCATCCTCACTCACACCGACGACCAAAGAAAAGCGAGAAACACTCGACGCTCTCTCCAAAGGTCTCTCCGTCTCTTTAGAGAGCAGGTAGGATTGACAACCGTAGTTCAACCCTGCATATTAACAGTAATCAGATGGATTCCACCACAACACTGTTTCTAGCTAGCATTTATTGCAGTCTCATTGTGAATAGCAATTTGTACCTAAAACTAAGCTATTTGACGTTTCTGTATTCCCCTTTCTGTTCTATAGAAGGCTGAGTGACACAACAGCAATGGAGATTGATTCCATTCCTACAGCTTACGGCTCGCAGTTCGATGAGGGCGCCCCAATGACAATTCTTCCTTTAGTCGACCCACCAATCGCCCCGCAGGGTCAGCGAGGCTTAATCAGACCTTTGTAAACCCTTGAACGTTTCATAAAATGACTGTACACTATCACCGCTGCGCAGATGATGTAGATGCTCCTCTACTAAGCGATCTATCAGCCGATCTTCTGGGACTCGACGCAGAGTCGTGGAGTCTTGCAGTGAGTCCGGATTTCTGCCGGCAGCATGACAGACGTGCCATCAAACGCCAGGATGTAATTTATGGTGAGGCAAGGCGGGCTTTACTCAATGAGAGTCATTAAGCCATTCCAGTCTCTTGGTTAATCAGTTGTATCATGATGATAATCCACTTTGCTGCCTCCTTGTAGAACTAATGCAGACTGAGCTGCACCACATCCAGACTCTGACAGTCATGTCCGAAGTGTTCAGACGAGGAATGCTGGAGGAGCTGCAACTCGACTGGGATTGTGTGGCCCGGATATTCCCTTGTTTGGATTCCTTGTTGCTCTTCCACAGGAACCTCTTTGGATCACTGCAGGAGTGCAGACAAGCTTCCACCCAAGCCGAGAACCAGAGAAATTACCTCATCCATCAGATCGGCGACATCCTGCTTCAGCAGGTTGGTCATGATGCATACATGTTGCAATCAAAGGACCTTTCTCAAAACTGAAGATGACCCTTTCAGTTCTCAGATGAAAATGCTGAGACAATGAAGCAAGTGTACGGCGATTTCTGCAGTCACCACATGGAAGCCGTCAGTGTCTTCAAGGAGCTTCAACAACAAAATAAAAAACTCCAGAACTTTGTCAAAGTGGGGCCCCCGGTTGTAGAACATTGCATGTTTTCAACATCAGCAATGTTGTGAAATCCTTGTGGCCTCTCTGCTCACAGCAACAGAGCCATAACTCGCTGGTCAGGAGGAGAGGGATTCCAGAGTTTATCCTTTTAGTCACCCAGCGCATCACCAAGTACCCAGTTTTGTTGGAGAGGATATTACATTACACTCAAGGCAAGTCAGCTCCATGTACAAATCACTTAAGACTGTGAATTATTTTGCGATATGAGCCATGATTCAGCTGATTCCATTTATTTATGTATTTATTTTGCTTGACTTCTGAGCAAAAAAGAATGATACAAGTGGCAGTGAATTCAACTCACTAGAGAACACACGCAAATGTGCAAGCGCTCACTGAACTGATTGTTTCACTTCCGTTCATAGTTCATTTCATCAGTTCAATGCAGCGCATATGAAGATTTTTCCTACCAAAAGCCCTTTTGCGCTGTTCTTTATGTTGTTTTGTAGATGGAAAGTCTTATTTAGATGTTTGAGAGCAAAAAATGCTGGCACCACACTTGAACTTATGCATGCATTCCAAAAAGGTCTTTTTCCTACGTTTCTTTTACTCAGAAAATGGAAATCTGATAACATTTAGCTATTTTCTCATGCTGATTGCTAAGGAACGGAACAAAGTTAGAAACAAACGTTTTCCCGGCTCAAAGAAGAGAGTCTCATTTTTTCTTCTTGGTAGGCTTGCGTGTTAATATTGCACTGAGGGATTTTGAAGGGTTTCCTCCGGTGAAAATGGCCTGGCATTGAATGAGTTAAGAGCATTGCATCACCATTCATTTCAATGGGGAAAGATGATTTCAGTACAGGTGTTTTTTTTTTTTAGTTCCAGATGTGGTCAAGGAACAAACGAAATCCATATCTCAAGGCATCATTGTAGTTAATGACATCTTTAACCTTGAACTGTACAAATGAATGAATGAACATTTCTATCTTGGTTCAAATCACTGTGTAAAAATGAATTCAGAAATTAGAATTTTATATTTAACCCTTTCATGAACCCCATAACATGATAATTTGTCCACTGTCCTAACCGCTGTCCCTGAAAGGGTTAACCTTGACCTTGATGACCTTAAACCTCGACAGAAGGCAGTCAGGAACACTCCGACTTGTCAAGTGCTCTGGCTCGGATTCGTGATATCATCACAGCAGTGGACCTAACTGTAAGTAAGTACGAGAAATCGCAGGAGCTGCAAGAAGTGCTCGCCCGTCTGGAGAACAAGAGCTTTGCCAAACTAAAGAGCGGCAAGGTGATTCGCAAGCAGGACCTGCACAGCAAACACAGAGATCTGCAGCACAAGGGACTGCTTTACTGGAAGACCGCCACAGGCCGCCTAAAAGGTTTGTAGCTTCTGCACATCTGCCGCCGGATCGTTTTCGTTGAGCTGATAACTAACTTCTGTGAATTTTTACTCTAGATACATTGGCCCTCCTGCTTACAGATGTTCTGGTGTTCCTACAAGAGAAAGATCAACGCTTTGTGTTTGCGGCCGTGGTAAGCCTCAACCGAAATCGCAAATATGCAACTCCGACGACCAATGCGTCTCTCATTTATTGAGTTCCGTTGACTTGCAGGACCAGAAGCCTCCTGTGATCCCACTGCAAAAGCTCATTGTTCGAGAAGTAGCCAATGAGGAACGAGGGATGTTCCTCATCTCCGCTTCATCGGCTGGACCAGAGATGTACGAAGTTCACACCACGACCAGGGAGGAGAGAAATGCTTGGATGAGACACATAAGACAAGCTGTCGAGAGGTTTGTTGTGGAGTCAACTGCGAACAATTGTTTCAATGTTGACAATGACATTGTGACGTTTTGTTTTATAGTACAGTCTTTTGTGCTGTATGTGTCTACGTGCGTGTGTGTTAATCATTATCTCACCTACTTAACCTTCACGGCAGTTGCCCGGAGGAAGAGGAGGAGGAGGAGCGCAGTGCCGAATCCGAGGAGGCCAAGCGAGCAGCAGAAGCAAAGTTTCAGAAAATCTCAAAGTTCCAAGGTAACGGTTGAGTAGACCTTGATACTGGGCTCATGGGAGTCAAATAGAAGGCGTTGAATTATGAATCACGGTATTTGTATATATACAGTATATATATATATATTTTTTGTAGAGACATTGTTAAACCAGGACCAGCGCATCTGCAACAGTTTGGAGGAGAAGTTGCAATTATATGCTGAGCTCACAGAGTTAACCCTGCGCTCTTCACAAGCCGTGCCACATCGCCACCTGCTGGTACAACCAGACATTGATAGTGAGTCCCCAAGACCCGCCTCAACACTGCTCACAGCTGCACTCCGAGAAGGTGAGACAACCGCTGAGAAAACTGGTAAATTGTGTTCAGCCAGAAGAGGCTCGGCAAGACTTGAATACGAAGGGGAGAAGTCAACGGAGCATAGATAGCAACTTCCATACAGTTTTAACCTGTAAAAGGAATTCACGGTCGTGCAATGTCAACATCCCCTTTTACTCACTTAGTGAAAATAACCAGCTCGGCCGGGAATTAACTCAACTTTTGTGACTGCTTCCTGTGTAGCGGAAAACCTGATCACCATCCTGCAGGTCCACGATGACCTTCCTGTACCAAGTGACAACTCTCCGATCCGTGGGCCCGAGTGCTGCAACTACAACAGTCACGGCAGCAGCATCCAAGAGTCTCCCTCGGAACGTAAGCGAGCTCATTCGTATGCAATTCTCGAGTGTAAGGCAGGTGACGCATGCGGTCCCGTGTCATCGTTGTGCCCTTTGTTTCTCACAGCTGATTACCTGAGCACACTCAGTATGAGTTCCACTTCTCTTGGATCGGATAGTGAGGGCACGGGGATGGATGGAGTTTTGTGGAGTTCTGCTTCGGAGCCAAAGAAAGGCGACACCAAAGAAACACTGTTCAAGGTTTGGCTGTCAGCGTTCCCAAATGGAGTATTTATTTATTCTTCCTTTTGTTGATGTCCTTCTGGACTAAGAAACAGTTCTCTTCTGTAGGTGGCAGAGAGTGTGCAAAGTCTGACTCAGCTTCTTTATAGTCTGCAGGTGAGTAAGTGCACAAATGCATGGACGCGATTAGCTCTTCTTTTTATTCTGTTCTTACAAAATGGAATTATCATGAAATCTATTCTGTTGAGCAAACCGGTATATAAGCCTCAGCTACTAAATATTAAACAAAATCAAATTTTTCTTTTACACACATAAGCCACGGTTGATTCGCCTCACGTATTACTCATACAAATTTGAGAGACCCAAAAACCGCCATCCTCAGTCTAGGAAAGTCGAAGTGGAAACAACATAAAGTAACATAGAAGTGGAAATACTGTTACAAAATACAAATGACCACAGAAAATTAAGCTCCACAATCGTTATTTAGTCCGAGAAAATGTACGGTGGCCTGATTTCCATTTTCAATGGCCAAATTGATTGGCTTGAACTCGAAACTTTAAACCGTGAACAGTTCCCCTTCAACATGAACACTAAACACGATTAGTGTACCGGCAAATAAGCCGCACCGTTGAATAACTGCACGCGTTCAGGCTGGGGGAAAAAGTTGCCGCTCACTTTGATGTTGGTAGAAGTGCAGATTTAAATAACTGATAATTCATTTAGATTGTTATTTTTACCAGCAGTAGTTTGACACTAATGTGTGTTTTTTGGGGGGGGCGGGGCTTTGGCAGGCTGCCGTGACTCTTCAGGACAGTTGCCTCGAGATCCAGAAAATGCGAGACAAATCTCAGCTCAAGACCCTCGCTTCTCCCCAAAACAGCCTGGTAAGAATGCCTTGAAAGTCCCCTCATAGACGTTTTGCTACGTCCGAGTTGCGAACAGGACATCTGCTGTGCTGCAGGAGCACGAGAGGCAGATGGGTGTTGAAAGGAAGAAAGAGGAAGTTGAGAAAAAGGGTTTAGACAGGAAGAAGGAAGAAGTGGATGAGGTGCAGAAACTCCAAGTGAAAATAAAACAAGACCAGCAGCGCTGGGACAAGGAATGTGTGGCCAGGGAGAAACAACAGGTTGGTCTCACTATCTGGGTGGATTCGCAGCAATGGAGGGCTAACTTGAATGGGGAATCACCGGTCTGTCTGATGGAAATGTGCGATATTGTGTGCAGACTGAGCAGGAAAGTGCACTGGAGCGGCGTGAGCAGCATTGCGTCCTGGAGGCACAACGGCTCCGCTGTGAACGAGAGGAGCTGGAAGCTCAGCTGCTGGAGTATCGTAACAATCTTGACAGACTCCGGGAGGGCCAGAAGAGTGTCGACAGGGAGAAGGAGAAGCTGGAAGCCCAGCAGAGGATCCTCCAGAGCTGGAGACACAACCGGCAGAGCAGTCTGCCCGTTACTATACCACTGGATGGATACAAGGTATGAAAAAGATGACGTGTTACTGTGACCACTTGTGTGGCTCCTTAGTATTTTGCTACCAGTAAAATGAGAGAATCAATGGACTCGTAGTACAAATAATAGCAATTCACGAAAAAGATCTCCTCGGGGGTTCATCGTTTGTACACCCGCTGAAGTGCAAGTTTATGAAGTGATCAGTTTTTTCATAGATTTTTTTTAAATGCCCTTCCCGTGTAGGAAAGGAGAGCCACAGTCACTGATGCACTTTTCAGTTGTTGATTGAATGCCAGGGAAAAGAGTCAGACTCATAAACACGATGAACACACTCATGCAAGCTGCTGTCGGTCACCGCTCACGCGCAGACTCTCACATGTAAACTCGCTCATGTCACACGTCGCCCCACAAGGCTGCGCCTCTTCATGGCACAAAATAAAATACAGACACCGCAATATTTTCTATTCATTTTATCCTTGTTTTTTGGGGGGGAGGGTCGCTATTCAAATGCATTTATTATGTCAAAAAGTGGGTTCAAAAAAAATTACGTGACCTGGTGTCTTTGAAACCTCCGAAAGGTACCGAGTCACAGTCGCTCAGGCAGTTTGGACGGCAGCTGCTGGACGTACGAGAACGATGCAGCTCTGCTCGCCTCCGTCCAGAAGAACCATCCCCCCAACCACAACAACAACCCACACCAGTATCCTCTCTCGGCACCGAGGCGGAACCACGACGGCCCCCGGCAAGCCTCCACCTTTGGCGCTGACCTTAGCCTCAGTGCCAGCCTCTACAACAGCCTCAACGCCTTACTCAGCCAAACGCACAGAAAACAATCTCAGGATGGGCTCACGTTCACCAACTACTCCAAGAACCCCGGCTGCCACCAGCCTCCCAACAACGCCGTCAATCCCTTCAGTAACAGAAGCACGGCGCAGCCCCAGAGCACCACCAAACGTATGTAGTGCAACATTCTTTCTTTTTTTTCATTTTTAGATGTACACAAGCAAAGAGAGGCAGGTGGAAATTATGTTATCCATCCAGCCAGCCAACCATTGGAGCCTGTTCTAGCTTGAAATACACCTTGGACTGTTGCAGCGCACATATAGACAAACAATCATCATCACGACTGTCCTCATTACTACAACGATATAAAAACAACAATATCTAATATAGTAATATTAGGATTGCAGGTGGGCCGGAGCCACTAACTAGTCCACCACCCTGAATCATACTTCGAAAAACAAACAAGGAAAACTACCGGTAATAATAATGTACAAGACGAAAAAGTGAGGCCTGGTGTGAAGTGATTGGAGAAAACAAGTCAAAGCAAAAAAAATAAAATTCATAATAATCCTAAGAGGCGGCCCGGTAGTCCAGTGGTTAGCACGTCGGCTTCACAATGCAGAGGTACCGGGTTCGATTCCAGCTCCGGCCTCCCTGTGTGGAGTTTGCATGTTCTCCCCGGGCCTGCGTGGGTTTTCTCCGGGTGCTCCGGTTTCCTCCCACATTCCAAAAACATGCATGGCAGGCTGATTGAACACTCTAAATTGTCCCTCGGTGTGAGTATGAGCGTGGATGGTTGTTCGTCTATGTGTGCCCTGCGATTGGCTGGCAACCGATTCAGGAGACGGCTGGGATGGGCTCCAGCACCCCCCGCGACCTTAGTGAGGATCAAGCGGTATGGAAGATGAATGAATGAATGAATAATACTAAGAATAAATCAGCCAAACGACTGCTCATCTCCCAAGGCACTAAAACACTACATTCAAATTTCGATCGACTTGTTCTTCTTGTACTTAACCTTTAAATGCGGTTCTAAATTATCCGTCCAAACTCAGCCGGCATAGGCTTGAATGTGGACAAACATCGAAAACGGATGACTGCGTGGACCACCGGTAGATTTTGTCTTCTGCTTCCGAGGATGCTCCAAAGCATCTCAACTGACTGACTCTCGTTCTCTCGTCCTCTCTGTCAGACTTCAGTCCACAGTTGGATGGACATTCCCCGGGGGTCTGGAGGCCAGGTCACGAACTTTACAAAAACACCTTTTCCTCCGCCTCCTCTCCCTCCCTCACGCCACTCCTCCCCCCGCAGTCCTACCTCTCTCTCGAAGGACATCTCAGGGAGGACGGAAGCGAGGAAAATATCGTTTACCTCTGATGACCGAGGCATTCTTTTGGAGACGTAACTGGACTTGGTTGCTTTTGATGGCCTGTGATGGATGTCAATACATTTGGGGGAAACGGTGGATCATCAAGGGAGGGATTAGTAGCTATTGTGCCTTTTATAAACGAACGTCAGTGTTCCTCCTGCCTGATCAAACCTTTGTGCCTTTTGCTTTTGTGTTTGCTGTAATTACTTTTTTTTGTCTGTAAATTAGTTTCTATCCGTATTTTGGTTGGAGGTGCCTCGAACATGGCGCTAGGGAATACCAAGAAATAAGTACTGGGGTCATTTTTTTCCCTTTTAGCACTTAATATAAAATACATACAATGTCGGCCATTGCAAGCTATGTACAGCATTGATTGCTCTTCTAGAAAGTACAATTACATGTTATCTTAAATAATATTTATTAGGGAATGAAGTCATTTGCAAAGAATTATTAACTCATTCACTGCCAAAGACGTTTTTAGACGTCTTTTCAGACTTGGTCTAAAATTGGCTGGTACTGAATGAGTTAACTGAGATGCGTTGAAGTACTGTATCGTATTGTTTATTGAAAGGGCTACCTATGCACACTGTTAGGAGAGGTTCATTCTTTTCTCAGTAAAGTGCCCAAATTGTTGTCATATTTTCCTCCCCCCCCCTTCCCGTCCTCGTGATTTCCTCTTGGAACGACTTGGTAATTTATTATACGTAAATGGCTTTATGCACTGTACACAATGTTCGGTTTCCTGCAATGGCTGTAATCGCTGCTGTGACGGATGTAAACGTTTGGGGCTGCTTATAAAGATATTGTTGCAAACATCTGCTTGCGTGGAAAGGTAACGTCGTGAGAGTATTGGAGCACTTTAAAAAACTTAAGTACAGTTTAAATCATTTTGAATTGTTGCATGTTGTGTCGAATCTTCATCATGGCTGCGGTATTTAAATTCACATCTGCCTCGGTGTTTGTGTGTTCCCTAAGCACCTCCCCAAAAGCCAAGAGGCCTCCGCGATGACAACCGTCACTCGCGCCAGCGATCCGATCACTCGACCGCAAAACCAGAGCGGCGCCATCGCAACCAACAACTCGTGTGAGCACGTACATTTACGTATTTAGTGCATTGAGGCTCATGATGTAAATACTACTCTGGATCTTTGTATGGATATTTATTTATTATTATTATATTTCTATGTTCATCTCAACTGTAACAAATACCATGCAACCACATGACAATTTGTCCCCCCCCCCCCCCCCCCCATTCTTCTCTATGCTGCTGCTACTCAGAAATTCACAACGAGCCTGCCAGCAGCTCCTGTACATTTCCAGCTGTGGCACAGCTGGAGGAAGTCAAGCAACGTGTACTGTGTGTGATGCATGTCTTTTAAAAGGCAAGGCAGCTTTTATACATACGCCGCATTTCATACACAAGGGAACTCAAAACAACATACTGATCATGACAGTCTGCTTCCGACAGTCAATCATCGACTTTCTGTATGGCTTGTCCTGATTAGGATCGCTGGAGCTCATCTGACCGGGGATGAGAAGCGTGGTAGACCCTCGACTCATTGACGCTCAATCGCAGGGCGCATGTACAAAAAGGAAGCGTTCACATTCGCATCACAGGACAACTTAAGAATCTTAAATGAAACTAACAATCACGTTTTTGAAACGTCTGAGAAAGCTGTAAAGAGTATCCAGTCAAGTCATTGTGTCGACCAGCTTGGCCTGACATCACTAATAGACGTTACACAGACAAATTGAGGACGCATGATAGTTTCTCTATTAAAAATGTTCACATTTATTCAGGTTCACAGTCCCAACGGGAGAATGTCACAGCTTACTCTTAATATGCACACAGCGGAAAGATGATAAAATGCACGAAAAGCAATTGGTTATTAGTCTAGGAATGGAGTAGAAGGGCCATACTGAAAAGAAAAAAAAGAACTACACTACGAATTTAAAGTGATCATCTTACCAAAATAACACATCTTTTCAAATGTACTCTTAATTGTAGCACTTGAATCTAGTCGCGTCATTTTTGTCTTTTGTTTTCAGGGTTGGACATAATATTTATAAAGACAAACTGGGATTTTTAAGTTTCAGAACGGAAGCTATTCAGCAGCAGCAGCAGAATCAAACAAAATCCCCCCCCCCCCAACACACACACTTGTTATCTTGTTAAGAGGAAAGGAATTTCATCTGTGCTCTACAGCACATTTGACAATAAATTTGTACTTCACTTGACACACACACACACAGTTTATCGGTTGTTAAAGGAGCGAGTGGCCTCAGCCCTCAGTAGTTCCCAAAGCAAAGAGCAGCACACTTTTCAGCTCTACATTGGTTAAAATTGAGGCGTTTGAGTGGTGCGCCCGCAAGTCAGGCCACACCTTTTGAAGAAAACAACTTAAAAAAAAATTATTTTACAGTACACCACCGGTCCTGTCATCACGCAGTGATTCTTGCTCTCGCCTTCCGGCGTTTTCTGAAAGAGAGAGACATCCACAAATGAAGCCTTCACTCAGGTTCAACACCAACGGGGATTTGTTGTGTCGATACCTTCGTGGCGGCGACACCATACATTTCCAGAGCATGGCATAGAGGCCCAGTAACATTGCGATGAACATTGCAGCCGCAATGGCACCTGTGTGACCATCATTTTACTCCAGAGTCCAAAAGTCATATTTTTCCATCAACACAGCGGAAACCAATCGTACAACAAATGCTTGTGCTGTGCTGTACTCACCAGGAATGATTCCGTTGCTTGTGTTTAAGGAATCTTCGGTGCTTGATGGACGAGCGGCTGCTGCAGTGGAACCTTTGGGGGGAAGGGAAATTGAATTATATACTGTATATCAATTTAATTTCTTAAACCAAGTAGAAGAATTGTCATCTCCTAAAACCCCAGTTGCTCACCGAATCATTCTAAACTTTCTCCACCATTAATGTGGACTACAACCTGCACTCAAAACAACTCACTTGGGAAAAACCGCGAATCTTTTCAAGAGGAGTGTAAAAATGAACGAGCGTGGTTGCACAACTGCACAGAACCTCTTCCAACGTAATCAATCAAACTCAAGCTCATGTTAAAGAGGGGAGGGGGCAGCTGCACGTATCGCTATTTTAAATGACTCCAATGTACCCCAAATAAAGTTAAGATGTTCTTGCAGGCTTTTGGAATATTTTTGGAGAGAGAGAGTATCAGTCAAAAAGAAGAGCGGAGGCTTACCATTTCTCTGTAGAACCTGCAAAGCCTGCCAGGTCAGATCTGGGTCAACTATCTGAAAAAAAGTAGCCGGATAATCACGTTTTAACAAATAACGTACAAAAACATGCTGTGACGTTGCAGCTTGCTCCTTGAGACGCAAAGGAGGCGTGAATATAGTACAAGTGGGAACTTCAGGATAGAAAACAGGCCCAACTTGGCACAGACACAAAGTAAACATGTAAGATAAGAAAATACTGTTGACCAGAATTTCCAAAAGATAAAGACAGCATATAGTCGACTGAAACAAACCAGTGCGGCGTTTTATAACTCTACGACGCTTTGCAACTTGGAAGTCCTGTCCCACTAAAACCGTAATTTGACTCAAAGAAAGCTTTGTTCTTGACGAGGGACGACACAAGAGTCCTTTTGCCGATCACTTTTTTACCTCCGAAGAGTTGACGATGCGGTTGGGTGCAAATTTGCTGTCGTTTTGCGCCTGGGTCCGCATTTTGGAGACGAGCGGTGGTCAGAAGTCATCAGCGCATGTTTTCGTCTCGCTTTAGCTGTGTGCCTGCGGGCGTGAGGTGTTCAAGTACTTGGACAAACCTCGGATTTCTCAACTCCAGATGTGGTACTCGAGGAAAGCGTTTGGTTTCGAGTTTTGATCAGTGTAAATGACTACCGGTAAATCTTCGATGCGAATCTAATCAAACGCTTAAAAAATCACTCTGTCTATTTTAAAGAAACGTTCCTTGACGTGTTTATTAGATTTACCAGCTTTTTAAAATCTCTTCAGGGTGCATTTCCTATTCAATTGGACCTCCCTCACAGAAAAGCTGAGTGTGCAACATTTTTTTTCTTCAGGCTGCAGTCTCAACTTTACCAATATTAGGATACTCATTATATATAAGTTGCAACTTTACCTATATTAAGATAACAATTATGTATCTGAA
This sequence comes from Hippocampus zosterae, assembly GCF_025434085.1. Lineage (NCBI taxonomy): Eukaryota > Metazoa > Chordata > Actinopteri > Syngnathiformes > Syngnathidae > Hippocampus > Hippocampus zosterae. Next base: position 9,665,686 of record NC_067456.1, on the reverse strand, counting down.
ACCCGTTTTGAAAAATTAAAGCGATACGCAGACAGCGGGATGGTGTTTTGGTTTGCATGCTTACAGCTCAGTCACGGTTCGAGTATTATGTCAAACAAGGAGTGTACTAAGCCATGTGTAAAATAAAACTATTGCTTCTATGCCATCAGGCCATAGCCTCTTCAAATCAAAACCATTCTCGGGCATTGAGAAGAAATCACAAATCTTTTCTGGCGGATGTCAAAACATCTTTTAAACATCAACCATTTCAGCTCTGTAATGACAAGCACAACAGAATGAGGATTGATAATACAGAGAAACGGGTTTGAACCCAGATAAGTATTTATTAAATCAAGAATCAACCCTGCACAGGCTTCATGTGGGGGAGTCACAGTACTCATAAGACAAGTGTACAAAGGCCAGTTTGCTGACCACTTATGAGCAACATTTCCGCTTTGTTAAGAGACACCAGTCCGTGTAGGTATTGCACAAGAGTTTACACTGTAAAAGCCAGAAACACACAAGCGCAGTCACGCATTAATTCAGCCATACACATGTCGTGCATAAACATACACACGGCGGAAAGCAAAGAACTCATCTAAAATACAACCAAAGGCATGTTTGCACCTTGACTGGATGAGAGCAGACAAATCGAATTCATTCTGAAGATTAAAAAAAAAAAAGTGCAGCAGGGGAACGTTTGAGTGTCCCTCGGCCAAATTAATAAATCCATTTTTGTGTTTTAGGGCAAAAAAATCGATTTGGGCATAGCGTCCTTATCATTAACCAACATTGTGATAGAGGGGGATACATGTTCACTCTGCGTTAACAGCAGACAAACACAATCAGCCACAGCGGGAATGTCAGCAAGTTCAATGAACAATATGAAGCTGATGAGTAGCAAATGCTTTTGTTTGCCATGTCACTGGAAAACAAAAAGCCACATTTAAGACATGACGCAATCCAGATGACGACACGTCATCAAAAGACAACGACACGCGGGTTCGTCCTGCAGAATGTTCCTCGGACCCGAATCGCTCCTCCAGCCCCCATCGGTGAATATCGCGGTGGAAGCTAACCTTCCTCATGTGGCGTTGAGATCGTGCGGCCGGCGCTCGATGGGGGATGTAGGATCGGGATGAGCAGGAAGGCAATGACAGATTAGACTGATAAGAGGCGTGTCCGTGAGGACGAGGCGGAGACATCACATGATCTCGCAGCAGGAGTTCTGTTTCCTCGCCTGTTGGAGGAGAAAATGGGGTTGGTGGAGATAAATGCAGAGTCATATTAGGTACCAAAGAGCCAAAAGAGGTCATTATTATTATTATTATTATTAAATAGTGGCTTGTCTTGGAAAAAAAAGCCTGGCACTCACTGTCTTATAAAAGGCTTTGGACTGGGTCCCCAGGTGCTCTGACTTGGCCACGAGGTCGTCCAGTTTCTCTCCTCTCTCCAACAGACTTTCCATGGTCTTGTGCTACACACACACCAGACCACACACACAAAATTAGCACTGTACAAAGAAGCAACAATGAAAATTAAGTTAGTTCCAGACTTGATTGTTTTACAGGTATGGCCTGATCGTGTTTTTCAAAACAAATATTTGCTGTAATCATGACCACGGTTATTATAGTTAACTAAATCTAACAAAATAATTAGAACGGAAAACAATATTTTTATTCATGAGATAAAATAAAACCGCATTTTTTTTAAATGTGAAACTAAATTTTATGTTTATAAAACAAAATATAATTATTGCAAAATTCATTTTCATCTGCTGATTTTTGCACTTTCAAGGTTTATTTCTATATTACTCTGTAGCCATGCCAAAGAAAAAAGGTCCTTTGCAATATTACACAAGACTTGGACTTTTTTTGTTTTCCATCTACCGCTCTACAAATACAGTATCCAAAAACAAACTAATACAAAAACAAATGAAACCAAACTTTGCTTAAAAAAAGGAAAAGAAACTCAAATTAACCAAAAAAAAATTGCAATGAAAAATAAATCATGTCATTTCTATTCATTTGAATGGGGAAAGATGATTTGAGATACATGTGTTTCGAGTGATAAGTGGAGGACAGAAGTGGCATAGAAAAACACCCCAAAATGTCTCCAATGCTACTGATGATGAGGTGAGTTGGTAGAATTTGAGGCATGTTAGCTCGTATGTGACAAACGGCAGGGGTGGGGGAGGTCTCCGCTACCAAAATGATCTTTGTGTCGTCCAGCTCCGCCTGCACTTTTGACATTGCATCTGCTTCCCTTGGATTCTGAAGCGGAACACAGGCAGTCATGTAAAAACTTTTCTTACGCGCACAAGTCGCTTTATCATTTTTAAATTTGGATCAGCTGATTGAGAGCCAACATACCTGATATTTGGCAAGGAGAATGTCTAGGGCTTTGTAGTTAACGGTGTCGGGGTTACCAGAGGGCCAGTCTATCCTGTCCACCTGTCTGGAAAACTCTTCTAGCACCTAAAACACACACTACCGTCATAACGGAGGACTCGAGAGTGTGCATCTGCGCGGTAACCGGCATCGGCAATGGCACGCTCACCTTGTCAAGCAGTGTGAAGCAGACTCTCTGTGGATATTCTGTGTCAGCTATGACCACCGCACCCAGGTTATCATTCCTCACGTACACATGACATAGGTACTCTGTGGTAGAACATTCGACTTGTAAAAACGCAATCCATCGATGCATTTCGCACAGTGCCTGTCCACATTCGGATCACAGGTGAGCTGGACCCCGGACTGGTCGGCAGCCAATCACAGGGCGCAGACAAACATTGAAACCGACACCGACTGACAAATGAGTCTTCAATGAACCGAATATGCATACCCAGAGGAAAATCCACATAAAAGCGTGAACATGAAAACATTACTACCTTGTTCTTTGACAGAGGCACGAGTTCCAACTGTTGTCCGTTCAACAATCAAGGCACTGGTGAAGGACATGAACTCCTGGATGCTGAATAACCACCACACAATAAACGTTAAGAGGTAGGGAAAAGAAACCAGCACAGACTAATCTGGCGAAATTCACGGGAAATTTCAATGCTAAGCGCAGACTTTTAGGAAATATTGAGGGTAATTTAATCAAAAGGTAACAAATTCAAACATTAAGCAGACATCCACACAAAATAATACAATGACTAATTGTACCTTTCAACATATTTCTAAATAGAAATGATCACATTTGTTCCCATAACATTGGAACCCAATTATAGCATTAAGCGCAGTACACACATATAAAAAAACGGGCTGATTTTAATTGTTCCATCATCCCTCTCCTTCCAGAAAAGGTTCCCTTTTCTTGAACAATGTTGTAAAATTAGTGTGAATTAAGATTGAATAATTTTATAACATTTTACAATGTAATGATCATAAGTGTGAGTGTGTACATAAAAGCGGACGTTTTTTAATGTTTGATTAAATGCAAAGACGAGTGTCCTTTCATGGAGGCCTTCAGAAATTGGAGAATATGATATGATTCATATTAATTAACCATAAGAAATTTAATAACCACGTTAAAAAAAACAGTGATATACGTGTACTTCCGCATGAGCACAATTAACCAGTGTGTTCCTCTTCGTGTGTGTGGGGTGTCACATTTTCATGTGTGACGAGACTCAACTACAACGCACCTGGATTTCTGAAAGAAGCTGAAAGAGGAGAGTTCGTACGCCGCTTTCAAGAGGTTGGCTTTGGTAGCTCCTTTATAATGAACGCTCAGGCTGTAGAGCTTCATGGTGCCGCCTGGTTCCTCGCAGCACACACGGTCCCACAGGCCGGATAATCTAAAGTGGAACGGGGCTTGGATCAGATGACAAGAATTATCCGCCTCGGAAATAATAGCAAACAAACTCGGCGTTGTTTGATAGCTAACGAGTGCAACTAGCCGCCCTGGTAGAAGTTCGAGTTTGTCAACACTGTAAATGTATTTTTTTTTTGTTTAGTTTAGATTTACACAATATACAGACATTAATTACAAGCCTCTTATCACACAATAGTGCGAATGAAGACCAAGATTCATTGCCAAAGTAAGGCCGAGTGGTGGTTAGCAATAAATGCTAGCTTGTTTTCCTAAGGCCTCTCGACTAACTTACCCGGTTTAAAAAAAAGATATCAGCGACGTCCCGCTTGGTTAAAACAAGAAATCGAATATACTATTATTTACACGACATATACACTGGTTGTCCGTTTTTAGGGTGGAAATCCGAAGCGTCGTAGTCTCAAATGTGATAGTTTGGAAGCTACTTTGCTTGTTGTGACCAATCACACGTCACAACCCTCTTTGGGTCCCCCGGCATATTTGCACGTTGGAAACAAAAGACTATTGCAATTAAAGTTCCCCCTGGATCATGAACAGCAATATAACTACGGTATGTTAATAATAAAAGCTAGAAGTAAAAACTAATTATTTTTTATGTTATTGTTTTATAATTTCGATTATTCTCATCATTAGGCTATATGTATATGAAAATAATGTTTTCAAATGTGTCCTATGTGTTGTGTTATTTTTGTTATTTTGACTTCAAAATGGCGCCGCGAGAGTGGCTCCCTCTCCAGCAGCTCCTATACAGGTATTTTGTTTTTCTACTTCTTCCTTTCATAACTTTGCTGCTGTGAATTGGGAATTTCTCCATTGCGAGACTAAAAAAGGCTTTCTTAAATCTTTTATTCTCATCCCTTTATTTACATAGTACTTTACTTTTACAAAAGTGCAAATCGTAATCAATAATGCAAAGAACCAACACAATACGTGCAAAAAAATGTGTAAGTGAACACAACACAAAAACTGTGTACAAATGTAAATAGAAATTTTAAATACAAATATAATGTCATACCACCACCCAAGTTCCTCAAAACTATCTGGAAGTCATCCTTCACAGCCTCATGTAAAGTCTCCCACACCCAAGTTGTTTCCTCAGTGACCAAGAACACGGAATTCCCTTTGGCCTGGCAGTACCCATCGGCTGCCTCAGAATCCCAATGACCCAAAATACCCGATATAAACCTTTCTTCATTTTGACAGCATATCTCACTTCCGGTGTCCACCAACAGGTTCGGGGATTGCTGCCACCACAGTCACCAAACACCTCAAACCCGCAGCTTTGGTAGGGCACCTGAACAATGGAGGCGCAGATGGTCAAGGTCCTCAACTTCAGCTGCTGCCCAGCTCACACTGCACTCCCAAGCCCCTTTGCCCCTTCCATGAGCGGTGAGTCCATGGGAAGGAGGACCTACATGGGCTCCTTGATCTGTGCCTGGCCAAATCACGTGGATGTATACCAATCGCCAGGCCCTTGTCATTGAGCCCCACCAGACGTTGTCTGGACCCTCACCTAGGTCTTGTTGGCTCTGGGTGACACTATCATGCGGCAGAAAGCACCTCAACAATTTAGCTTCTAGGCTCATCGGGGACACAAAAACACCTTGAGCACAAGAAGGTGCCAGCTGAAGGAGAAGGTGACCTCCTAATTCTTTTACAAAATGGTAAATTGTCAAGAATTTACAGGGATTGTCCTTTTATGACAAATTTAATTAATAATGATGGAATGATTATTCACCTCCTCCAAAAAAAAATCTGAATCATTCCTCTTTGTATGATGGGTCCGCCAAGTTATTACTTGTAAAATTGGGTGTCTGTCAACTTTTTTTTTCCTCCAAAAGCACAGCAATTGATGTTTTCTCCGGTAGCTTTGCTCCATTTAACAATTTCCTGTTGGCCACTTACCTCACCGGTGAGTGTTTTCGACGGCACACGTGTGCCTATAATTCGTTTCCAAGGCAACACTTGGATGATGGTTTTGGGTGCAAATGTTTGACAGGCCACCTGGGAAGGCGGCAATCATCCTTCTTTTCCTAGAACTCAAGCTTGGCTTGCGTCGACAGCGTGGAAAAAAATTGAAACGGCAGCTTGTTTGGTTTATTTCTTTTTTTATGTGTGCCAAAATGCACCTCTGGATTTAATGGATGGGATACAAATTCATTTTCAAAGTAGGAGAATTTTTCGGGATTCATCCTGTGTGGAAAAACTCAAATTGGAATAAGAGGGATGGAGCTGAAGAGACTGCCAATTTTGTCATATGATATTTCTCAGAATGGAGGTGATGATCTTCCCACGTTGATTTAACACGAGGCATCAGTGGGGATAAATCCCTTACTCGTTCATCCTGCTTTAAAGATCTCATGTGGGGTTTTTTTGTTGTTGTTGTTTTTTTAGGAATACGCTAGTCATGTAATTGTGCTTTGACTTCCTGCTGTTCATAATGTAGTAAGTCCATTCCACCCCCTATACCCCCACCTCAAGCGCAACTTAATCTCAAGACAGGACAGTTCAAATTTAATAACAAGCATACGAAAATCTTTGGAGGGCAGCTGCGAACCAATGATCGGCAGGACGTCCTCGTCGTCATACAATGGATAAGGTAAATAAATTTAAGCATCTGTCTGTCCATCCGTCCTAGTGAGTTATGTTATGTTATGTTACAACAAATGTGTGTGTGTCATTGTGTCAAGGTTGTGGGAAGCTTCACTAATCAGCAAGGTAGAAGGTCACGCAGTAAGCCCGATAAGCACAGAAGCTCTTCCCTTGTTGCTTGCCATAGTTAACTTTACAGGTCAATAATCATCTACTGTTGCTAATTTTAGATGCCTTTTTTTTGTTTTGCAAATAGTTGCGTAATCCCCCACTCTCTCCTTGTATATTGCGCAACCATGCTGCACGGAACAAGTTGGTGCACAAATAGGACAAGACAGAAAACAGAACACTTGCAATCTGACTGCATTCTTGAAAGTGACACAGACTTCTTTTGTTTGTGGCAGATCATTCATCAGAAGATATGAAGACAAACATGTTTCCAAAATAAAAATGTAATTTTGTGTTTTCAGTGACATTAAGACCAGCATTTTGACTTTCTTCAATGGAGGCTCAAACCGTCGATAGTTGCAAAACAAATATTTCCACTTGTATTTCATCATTTGTGTTGCTGGAGTTTTTTCAAGCGTCACATTGTCACTCTGTCACAGACAAAGTGAATCAAGATTTATAAAAATCTTTCAGAAAATGTAAATATATCTATTTAACAGAACACAGTTATCTCACTAAGATTTATGGAAAATAAGTGCAGTGAGGAAGTCTCAAAGACTCCTAATGGTTATATTGACTCAGTTGTGTTAAAATGAAAAACTACATCTAGTACTTGTGTGTGTGTGTGTATGTACGCAATAGATGGGGTGATTTGCGGAAGGCGTCGGCCTGTGATGTTTGCATTTAGGTTGAGCCTGCCCACTTTCCTTTAGTATAAAAACATCCAATGCCACACTGACATGCACACTTGACAGACTCTGCATATACGCACACATACATGCACACACACACGGACACAGTGGACTATCACTACACCTTTAGAAACACATTTCCTGGTGAAGATGCCATGCGTGAGCTCATGTCTGGAGCAGATGGTCAAGTGGCCTCAGCTGTGTAGGCATGACTTCATGGTACTCGAGATCTTATGGCCGGCCTAATGTTGCCTTGTGAGGAATGGTCTTGATTTGCGGTTTGTCTGCAGGTTGATCAAATCCTGTCCGAGCTCAGGCTGCAGAAGGATGAGCTGCAAGAGATCATGAAAAGGATGCGGCGTGAGATGGACAGAGGCTTGCGTTTAGAGACGCACGAGGTGGCCAGCGTCAAAATGCTGCCCACTTATGTTTGCTCCACCCCCGAGGGATCAGGTAAACTGCCGTCACATCATCATGTCTCTCACTCGTAACATACTTGTCGCCTTTCTGTGTATTTACATGAAGTTTGCGTTTGGGCAGAGGTGGGTGACTTCCTGGCTCTGGACCTGGGGGGGACCAACTTCCGGGTGATGCTAGTCAAGGTGGGAGCCGACGAAGAGAGGAGCTGGAAGGTCGAGACCAAGAACCAGATGTATTCCATTCCTGCAGATGCCATGACGGGAACTGCAGAGATGGTGAGACCCATGGGACTGTGAACGCTTCATCGGATAAAGAAAAGTTATTTTCCTGACTTGCTAGCTAAGTAGCTGTGGATTTTGTGTACGTTGGCATACTTTTATCCAAAGTTGGTTCCATTATTTTTGACCAAGCAGAGGATTGTATTTTGGCAAGCCGAAGAGCTGTACTTGGTCTCAGTGAACTGAAATTGAAGTAAATTTCATGATATTAGTTTCTTCTCACACATGGGTTGTTGTGGGTATGTGGCTCAGTGGGTAACACTGCTGACTTTGGCTAATGGTGTTGATGTTCAAAACCCCGTCAAATTAGTCAAGAAGAGCATCCAGTGGTCAAAATTGGGTCAAGAAAGGCAACACAACCCACCCCAAAAATAGCTTTAGCTTGAAATATTTTCTCAATGTAGCCTTGAGGGACTTGACAGCATATTAGCAAACTTGGGTACTGCAAAGAGCCACCACGTATTTGCTCTCAAAAAATGTGTTTTGTCGGTTATTTGAATCAACTTTGTGGGTTAAATAAGTAAAGCCTAAAAGTTGGGTTGAATAAGTGAATATTTTGGGGAGTTAAGTGAGTAGCCAAAAATTGGGTTGGTTCCTTTTTGACCCAAATCGGGTTATTTTTGACTATTTTTGACTTTTTAGAAAGCATCATGCGAGTGACTTGTCAAAGTAACCCCTGACAGGGGACGTTTGCTTCTTCTTCTGAACAAAAGTTAAGAGCGAAAAATAGTATTCTTTTGTTACATTGATAACCTGGTAACATATTTCTTGGTTAGCTTTCACTCATCAACAATTGTTTTTAAAAGAGGCTTCAAGGCCATTTATTGCCACTCCTGCTTAAATTTGCTGTAAAACTAAACATAAAACAAAGTGACCTATGCGTTGCATATTTAAAACCCCCACATAATTTTGACATTAAATAATAAGAAATGCCACAAACGGACTAGCAAATAGCATCCGTGTCATGTAACAGTATAAAATAGTCAACGAATATATGCCTGTGTTAATTGTTAATCATTTCTACACTTTCTATTGTTGTCCTCCTGTTTACAGTTGTTTGACTACATCGCAGAGTGCATGTCTAACTTCTTAGACCAGCACAACATCAAGCACAAGAAACTTCCTCTGGGTTTTACTTTCTCTTTCCCGGTGCGTCACGAGGACATCGACAAGGTAGCACCATTGACGTCACTTCTCGTCATCTACCGTTTGTATGGTACAGTCCCAGCCATGCTTGTGCTTGTGCAGGGAATCCTACTCAACTGGACCAAAGGTTTCAAGGCCTCAGGGGCAGAGGGGAACAATGTTGTGGGGTTGCTCAGAGATGCTATCAAGAGACGAGGGGTACGTTTGTGCACAAGGAAACACTTGGAACAATCAGAACCAAGGAAAAGCAAAATCAGGCATGCAAGAGTATTTTGTTGCTTATGTCATAATTTATTTTTAACTGTCAACATTTTTCCTTGTCATATGACAACTTCAAAAAAGATCAATCAGACTTCATGTTTGTATGAATAGACCTTATTTCTTCATACGGCGACTTTTTTGCCCCCAAGTAAAAAAAAAAAGTCACAATTTTTGTTCTCATTGAATCACAACTCTGAAAAATAAAGCTTTATTTTCCTTATACTATGGATTTTAAAATCTTACCATATGACATTTAATTTGTGGTAATGCTGCGATTGGCTGGCAACCAGTTGAGGGTGCGTCACGCCTACTGCCCAAGGACAGCTGGGATAGGCTCCAGCACGCCCCGCGATGCTCGAAAGCGGTTCAGATAGTGGATGGATGCATTTGTGGTTACACGACCGTAAAGATAACAAGTGCTATACAAACTGGATTGAAGGCTGCACCAAAAAAAAAAAAAAAAAACACTGACCGCCACTGTGATGCCATTCAGGACATTGAGATGGACGTCGTTGCCATGGTGAATGACACAGTGGCCACCATGATTTCGTGCTACTACGAAGACCGCAGCTGTGAAGTGGGAATGATTGTTGGTATGAAATGATGACAACAAATGAGTCCGAAACCTCTCTTCTCACATGGCTTAACACAAATAACCTCCTGTACATTTCCGTTTCTCAGGTACAGGTTGTAACGCTTGTTATATGGAGGAGATGAGCACGGTGGAGCTGGTGGAAGGCGAGGAGGGTCGCATGTGTGTCAACACAGAATGGGGGGCATTTGGAGATAACGGCGAGCTGGAGGACTTCAGGCTGGAGTACGACAGAGTGGTGGACGAGACCTCCATCAACCCTGGACAGCAGCTGTGAGTCGGACAATGTGTCAAACAGGCCAAATATTGATCGCAGAAACACTTAAACCCAAAATTAGTTACGAACTAGCCAAATTTTAAGTTCAACTCCATTTGTACGGTCTATTGCTTGAGTTGGAAATGACAAAAGATGTTTAACCCTTTCATACACCCTATAACATGATAAGCTGTCCACTGTAGTAACGGTTATCCCTGTAAGGGTTCATTTTAATTTAGACATTGGACAGCAATAATATTGGCTCTCAGTCTCTGTTCTAATTCATCCCAAAGGTGTTCTATTGGGTTGAGGTCAGGACTCTGTGAATGCCAGTCAAGTTCATCCATGTCTTGATTGACCTTGTTTTGTGTTGGAAGCATGGATGTGGTGGAGATCTGTGTTCCCTGGGTGCTCTTCTTTTGGGCATCAATTAACGCTATATGGTACTGCTCAGCCAACGCTCACCTGAGCTCCCGGTGCTGGTTGCTCAGCTACGGGCTGCTCTTGCTGAAGGATGTTTATAGATGGCCGCGGGGCCTCATACGTCAGCGGCCGACCTCTGGTTGAGGGTGTCAGATTAATGAGCTCGCGAAAGCGCCTGTCGGCCTAATGGCTGTGTACCTTTGATGCCGGACAGCCGCTGAAGCCACCGTCACTCGGCCATTTCGAGCGTCTTGTGTTTGCTTGTGTTGGTTTCAAGCCCGACTGATTTTTTTTGCGGTTATTTTGGCCTGTGTTCCCTTGCAGCTTTGAGAAGCTGATCAGCGGCAAGTACATGGGCGAGCTGGTGAGGCTCGTCATGATGAAGCTGGTCAACGAGAACCTGCTGTTCAACGGCGAGGCCTCGGAGATGCTCAAAACGCGTGGCAGCTTTGAGACCAGACACATCTCACAGGTGGAGAGGTGAGCATTAGGGTCAAAGGTGAGCTCCGTGAGAACGGCAGAATTTTAGCCCCCTTCCAAAAAAAAGGTTGGAAGAGGTTCTGACCTCTTTCGCCTCCTTGCTTCACTGCACTTGGGTCATTCAGCTATTTGCAACAAAACTCAACTGCGACCCACTTTAGGGTGTTTGAAAACGTTACCATCCATTCTTTCAATGTATGACTTTATTCTCAGAATTTTACCAGATTTTCTTGACAAAAAGGTGGATTTCATGCTCAAAATATGACCAAGTATGTATTTATTTATGACCCTTTCCAGTGACTCGGGTGACAGGAAGCACATCTACAATATTTTGTCATCAATGGGTATGCTGCCGTCCGAGCTGGACTGCGACATCGTGGGTCTGGTTTGCGAGAGCGTCTCTACTCGCTCTGCCCACATGTGTGCCGCCGGCCTCGCTGGCGTCATCAACCTGATGAGGGAACGACGTGGCCTGGAGGCACTCAACATCACCGTGGGTGTGGATGGCTCCGTTTACAAGATGCACCCATGGTAAGAAATGGACGGAGAAGGCCAAAATACTCACGCTCTCTACTTATGTCAACTATACACATGTACAAAATTACTTGGGGCAAAATCCAGCCCTAAGTAACTGCCATGTCATTTTCAGTCAACAACAAATGACAAAATGGCCGCTTCTTCAGATGGATAAACCAGGTGGATTTTGTGACTTAATTCTTATTCTACAAATGAAATACTGCACAGAGTGCCTTTTTAGGCTAGTAGGGGCACATAGAACATATTGCAAATAACTTTTGACTTGACTTCCCCTTTAGGTAAAAGTACAGTCTGAAATGTACTGTACAAACCAAAAATAATAACTTAAACTGTTAACTTATGTTGAAACACTCAAGACTGGTCTTGGTCTCAAGACCACATTTGAGTCGCAAGACACACTCCTTAGTAGCCGACACCATCAAAATATTTCTTTTTAATGAGGCTTAATGTGTTTGGTGTTTGTTTATTTGTTTGTAGCTTTCGTGACAGGTTCCACAAAATAGTCAGAGAGCTGACGCCACATTGTGAGATTACCTTCATCCAGTCGGAAGAAGGAAGCGGTCGAGGGGCGGCTCTCATTTCAGCGGTGGCCTGCAAGATGGCGGCCAGCATGCTGGCGCGGTGAAAGGTGGACCTGGCAAGACCGTTGAATTTGACTATTGATATCTCACAAAAAAAAAATGTATGCTGCATCCATAATTGTCTTTTGAGAGCAGAGGAAGACGGCAACAAGGAAAGTTCACTGGATTTCCGTCAAATGTCCGTTGATATATCTCAAGGCACGACAGTATACAGTGGTACCTGTACTTACGAAATTAATTGTTCCTCGAAGAAATTTCTTAGCTAGAAAAATTTGTAAGTAGAGATGCATTTTCCATGTAAAATGCCCTAATTCGTTCTAACCCCCCCTCCCAAATTCAGACATATTTAGAAATAAAAATGCATCAAAATATGTATGCATGTTATGCATATTGCATGTTACAATTAGATTATTGCACAATAAATGACCGTTGTGCATAATGTAAAAACAAAAACAAAGAATACAGTAAAGAATAAAAAATGATGACCAGGAAGATGCTCGGAAATAGCCAATGGCAGAGCAGATATAAGTTTGTGCGTTCAGAAAACTCAGAGCTGCGAATAGCCAACCATACTGTATTTTTTTTCCTTTCGTATCTTGAAATTTCTTTTGTAACAAGAGGCAATAATTTCCTGTCGAGGAGTTTCGTAACTTGAAAATTTCGTTTGAAGAGGTACCATTGTATTTGTAAAACAATATACAGTTAACTTGCTAAGTCAATCATATTGCTATGTTCAGGACCAGCATATGCTCATCAAATGCTAACATTTGCTAAAAGGTCTGGTTGTAGAAATAAAGGTGTGGCAGCTTGAACGACATGCATTTCTAGCGGCATAACATCTACTTCAAAACATCTACACAAAATTGTACTAAAAGTGAACTACAACCCGACGACCATCAGTGGTCCGACTGCCACACTTTGAGAATCGCTGTGTAGTGCAGAGGACAGCATGCAGTCAATTATACCTGTAGGTTGGAGCAATGATAGCAATAATGTAACAATACAGTTTGGGCTACCTTGAAAGAAAATGGTCTACAATGCATCAAGAAAATCTGTGTAAGGGTGAAAAATAAAAGTTCCATAAGTACACAGCGATTTGATGCTTTTGTATCAATCCCGCACCACAAATATGCCCCACCATGATATCGCTGTTTTCTACATATCTGCCTCACAGATCTGGGCCTTTGTTTTTGAATCTGAAGTTTCTTCTTTTTTTTTTTTTACCGCATTCTTAAAATGTCCAGATTTTCCACAGTAAAATTCTGAAAATTAGGATAGAGTTCAGTTTTACTTTACTTCATTCCACATCTTGACCGTTTGAAGCCTTTCCAGCTTTGAAATATTCAACTCCTTTAGGACACTTTAGGAACATTTATTTCCTCCTTCCACATTTTTTGACCAATTGAACCCACTCAAAGTTCAAATTGTTCAGCTCATTTCACAACTACTACTACTACAACTACTGCAATTTCCACATTTCGCTTTCAAACTGTTGAGCTATTTCAGAACTACTTTGGAACTGCTGCATTTCCTCCATCCATCCATGGATTTACTTGGTAATGATTACTGATGGATTTATTGTTATTTGAAGTCACAATCTGAGCCGAGCAAAATTATAGAACTGTCAAGCATCAAGGGTCACTCTCGTTGGCCCACCCTACTTGGCATATCTCCACTCCCCAGCCACGTGGAATCCTGCATCTCCTCTTATCAGCTCCCTTCTGCGACATGCAGACAGCAGTTGTATCCATGTAAGGGTCTGCGCTCCCACCACTGGTTATTATAAGCGGGAGAAGATAACACGGGCCCCGCATAAAACCCACCCTGGCATCAGGCCTTGGCCGGGAGTCCACGCGGGATCACGCAGTCATGGTAAGAATTCAGAAAAAGACAAGACCCACAATGTGATTTTAATGTTATCAATGATGTAGGCAAGCAAGAAAGCGTCCAATAAGAGACAGCGAGGAGCACAGAAGGCTTGCTCCAATGTCTTCTCCATGTTTGAGCAGTCCCAGATACAAGAGTTCAAGGAGGTAAGTGCGAAAACATATCAACTAAGTGAACGCATCAGAAGGGCTCCATTGTTGTTTTCGATAGGCTTTTGGCTGCATCGACCAAGACAGAGATGGTGTTATTAAGAAGCAAGACCTGAAGGAGACCTATGCACAACTGGGTAGGCTTTTCTTCTGTACTAGTGCTTCACAAAAAAAAAAAATCAGTTTTCCAAGTACCATCACTGTGACAACATTAAAATGCAGTAGCTAGTAGTCCTAAAAATGAAACAAAGCGGTTACGACAGCGGACAGCTGATCATGCTATCAGATTACAGGGTGGAGGAAAGGGTTCAGATAAAATCCAAATATATTTAAATTCAAAGCGCAATATGCTCTAAGTGAACTATACTAAACCCCCCGATTCCGATACATTTTTTAAAGTAGATGTATACTCTACTTTAAAAATGCATCTGGATCCAGATGATTTTTTTTTCTACATAGTATCGTAGCGAATTTTTCATTTGCCATGAGGAGTCTTTGTGACATGCGTACCACTAAGTACTTAATTTTGATTATTTTTATATTAGTTTTTTAAATAAATTGTGATCCTTTTATCACATAAGTCGGACAAATACGTGCACTGTGTGTTTCAAAGGACTGGGGGGGAGTGCTCCAAAAGTTCACGCCACGTTGCAACTGGGCTTCTGGCATGTCGAGCCTCAAGTACACTATTAGGATGCAGCTTTAAAAGGAATGAAAAGAGTCCCTTTGGTTGGGCATGATTGAAGTCACTTCTGACCACACCCTCAGCAACGGATCCCTCCCTCTTGCAGAGCCGCCGTTCTGTGCTCAGAAAATGCAAAATTAACAACGTCATTCAACGTGTTTGCATGTGTCAGGAAAGCTCAACGTGAAGGAAGAGGAGCTGGATGAAATGTTGAACGAGGGCAAAGGACCAATTAACTTCACCGTCTTCTTGTCCCTGTTTGGTGAGAAACTCAACGGTGAGAATTGATCTCATTGCCAAGAAAAATAGTTTCCATGATGCCGGGTTGTTATTTGCTCGTGATTCGTGTGCAGGCACTGATCCAGAGGACACCATACTCGCTGCCTTTAAGCTCTTCGATCCCAACGCGACAGGTTTTGTCAACAAGGAAGAGTAGGTCTTGACAATCCACCCATCTCACACTGTATTTACTTTTAATACAAGCTCAATCGGTATATTCTTCATCTGGTCCAGATTTCGACGACTATTGTTGAACCAGGCGGATAAATTCACACCAGAGGAGGTCGGCTTATATTCTTTCAACCTTTTAAATATGTATTTTTTTCCAACTGTGCGCCGTCAGTGATGTTCCCTCTGGCTTTACTTAAAAAGGTAGATCAGGCCTTTGCGCTGGCTCCCATCGACCCGACAGGAAACATCGACTACAAGTCCCTCTGCTACATCATCACACACGGAGACGAGAAGGAAGAGTCCTGAACGAGGCCCGTAATAGTCCTATGAAATCGCTGGAATAAATACTGTAACTGTACTGTTCACAACAGGGTCAATCTTTTCCATAACTCTGTAATTTTTTTCTTCCAAGTTTCAGATAACTTTCTTGTCCTGCCACCCACACATTTATGCATGAGCTCAAAAGTCCCAAACAGCGAATCTCAACGTTGAACCACATTAAAAATGGATGGAAAATTCCACAATACTTCAGGCTTCATATTTTAACATCCTTTCTTGTTATAGAGAGTGAAAAAGAAAATAAGAAGGAAATACACCCAGAGATACAGTAAGTAAAAATTACAAATAGATTTGTAATTTCAAGTTATTGTAACTTTATTGAGAAAATTAATTTAGCGGATTTTTAAAAATGAATTTGTTAGACCTAAGTAAGGATGTACAGGCAAGTTTTAGTCAGATTTTCCTGTATATATTCTGCAGATTTTTTGGAATTTTTTTTTCTTCATTTTCATCACTCAGCAAGTCGAAGAAAGACGCACAAGTTAAAAAGCCAATGTAGATTTAGTGAAAAAAATATTTGCTCATTTATTCAAATTCATCAAATTTTTGTACACTATGTGATCTACTCTATATGTGTGATATAAAATATTTACTTTGGAACAAATATCACCAAATCTTTTTTTTTAATAACATGAGCACAAAAAAAAACACGGAAGTTACAAATTCTGTATAAATATATTCTATATATTTTTAATCATTCTCATTATATACAGTAATGAGTAGGAGCAGTACATAGAGGCAAGTAAAAAAAAACGTGTCAGTGCTTCCATCACTATTTAAGATTTTAGTCACTGTGACAACACAAATATTTGGTCCTCATTTTTATTCTGTGTCAAGGATCCAATTCTACACATTCTCAAATTCACCCCAATTGCAACGCCAAGCCCCTTTTACAACACCCCTGACAGTTGCCATGGATATGACAACAAACCCCTCACATGAACTTAAAGAGGCCACTACTTGTTGCTCATTCACTGAGAAAAAAGAACAATAAATTCTGGGATCTTTTGAAATCCTGCATGACAAAATGGGCTGCTGGTTTGCATCCAAATGAGCGCAAGTTCTTCTCCCGTATGGTTGGCATCCGTATCCTGCGGGTCAAGATGCCGATTGCATCTGGAGCGTCGGGTCGAGTGGACGTAGGCTTACCGGATGGACTGAAGACGGCGGTCAAATTTGACCACAGGAACTGCGACTCATATCTGCAAAGGTGGGAAGGTTACTGACAACTTGTATCGATACAGCAACTCAACTGTATTTCTAGAGCACTTTAAAACAACCACCGCTGTATAAAAAATGCTGCACATGGAGCAAATGTAGACTTCTCAAAGAACTGTCAACGGTTCACATGGGGAAAAAATGTAAATAAATCATTGTTGCAACAAAACTTTTAGAATTTTGTTGGAGTGGTGACTGGATGAAATCTTTCATGGCAAATAGCGTCTCTAATGAGATGGTAGTGATGAAATTCAATGAGAATATAATGCTCTGCCTATTTTACCTAAAAGACAATATTTTTGACCGAATTTGGTCCTAACTGCTCATCTACACTAAACGTGTATTTTCAAAAAGTCATCAAGAGCTGCTCAGTCTTGTGGGCTGCCAATTATCTGTCCCATCTCAGATGTGAAGGCAATAATGCAGTTAGAAACAAATCTCAGATTTCAGGATACAGGGTTTTTAATGTTGATAACAACGGTGGTACTCAGAGGGTGAATATTTGCAAGTTAATTTGGTGTAAAATGGTGAGAACCAGTGACACAGATATAAATCAATCGAATAAACGACTACAGTAGTACAGTACTGCAGTTTGAAGATGATTGTATTCATAATTGTGACCAACTGTTTTGGACTTACTTCAAGGTCAATACATTGGCATCTCATTGTTATTATCGTCATCAAATTGCAGATATTTGGAAGAGAGGAAGAAAAACAAACGTAAATTAACAGAGGTAAGAGATGCCTTCAAGTAAACCCCCCCCAACATACAGTACTTACATTGAAGATATCTGTTGATGTTTCAGAACACTGAAGGCAGTGCCGATCATTCAAGTGGGTGCCCATCGGTCCCGATCAATAACATGCATCCCAAACGATTATCCAACATACTAACGCTTGATTTGGTTTTCAGGTAACGATACTGAAGAACAACACAAGACGGAAGACGTCGAGGACAAAATATGCAGCAAAGCCTCCATCGCACGGCCAACCAAAAAGTCACACTTATGTGTTCTACTTTAATCACCTCACAAATTGCATCCGGCACATTTATTGTCAAGTTTGGTGTTATTTACGTGCCATACAGCACAATTAGTTTCAGCTGTTTAGGAATCCGTGGGTAATGTCGAAATCTAGAGCATGTTACAAACGGAGTAGCATTATTTCCTTATACCAAAATATTGTGTAGCACAATGTTTTCCCATGTACATTTAATGTTCTCCAGCCGTTCTCGATAGAGCGGGTACAGCATGCAAAACTCCACAGAGCTGAGATTCAAACCGAGAACCTCTGCGGTGCGAACCATTACGACACCATACTGCAACATTCATCTCATGCACCCGAAAAAAAATCCCGGCCAATTAGAGGATGGCAACATTTGTAAACTCAAATTTAGAAGAAAAAAAAAGCAGCACATGAAGTGGTCATCAGGCATCCGGTGTTTGTATCAAATACTCTCTTTGTATTCAATGAGTTGCGTTCAACGTCATGACAACCAAGATCAAGAAATATAGAAATAACAGCAGCACATTCGCCATTCATCTCCTCAAAGTTCACTATTGCACTTGCGCAAGACACAGTATGTGAAAGTACGTCCGGCCAGGTCGCGAGGAGAGGACTTTTGGGGGAGGGAGGTGGGGGGCGTGTCTGGTCCTGGCGACATCAGTCGCTGTTACTGCTGCCGTCATCTCCCACCACCATGTGGCTATACTGCTTCTGCTGCTGCTCCTTGAACGACTCCTTCACCTTCGCTCGCTTCAGGCCTCCGTCCCTGTGAATATTTTTACAAGCCGTTATTCTAACGATCATCCCATCGAGTATGCTGATCAAAAAATGTTGTGCATTATTTCAAAAAGAAAATGTGCATAGGAGCTTTAAGTATGACTGTTGTCACCAGCTGCACACTCTACACTGTATTATCTGTAACACTGAGTGTGTATGACTTTAAAAGCAACTCTTTGCTCCCGACTTAAAAACACACCAAATGAACAAAAGTCATGTCTTACCATTGTAGGTCCACGAGTCCTCCCTGGTGAGCGATGGCTGACTTGACTCTGTTGGCAAACTGGACGGCATCTTCCCCCTCCTGCATGCCAGTTTAGAGTCATGTGTGCGTGTGTGTGTGTGTGTCCGATATGCAGTGACATGTTGCACAGACCTGTTGATGCATGGCGGGTAGATACCAGACATTGCAGACAAGAGCCCAGCTAGTCATCATCCTCAGCAGATAGCTAACCATACTGTACTTGGAACTGTTCCAGAAGGCATCTCCAAACTTGGGGTCATACTGGGGTCGGAAAACCAAGAGAATAACATAAAAAAGCGGGGGGGAAAAAATCAATAATAAGCTAATTACTAGGGGCGAAATAAAAACAATTTTGAATCAGAAAATTAGTTACGATTTGATGAACCAAATCAAAGCGTTTACATACAAAAAATATTAAATGTAAAATAAAATATGGACAAAACAAGTGATCAAAATACCTTTATGGCAACGGGGTAAATTGTTGCTCCAATTTCAAAACTCCCCTTCTTAAACATCATGACTGACGTGTTGTTGATGCAGGTTCCTATGGACACCAAACAGCAACAACATCCAAAAGTGAGACAAGGAGAGCATGTGTATGCGTGAGGTCCAAAACCACATTATGGACTGTTGTACCTGTCATCACTCAGAGATGAAATAACAACCTGCAGTAACGCTACCAAGAAAAACATCACACCGGCGTTTCAACTTGCCTTCTGGGAATATCAATATGGGGAGCTTTGTCTTGTCATTCACGTGATCTTTTAACCTGAGGGTGACACAGAGAGGTCATGGAAACCGTTGCCAGTTTAAATACAGCACAGGAAATTTTAAGTAACAAATAAATTAATTTAACCATTTTTCATTTTCTGTAAAGATATGCTTTACCGCAGTGATTCTCAAAGTGTGGTATGTGTGCCAGTAGTGGTACGAAGGCTCCTCTAGCGGTATGTGAGTCAATTGCTGGTACTAACCAAGTGCATCGAACAAAGGGTCAAGACATTCAAATTTCATTTTTAAGTCTTGTTTCATCCTCTTGAGATGTAATTCTTATTTTCCTTTTATATGCATGACATTTTAATTCAATTACTAAATATGTACGTTTTTTCTTTTATAAATATAATTCAATTGTGATATTCTCTTGTATTAGTTTATTTTGTCTTGTTTCATTATGGATTTTTTTTTCCTCATACGATTTCAACTTTCTTACTGTAAACCTTAGGGTGTTTTTGACATAATAACACAACTTTGTAATTTGTCTTGTTGTTTCATAAGATGATGATTCTATGTAGAATTTGTTTTTTCACGTAAAATGTGGACTTCTTGCAAAATGACATCTTTTTTTTAATTGTAATATCACAACTTTAGGAAAGCGATGGCAAGCACGGAGGGTCAAATATGTGTAACTGACCTCTTGGCCACCAGATGACGATCTTTCATCTCGGCTCGCTCGAACCACACGTGGGGACAGGATCGCACCATGGCCCGCTGGATCACCCCCATGAGACCTCCGTGCACCTGGCCCACCTAACACACGTGGTTTGATTTTGCACACTTTTGACATGGTTTACAAGAATAAAGAGTCACATGTTTTGTTCTTTACGATGATACTAGTGCAGCGTGTTGTACCGGAGACAAATTCCTTGTGTGTTCTACATACTTGGCCAATAAAGATGATTCTGATTCTGATTCTGATGTTCATCTTCGCCAGCACAAATGTAGAGTGATTAGTGATTGTCTACTTCACAGTTCTGAGGTTCCGGTTTCCAATCTTGGCTATGGCCTTCCCGTGCGCAGTTTGGTTTCTTCCTGTGTTCTACACAGAGACTCCCAACTGTGTGGTTTTCTTCATTGCTGACCATATTGAATGCTTTCATTGATACCCTTTTTATTTTTTTTACATGTCAGTGACAAGCTAACTCCTTGATGACTGAAAGAGGACGAGATGTGCGTAAGTTTCCGTTGACGAAACAAGACGATCAAAAATGTAAAGGTTGGTCTGTCAGATGCTGAAAATGCACACTTGCCATGCAGATGCTCATTTGAAGATACGTTAAGAGGACTTGTGACTTTTTCATTCTTACACGTTACTCGACAAGTGCCTTGTGAAAAGCTTCCTATGAAGCTCAAAGTTTTCCACATAACTCCTAGCATTAAAGGGTTGCTAGTCATTTTCAGGCTAAAGTTAGCTTTGTGTGTGCTAACGTCAATGCGTTACCCTGTATGTGTGTTACTGTCTAGGCAGCAAGTTGTCATAATAACCCAATTTTGAGTGACTGAGAAATGTAGGGAAATGGAGCATTTTAGAGGTTCCTGTTCCCCATCTGTTGAAATGAACAGCACACTCTGCTCCTGTAACGTTAGCAGCATGCTTACAATAAAGTGGGGGGGGGCCCACACATGCACAATTTTTAAAAAAATCAAATATGGCCGCTGCGGAACAGTCACAAAAGCACTTAGGAAACCTTCAAAGACGAGGGGTTTTGCCATTAGCCCATCTGTTACTTGTTTGTGTAACTCTGTACCTGTTGCTGTGCCAAACATTTCAACAAAGGAAGGATGAAACCAGTGATCAAGCCTTACAAGTAAAGGTGAGCCAACATCTTCTCTTTACAAGAATATTGGGTGAGGGCCATGCTAGGCGTCCTCCTGGTAAACATGAACTGTCACCATCTTCTAAACCTCTCCTGAGAGTTGTGCACCTGCTGTTGATTCTGCCTCTTGCTGGCGATGTTGAAATAAACCCAGGACCATTACAACAGAGCATAAACCCCCTGGATGCAAGGCTATCTGGGCTATATCCATTGCTAAGTGAGCTACGTTTCTGGCTATCTGAACATCAACCTCTGCAACCTGGGCTAGCTTCATTGCTACCTGGGGTAGCTTCACTGCTACCTGGGCTAGCTTCACTGCTACCTGAGCTACATCAATTGGCTGCTTCACCTTCTTTCATGATGTCTTAATCATTTGGTTTTTATTTCTGTCATTGTGGACTTAAAGTTTATGTCTCCCTGTGTTATTTTAGAAACCTGCCTTGGGACTACTGCTGAAAATTAGCATTTATGCTAAGTCCGGCGCATTTACACTGTTCATTCTTGTGTTGATTAATGTGCACTGTCCCAATGAAATAAATTAAAACAAACAAACAAAACAAAACTAACTACATATATGTGATAGTTTTGGCCATTGCTTGAAAAGAAAGATCAGAAAGCTGAAGTACAGGGTGGGTGCTGGTCATGTGGTTAAGATGCTACTAAATCATATTTTTGTTTTACCTGTTCGATAGTTGAGGCCATTCTATTTTCTTATCATAATACTGTAGTATTTTGTCAAAAATTAGCTGTTGAATTTGAGTTACGTGATGTGCATTTAATGAGGAATCTTTCTTTTGTCAACTAAAGCCATCTTGTCTAGGAATTACTAAAATGTTGGTCAGCAATGGAATTACTCTTCTTACCATGGCATAGCAGGCATCATTGCAGAGTATCACAATGTCAATGGGGGTGGTGTGATTAGCCACACAAATGCCTCCTTTTTGGGGGATATTTTCCCTGATGTACCAAAAGGAAAGCGTGTCAAGACAAATGAAAGACTTTCATTTGCAGCACTTTGTCTTGGTTTCGCTTGCCTGTTATGATAGCGGATAGCAGCGGAGAGGCCTCGGGCACAGATCCTGTAGCACATGACGTGGACCCACTCACTGAGCCAGAACTTCACCCTGATGACAAATACGGAGCATGACCTTGAAAACTGCGACGATAATCATAAAAAGTCAAAAGGGATAGTTGACAATGTGGTTTGTAGCTACCTCCAATTGGGGAGCAGCCCCACTGCAGATGTCCCGATGACCAGCCATGTGAGTCCAATGCAGGCCAGAGTTATCCTGAGGAGAGAACACAACGCGTGGTTTGCAACGCTGACAGTTTTGTTAAAAAAAAAAGCCTGGAATCAAATTTTCTATTCCTGTGAACATAACCTTGGAGTAACCTTGGTTTTAATCTTCTAGCCGTCGTCAGTCATTACTTTTCTTATTTAATGATGGACACACTTCTAACGTAGCCTATTTAGACCACTTTTAATTTTCTATGCATTCACTGGAGTCTAAAATTGCACAATGCGATTTCTTAAGTGTGTTTGTTTGTGTTGTTTGAGCAGACGCAGGTGTCCGTATGTCAGCAATCGGTGTACTTCAATGACGTCAAGCTCACGATTATTCCGTCTTGTCCACAGTAGACTTAAGTTTGGTAAGGCTTTCTATGTCAGAAGTCGAAAAAGTGAAGTATTTCAATGTTCTCAAAAAGAGAATGTGTCCCACTAACAGAGCCAGTAATGAATAATAGTGTGTCGTGTTGATGACCTTTTATGAGTTTCAATTAGATGGTCCAGCCTGAAGAATGGGTCTAATATAATAAACTCTATGATTATTGATTTAAGTTTTTTTTTTTTACAGTTAAGGAATAGTATGAATAAATAACTAATTTTAAGGAGGAGGTTCTGTCTCATAGTAATGCAGAGTACTGATTATAATATGAAATGGAGGCTACAGCTCCTATTTTACCCCCAACAGTGAGGAGCAAATTCTTATTTCATGGCATCTTGAAAACGATGTTATGTCTCCGGGACTCCCTTTGTGGTGAGTAGTGCTTCCTCAAAGACACCCAACGGACACATCAAAAACAACAACAATAAATAAATCATGAGTGTAAACCTGAGAGGTGCGAGGATGCAGTATCGGACAAAAATGCCAAGTCCATAGACCAGTGTTAGCCTCAGACTGATGTACTGGAAGTCATTGTTGGTGCGGGTCAGAAGGTTCCAAGACACCAGCTCCTCAGAAGTGAACCGCTGGGTCACCTTCAATCGAAAGCAGAATTTCAAAAAATTCGGATGATAACTGCTGTTCATGACGTGAAACAAAGTCACGGGTCGTACTTCATCCTCCACGATGCTCTCAATTCCTCGGCGGGTGAAATAGAAACAGTCGCTAAGTGTGAAATCGCCGCCCACTGGAGGTTTGGGGCGACTTCGTCTTAGTTCCTCTAACTCTTTCTCCATGGAGCCGTCTTCCCTCTGGATGAGAGCTGACACCCACACCCACGCACACACACGCACACAAATGACATAAAAAAACATTTTCAGACAGCTCAGTATCGCACATGCATTGGAGCAAATGTGACGATCCACTTGAAAGATGTCATCACAAAAGTTGATCTGGTTTCAACTGATAGAGAGGGCAAAATCCAGGATGACAGATAACAGCATAGAATCAAATGTCCAATCGCACAATTATTGGTGCAGTACTATCCGCTTAAGCACACATGCTTTTTATATTGACTCCAGACTGGGTTATGTAACGATAAATTTAACAGTGACACACTTTGCAAGCGCCCGATGCTGACGTAGCTTGTTTCTTTCTTCATAGCAAGGGGTGACGCAAGTCTAAAAACTAACTTTTGAGGAGGCTATCTGGAAATTGCGGCTTTCAATCGTGAAATTTTATGACATTCTTCTCTAATATAATATACTTAATCACCACTTTTCAGGAAAGCCCCAAAAACGTCACATTTGTTCAACCATTAACACCCAATGTTCATAGAGAGCCATTTTCAATACGTTTAGATTCATCAATAATTTGTAAAAATAATATCCACGTGTACAGATTTGTGAAAACATACTCATTTTACCAAATCGTTAAATAAAAGGTTTTTCGAGTGATATATGGTTAAAAAAAATCTTCTACAGTATATGAGTTGAATCACAAAAAAAAACGTTTTTTCTCCAAATAAATTACTTTATTTAATAAACTTCGCTCCAAAATATGTTGCGCAATTTTTTTCTTCTTAAGAATGTGCCTGTATTAACTTGGAAAATATATTACTTTGATCACAAATGCATAGGAACTTTCATTTTGATAAGATGGGACTTATCCAAAATATATGTCGTTTTTTTCTTTCTTTCTTTTTAGTCTCACACGATAACGACTTAACTTGTGGCGTAATCATGATTTTCTTTTCATCTTGGGCCATGGCCCAAGATGATTCTCCATACGGGAGGATTTGAAATGCGCACTGACTGCAAAACGCTCCCCACCCCACACCCTTTCCTACGAATGGGTCTACCGCAGCATGCGTGACACCGGCGTTGAGTAATAGCATCTTGTGAGATAGCTCCCTCCGCAACTTGACCCTGTGGCCTGTCATAAACGCACACGGCGACTTGCGTTTACTGCCTGCAAAGAAAGCCTCGTTCGTTGCTACATCTTATTTTTTGTGGTCTTTCAGCATGCTTCGCCTGGCTCGAACTACATGAGGAAATGGCACGTTGCGGCACGTCTGTTGCTGCACCTCCATATTTCTACTACTATCTATCAATCTACTTGTTCAAATGGCAGGTTTTTGTAATATGGACAGTTAGGCATGCATACAATCAAACTCGGATGCATTTTTTTCTGTTAACTCATGTGCGTTGTCCTTGGGGGAAATATAAAAAGAAAAAAAAAAGTGCCAGCGAGTCCTAGTTAGCCCCAAGGACAATGTCTAGTCCAGAAGTCCGTTTTAAAAAAAGGTCACCGGTGATGCGACACTGTGATTTACTAAAAATTAACACAGAAGAGTTGTTTATTTAAACTTAACACTGAACACATTTTTAATGTGCCAAATATCCTATATTTTGTTGCCAAATACAATACATTGTGCTCAATGGAAAAACTGTCATTTGAAATTCATTTTAGAGCTGTAATTTCAAAACACACCGTTGTCATACCGGTAGAATCTAATATCGGCCCATGCCAACTCCAAAAAGCAGTTGGGCTTCTGCTAGACAAAATGAAATTAAAAGTCAGAAAAAAGCCACTGGAATAGCTCGACCTGATGAATGAAATTCATTTAAAACGTGACAAGTCTTTGTTGAATCCCATTTAACATAAGTTTGATTGGTTGATTCAGCATACAGCCACGCCCCCACTCAGAAGAGGGCGTGCACCTTAGTTCAACCACATGATCGAGTTATTTCTCACTGCCCCTTTCCAACGGATATTTTTTTTTACATTTTCAGTTGACTTGTGCGGGGCATTTTATTTATTTATTTTTAAATCGCAATGGCGCGTGAACAGCCCGTACACGTTGTAATCCATCGATTGTACTTACCACTGGATGCAGAAGCTTTGAGTGCATGTTCTTCTGCCGTTGCCTTCTGCAACTTTAGTGTGGCCCACTAATAAGAGAAAAAAAAAACATGACCACAATGAAGTTTTGATACTGTCCGTTTTTTGTTTTTTTTATAATCTAATTGTTTTCATCATGGTTGCAGATAAGGTGGAATTTATTCCAGCTGGCATTGGGTGAGAGACAGGGTCCAACCTGGACTGGTCATCAGCTAATTAAATGCATGGCAGATACAAACAACTCTCCATACACACACACACACACGAACAATTTAAAATCTTCAGTTAACATAGATGCAAGTTTTTTTTAACCAAAGCACACACACACACAAAACCTGGAGCCTAGATTTGAAGTAGTGTACCTCCAATATTTTGACCAAGATGTCCATGTAGGTCTCCGAGATGCCCAGTGAGAAGCCAAACATGGCAGGGATCATAATGAGGCTGATGATCAGGCACAGCCAGATCCTCCCAGCCCAAACCACAACAGCCCAAAAGTCCTCCATCTCCAACTCTTCTTTTTAGAGCCTATAAGAAGCTGTCACACTCAATGTCAGTGATTTCCAGCTACTCTGCTGTTGAAAAAAAATCACCAAACTTTATTTCATTGGTGCGAAAATTATTCTTGATTGACGACAACATTGAGTTATCAATTTGTTCATCTATCTATGCTAGCAACTTAGTGAGAAACAAAACAATTCAATGCTCTTCCACTAGATGGCAGAAGGTATCCTGGTGCCATTCTTGGAACGTGATTAATTTGAAACAAGAGCAGTATTAAGAAGTTCAATGACTTTGTTACTTGTTGAATACATTTTGTACTGTGTGTACCTGGCTCCAGTATTCATTTTCCTGACGACTTTTCACTCCTTATATTTTTAAATGCTCATCTCTGTACTTTCTGTTACTCTGTCAAAATAGTTTTATTACTTTTTTCATCGTCAGCGGATGACAATGTGATACAATAGAAGACCTCATAGGTTAAGTCAACTGTTTTCGAGATCTCAGGGTCATATTAGGCCTAAAAAAAACCAAACAGGGACAAAAGCAACAAGGAAATTGAACCATGGGGTATTCACAAAAAGGACAACAGATCAGAGAAGCGAGACACTCGAATGTACCCCTGCATGGGAGCATTATTTATTCAGTGTACGGCAGAAAATACAAAACAATCACTGAAATAAATACAAATTACATTTACAATTAAAACTTTTCTATTAGAATTAGCTAAGCATACAGTCTGTGTAACCTTTTAAATCCAGCAAACTAGGGTTCAGTTGTATTTAACTTTTTCAAGTGCAGTACAAAACATTTGCTTTTACTCTTTAAGAACATTGACGATTTTAAACCCAAAAAATATAATTTGATTAAAAATGTCTGTTAAACATTTTAATTGAAGCATTAAGTGCAGCATTAATGTTCAATGTTGATTTACAAAAATAAATACAGGTATAATTTTTAGAAAGAAAGACTGCCTCGTATTGTATGTAGACTACGGTAGTTTATTATTAAAATATTGGTTATTCGTCAATAAAGTGCACTTGGAAAGCTTGTAAGTATTTTTAAAGTGCCACATTGTGTATTTAAAAAAAGAGTAACACTTAACTATTGACATTTTTTGTTTGGTGGTGTGATTTTTTAAATTTTATTTTAAATGTTCAATATGCGCGTGGGTTCAACAAAAGTTGTGAAATGCTGCTCTTCGTAACCACTTCATAAACTTTAATACTTGGACAAGTATCATGTTTTGTACTGCACTCAGGACAACTCCAAGTTACAAGACAAGCCGTCAGCGATCACTTTTAAACCGACAAAACATGCAACGTTTTCCTCAATCGACTCGTCAGTACCTTGCACAGTCAACATTTTTGGATGTTTCCTACCTCGGCTCGTCCCTTGTGGTGAAAAGTGTCATTATTTCGGAAGGAAACTGCAACTCGGCTTGGCTTTCTTGACTCACTCACGACAAGACTGCACGGCGCTAAGCGGATTGGGCACGCCCATTTCACCACTTGCGTGCCAAAGTTCAACGAGTTGCGTTCAATGAGTTGCGTTCAACGGCGTCAAAGCAATACGAGTGATGCTTGCTTGGTGTTAAACACAACTTAAAAAATAAAACTCGTTTATTAGGACAGAGCCGTGCCGTGAATATCATCCCTGAATGACACAGAAGCTTTATTTAAACAACTCAAATGATAGTCATGAAAATAAAGTTCATTGACACATACGTTTAATAAAGTATAGTACTGTATACATGTATACTATACATTGTACTGTATACAATTACACGAGATCAGCAACTAAACAGAAATGAGCAACTAAAAACTTTATTTATAGACTGCTTTAACAAACCCAGCTGTAACAAAGTGCTGGTCATAAGATCATAAGGGAAACAAACCACAATAAATAAAATAATATATAATAGGGAAAAACTAATTAAATTAATGTAATTAAAATAATATATACATTAGTTATTTTTTCAATTAAAATATACAACAAAAGCAGCATTCACCGGCCCAGAGTTGTATTCCCTGTCCAGAGTTTTATTCCCTGTAATTGCACAGTCTGCATAGCAGGATGCTCCAATGGCAATCTTGCGACGTGAGCGTGCATCGCAACAAGCTGAGTTTTCAGAGTTTTATTCCATGTAATTGCACAGTCTGCATGGCAGGATGCTCCAATGGTAATCTTGCGACGACAGCGTGCATTGTAAATAAACAACTGGAGTTTTCTTGTAGCCTTTGTTCTTCTGTTGACGAGAAGCATATAGAGCACAGTATACAGAAGGATGCTTCAAATCTCCTGTCCTATTTAGTCCCCCCTCTCTCTCGCCACATTTTACTTCATTGAAGGCTCTGCCGCTCTCCATTTTCACACATCTTAGGACTGGTCATTCAACATTGAACTCCACCTGTGAAATTCTTGGAACCGCAACTCCAACCAAATTCAGACTACATTGTGAGTAGGTCATTTCCCTCATCTATCCTCTAGCCCAGTAGATGGCGGCAATGCACTGTAAATTGGTTTGCCAACTGCCATATTAAATTTACTAGAACAAGAAATTCCTTGCCGCAGTGGCTTGTGGGCAACAACACTACGTCTATGTAGACGCCATTTTTGAGCGGTAATTGGGAGTGGTACATCAATGTTAGTTTTTTTTTTTTAACGAAAAATGAAGATATGCCTCAGTACTGTGCGGCGTTGGGTTGCGTGAATAAGCGCACGGCGGAGACCAAAGCCAAGAGAATCACATTCCATAAGTAAGTAGGAATGTGTAAACTTGAAGAATGCGACTTCAGTTAACAATTTACTGCAGTCATGTTTATACGGTGACGGGAATGAGCTAATCCTGGTATCGCTCCAGGCTTTGTTTTCGTTTGATAGAAGGCGGTGTTTCCTCTTATATCCGGTTAAAAAAAACACTCTGATAACATTGGATGTCCCGACACGGTCCCTGTTGTCAGATGGGCCGATGTTGCGGAAACACGTCAACAAAATAAAAGAAAGCGGAAGTAAACACTTCTTACACTCCCACGTCAAAATTGTCGCAATTTTTTCCCGGGCAAAATAAACTTCGTGAACGCGGTTTGGCTTCCGAACGCAATCCCACGTAGATTTTGCAACAAAACCACACAAAATAAACATAAAACATGTCCTTTGCAAGCCTGACTTTTGAAAGGAAAGACGCCCGACTCGTGTGCAGCATGGGGATGTACAAATCGCCGCACAGCCCAAAGCAAATTGCAAGGAATTACCTTTCACAGGTAAAACAGAATGAGCTTTCAGGGTTAAATATGAAGCTCAGAATTAGCGTGTCACTTGCACTACCCACAAAAAGTAAGGGATATTTGGCTTTCAGGTGAAATTTCAGGACGAGACTAAAAGGAACTCAAACCAACCTTTACAGGTGAACTTAATGTGACCTTCTCGAAGCTTTAGAATGCAACTGTTCAACTGTTGAATGTTTCAGTCCTCTTTGCACAAGTTGCTATTCTCTAATGATGAGCTTAACAGCAAAATTCACAACAGGCGTTTGATCCATCAGTCGACCAATAAATGTCCTGGTTCAATTTGAGCTGGT
This sequence comes from Hippocampus zosterae, assembly GCF_025434085.1. Classification (NCBI taxonomy): domain Eukaryota; kingdom Metazoa; phylum Chordata; class Actinopteri; order Syngnathiformes; family Syngnathidae; genus Hippocampus; species Hippocampus zosterae. The sequence goes on along the minus strand of NC_067456.1, from coordinate 9,635,447 downwards.
CGTCCTCATCCTGCTGTTCACATTTTGACATCATGAGTCCAAGACGACGCCTAACAATGGATCAACAGTACCTTGCCATTGTGATGCTTCAAACAAGACATTCTCAAACGGAAGTGGCTACTGCGCTTAAAGTGTCACAGAGTATAATCTACAGGTAGCTACAGAGAGACTGGAAGAGTCAGAGAAAAATATAGAAGTGGATGTCCTTTGGCTACATCCCACCATTGTTGTTAGCTTTTCTTTGACTTAATCGTTTACAGTGAGAAAATCACCAGTGCATCCTTTTATTTAAATATCCTGCTTTCGTGATATATCACTGTAGCGTGAACTTTTTACATTTTCCATAAATTTCACCTGAAAGCCAAATATTCCAAATTTATTTGTGAGTAGAGTATGTTAAACTATCGAACGCTCTGCAGCTAACATTGCTGATTCATAAGCACTCATATGTGGTCATATTTGCAGGTTTCCAAAAGAGAAGTTCTTGAGGAGGCAGTGGGAAGTGGCAGCAAGGAAGAGAGGTTTCTCCGCCACCAAGTCATCGGTTCTCTGCAGCGAGCACTTCAAACTCGAGGACATTGACGCCACAGGCCAGACTGTCAGGATTAGGGAGGGAGCCAAACCTTCTGTCTTCAGCTTCCAGTCTCCTGTCCAAAAAGTGAGTCTCGTCGAGTGTAAACGTTGTGGGATTTCATGATCATCGAAGGACTGGCTAATTAATTGACTTTTCCGCTGCCGGATTTAAGGACCAATTAATTGACTTTTCCGCTGCCGGATTTATGAACCAGGTGTACTTTTTGATGGTGAAATAGTGCACTGTAGAGCTGACGTTAGCGAACAGAAGAGCCATTCTAGTTGTCTCAATTATATACAAATTATATTCAATCCAGTTTAACATACTGTAGTTTTCAGTGGAAGAAATGTATTCCAAGTCAGTGGTAGTAAATTACTTTTTGCCAGTGGTGCTACAGCTCCTGTTTACAAACATTATAAAAAGGTATTTTTATGAATAAGATTTTTTTTCACCCTCCACATCAGCAAGTGTTTACCAGGACAACACAAACCTCCAAGAAAGCTCGAGAGTCAGTGGCATCGATTGCTTCAAAGAATGTGCCGCAGACTGAATCACCACCACCACAGCCATCCCCTCTTCCTGATGTTGTAAGTATAATGTTTTTTTTGTTTGTCTGTTTCTTTTAATGGTGAACCTATCTTTATTCTTTATATTATAGACTTTTGTGTCATTTATCGATTGCGGAAATCCCCTCCTTGTCACAGGAAGCTGTAGGTTATCGCCGTTGCTTTTTATCAGTTTTAACAGAATACTTAATTTGTCTAATGCCCCCTGTATGTAAGAAAGGAGAGCCATGATCATGATGTATTTTTCACCCGTTTACTGAGTGCTGGTAAACCGGTAAAACACAAACACAACGAACGCCTTCATGCAGGAGCAGATGTCGGCCACAAGTCAAACACTTTTGCCATGGCTGAAATGCTGGTGAGCGTCACGTGACAGTCACGCTCCGACATCCATGTCATTGGCTTTGCTCCCTTTTCTGAAACGCGTCACATTCACATGCTTGAGTGCGGATACGATTCAATGTGGAGATGTTTCGCTAACATTAGAAAATGAAATGACAGTGGAATATCAGAGAAGGAACGGAATCCATTCCATGATGTTTTCTTTCATCTTTAAGTTGGGCCTCCTGATATGGCTGTAAAATAAAATTGGAATTTGAAAAAAAAAATCCACCCCATGCCCCCTTTGCTCCGAATTTTAATTGAAAGTCCCTATTCTAGGAGCACTGCTATGCGCTGCCCGCGTCTCCTGCCGGTCTCAAGGCCCGACTGACAGAGGCCCTAGCGAGGGTGGAGGGTTTAGAGCGCGAGCTGAGGAACGTGAAGGACCGAGAACGGCGGGCCAAGAACACAGTGTTTGGTCTTTTGGAGGATCTGAGGGGAAAGAACCTCATCAACGAAGAGCTTAGAGAGAAGCTGGATTCATACTCGGGTGAGGTGACGCATGATCTTGTTTTTGCCGTTGTAGTCTGGCCTCCAAGCATGAATTTGGCCACTGCAGGTCCAATTGGCCAAATTCAACGGAATCCCTGTACATTGGTCCCTGAAGATACAATTGACCCAACATTTGGTCAATTCAAGTGACGCACATCGAAAATGGCTGCGTTTGACTTCCAGGTCTGCCAGTCCACCTGTTGTCCAAACAGGGCAACGACTACACTCGAGACCAGAGAGAGTTTGCCCTCACTCTCCACTTACATGGTCCAAAAGCTTATAACTACCTGAGAAAATCTCTCTACCTCCAATTGCCACACCCACACACTCTTCAAAGGTATGTGAACTGTACTTCGAGAAACTCCTTCGAAAAGTAATCAGAAATGAAAGCAGTTGTCTTGTCCCAAAAGGTGGATGAGCTCCGTAGATGACAAGCCTGGGCTTGATTCTGTGTTGGAAAGAAGCGTCGAAGAAGCAGCTGAGGATGAATGTGAGACCCTCGCTGACACAGAAACCGATATTCAGCAAAATATAATACAGTACATGTAATCTGTTTAAAAGATGTGGACACAGTCAGAAGACAACACAGGAGTATCATAAACTTGCAGTATTTTATTTATTTATTTTTTTAACAAGATTGACCTCTAAGATGTACATAGACTGTTAATAAGATTATAAATGCTCGGTTCAAGTTCTTATTTGTTGGATTTTTGTACCACAAAATTAAAGTGAAGCTTGATTTTTTTTTCTTTTTTAAAGAACTTCTTCCTTTGCTGTTAAACATGTTGAGAGGCTGTTGCAAATAACTAAGAAAAAAAATCCTCATCTAAAACCTCCACAATCAGAACACCCTTTTGTACCTTTTAATATACAACACGTTTTGAACATTTGCACAGTAAAGCACACGAGTTACTTCAATGGTGTGAACTGAAATTGTTTTTCCAAGAAATAACAGGAAAACCCCTGTCTCCCCCCCTACAATATCCACAAATAAGGGAATTTGCAAATGCCTTCCTGCGAATGTGCTGCAACCACAATAACAACCCATCCATCCATCCATTTTCTAATCCGCTTATCCTCACGAGGGTCGCGGGCGTGCTGGAGCCTATCCCAGCTGTCTTCGGAGAGTAGACAGGGTACATAGAACTGGTTGCCAGCCAGTAGGGCATACATGGACGAACAACCATTCACACTCACACGCTTTTGGAACTTGGGAGGAAACCCTAACTACGTTTAAGGTGAGCATACCTTTTCATACCTTTTCATACCTCATACCTTTTCATAAAGGCAATGAGAAGTGCACCTAATGTTGCAGCCTCTGAACTGGCCGCATCATTTAAAGGCTTTGATTCAAGAAATGCTGACCTTGATCAAGAAAAGCCCCAAACCACCCAGACGTGTTACTCACCACAACACAAGGAGGTCCTTGATGAGGAATGCGGCCACAAGATCCTTCTGGAAAGGAAAAGAGGGGGGCACCCTCTCTGTCCCACCTAAGACGAACAAAAGCTCCCGATTATTTTCCAGGTTCAGACATTTCACAGTCTACTGCACATTACAGTAACGGGGCCCTTTGTGGGGGTCTGTTTGAGTAATGTCTGTAAGAGAGATGGAGGACAGAGTTGTTAAATGAGAACGTATCAAAGTACTGTCAGGGAAGTCTATTCTGTTTATTATTATTGGTTGTCGCTCGGAGTGGAGCAACTACACTATCATAGCGAGATTTGCTTTCAATGTTTTATTTTAGCCCCATGAGAGAGCCCCCCCCAAAAAATCAACATTTATCTCTAAGATGCAGTGCCGTTCGACACATCAAAACAATAATAAAGGCAACATTAAGTCACAAACTCAATTTTAATCTGATTGAAGATTTTATTGAGTGTTATTGCTGGCGGGGGTTTTTTTTGGGTCATTATTAATGAACAGGAAGGAAGCGGTCAAGAGAAAACCTCAAGAAGATTGTGACCAATATTTATATTTCATTTTGATGTCCAAATACGTTAGTGAGACCCGCAGCTGCTTTGTTACTAAAATAACCAGCAGTCCCCTTTAATGAGTTTCTCGCTGATCAATTAAACATTGCAGCAAATGGGCGTCCTTTCTAGTATAATGTTGCATAGAGAAAAGTCTTTGATCAAAGCGAATTGCAGAAGTAGCGGAATGAGCAAACATGAGTCAAGGACTGCAGCTCACCCCCAGATAAACATAAATGTTGCCTGTGTTTGCGCTGAATTTATCTTTTGTTTGACGTTTCCTTGTTGGCGGGTCGGGGGGGGGGGTGCAGTTAATGTTTCCATGCTGTCACAGAGAAGATCTAGACAAACAGTAGTGGTCCATTTCTGTCCTTCTGGGCACAATATACACGAACCTTCTGTATAGTATTGGACTCCCTGGTAACTATTTACACCTTTTCCGTGATAAATAGTGTTGTGACAGTTGTCCACTCAAGGTAAAGTACTGTACTTTGCTCACAGTGCAAAGTGGACTTTGGTGTATTTATTAGTTTGCAATCATTTTTTAAACTCAGCATTTTTCATTTATTTAATACAATATTATCAAGATCCAAGATCGTACACATGGAATGTATCAAAATGATGAAAGCATTCAGAAATAACAAAATGTAAAATAGTTCAGCGCTACAGGATTTCTATTCATATACAAATGAAATGAACAACATTTCTTTTCAAGTATTCCTTATTTTTTATATTTTATTTTATTTTACAACTTTTATGCCTTTAAGGATTGTCTTCGGGGCAGTGAGCGAGGGACACCCTGAAATGGTTACCAGCCAATCGCAGGGCATGCGAAGATAAACAACCATTTGCGTTCACAATCACACCTCGGGACTATCTAGAGTGATCAATTATAACCTATTATGCATATTTTTGGAATGTACGAGAAAACCGCAGTGCACTGAGAAAACCTTTGCAGGAGAAACATGCAAACTCCACACAGGAAGGCCGGGACCCGTCGTCAAACTGATGGTTTCCATACTGTGAGGCGGAAATGGTAACCTTGCCTGTTATTTGTTTATTTATATCATCATTATCATGTGACTGAATTGAGTTGTGTGTGCAGCCGTATACAGGTCATGATAACAAGAGGCTTTATGACGCGCAACCGTGAGTCTGAAATGCATCCAGCTGCAAGTTGAGGCAAGGTTGGAGCCCATGAACCAATGGAGCCTGTTGCTCCTCCACGTTGCTCCTCCGAGAAGGAAAGCAGACACCGGCTCTCGCAGAAGAACACTCCTCTGTCCCTCCCTCTCCTCCCACTCTCCCTCCCTCCTTCCAAGAGCCTCAGTTTGCTCCTTCCCCATGCAGCCTCGCTCGGTTCCCCCAATGAGGCAGGACGCACTCCTCCTCCTGAGCATGTCCATGTCATGAGACAGTCAGTATAGTCGCTCCCGACGCCCCCCGTGGACTGCTTTTCCATCGCTTGGGGAGTTTGGTTCCATGAAATAATGCCATGGTTGCAAGAGTGCACGCGTCTTCTGCTGCTGCAACACTTTGTTTTCTTCCTGGCAGGCAGCCACGGAGACTTGAACTTCTCTCTTTTTGCGGCGCAAGGTCAGTGTGCCGCTCATTCACACCTCAACTCAATATGCCGCAAAGTGAGCCTGCACTCAGCGAGCACTGACAGCCCGAGGTGCAGTCGAGGACGCTGCCCTGTTCTAATCCAGATGTGTTGCCTTTCAGCTATTTTTCATACGGATACAGAGGAGTGATTCAGAACTGCCATTTTGATTCATTTATCATAATCCATAAGGTGGTGCCTGAACCCCGTTTTGTATTTGCCAGACTGGAATCCAGTGCATCTAGGTTATTTTTATGATAAAATATTACACTCTTAAAGATGCGTATGTGGCCATGCAAATGTTTGACCTAATTAAGAATTAAAAATAAATAAATAAACTGTGGTGTGCTGTGGTTTTGTAGGTATGTAGACGACTGACTCTCATTTTTGGTGGTCCACCACTGTTTTTTTCACATAGGCTAATGATCATTATCTTCCATATGACTCTTGTACTATCCTGCTTTCAACCGCACAGGTGCTCAGCCTCAGGCAGGGTCCGTCATCCATCCAGTGAGAACCAACGCTGATGGAGAATTCATCTCCCACTCTCTGTCTCACCACTTCAAGGATGGCCGAGTCAAGCGAGACCTTAGCGCGGTGGCGCAGGTTTACTACAAGTTCAACTACACCGGACGCGCTTTGATGCTCAATTTGACAGAAAATCATCGGCTGTTTTCGAACGACTACATCCTGGAGAGGCGCAACGGCAGCTCCAACCGGACGGAAAGTCGGTGGACGCCCGCGGGGTCGTCCTGCCACCTTCTCGGCACCGTGGAAGTCTCAGGTGTGAAAGGGATTGCTGCCATCAGCACGTGTAATGGACTGGTAAGGAATCACATTGTGGTCACTCTTGGAAAAAGGCTTTTAGTTTTATTTTTGTGCTGCAGACAAAAGCGGTACACAGATTGCAATGGGCGCTCTTGATCTCATTTGTCAAAGTTGGGGTAAACCCAAAAAACCTCAAGCGCGTAAGAATAATAATAATATTTTTCCGTGTTTTGTGTTCGGATTTAGTTCCCTGCGATGAGGTCAAGGCTCCAAATATCATAAGACACTGTCCCCTCTGTACCTTTGCTCTTCTAAGACATCCCGGCACTGTTTGCAAAGCGGCCGCCCCGCAGACTCGCTGACGACCGCTGCTGATCCTCAACAGCTCACCATGAGACTCTTTCCTGTCTTCTTGGTCTCCCTTTCCCTTTCTTAGATCGCTCTGACACTCCAAATAGTGCTCCCATTTTACTTTGCTGGCCCCCCTGAGGGATGGCTTTAGTTGGAGCATAAATTTGGAGAGCTAAGGTTGACACGAGGAAGTGGAGAATATTGGACATATACATCAATCCGTTTTCTATTGCGCTTATCCTTTTCAAGGCTGAGGAGAGCTGGGGCATATCCCATCTGATTTTGGGCAATCTGGTCACCTGTCAATCATAGGGGGATATATTAAGACAGGCTAGGCATTTCCACCGTCTTGCCTTGACCAATTTATTTGAGATGGGGAGCGAGAGGGATGATTGAGAGAGTAAACAGGATAGAGGGGTGATGGGACCAGAGAACAATGAGCACAACAACAGCTGTATCAACAATAGAACCGTGATGGCGACAACGGTGACAAAAGTCTGCAGACTAGTATCGTTGTTGACGCAGGGTCCAGACATCAAGATCAAGCCCAATTTTGGCGTTTTTTTTTAAACCTGCAGTTTATTCGGTGCATATATACTAAAAGTGTTAATTAGCCAAAGTGGAAAGCGGTACTCATGATTATAGAAGGGGGGTGGGGGAGGGATGACCTTAAGGTGTACTAATAACATTTTGAGATATGTTAAAATATGACAGAAAACATGAGCTGGATCGTGTTTAAATTTGAGGATGGCAAAGGTTTAACCCTCAAGGAGGATAAGACAAGCTGGAGGCTGAGGGTCTACTGTATTTACCTTAGGGCGTGAGACAATTCAATGAGAATAAGGGCAGTCATAAATTGGGCCACCGCAGCCAAATGGAGAGTGTGTGCTAAAGTACTGCAGTATCCAGAGCTAAGCCTGAGTGACAGCTTTGTAACATTACGTTACAAATCTGCTCCATCAGTGTGGGCAACCAGGAGAGCTTTAAACTTTGAGAACCCCAAAGCAATTAGAAATAATACCCTGGATGTGACGGGATGGCACATTTTGTCTTGTTTTGGTGTGTTTGATTGTGTCAAAGATAAACGTGTTCTATTGCGTTCGCCAGGCTTACCTCGTCTCTCGCTGCTGAGCCTCATTTGTTACATCTGACTAACCGAGCCAAGTTAATGACAGCCTGTCTTGCTGCGGCATAATTTACAACTGACCCACTTTAGACCCTCCCTGATAGTCCTGCCCAACGCACAGATACGTGTCACTCATACCTCATATCTTCAAGATGGAATTCCAGTGGCTTTTTTTGTTGTTGTTTTTTTGTTTGTTTTTTTAATTCCCCTCCTCCAAACTCCAGGGGATCCATTCTGAATTTTCGCTGTGGTAGAAGGTTTCCAGTTGTTAAAAAACCCCGGAGAGTGCACTTTATAGGCAGATGTAGGGTGGAAACCTTTCCAGCTTCGACCTTGAGAAACAAAAAGTCGCACCGCTGTGCCTGAAGCGTGGTACACACCTCCCGATATTGAACACTTTAACTGATTTTTTAAAAATGTCCGATACCTCACGCATGACGAGCCAAAAAAAAAAAACACCAACAAAACACACCACACATTTACAACCTTATGTCCTCCAACAAGCGCGATTTTTCTTTTCCAAACTCGATGTCCGCCGCAGTACCAAGACTGACCTGTGAGAGGCAGCGTGGGCATCCAGAATGACGAAATAGAAAAAGAAAAAGCTAGGCTAGCTGTTCCCTTTTTTGGGTAACTTTGCGCTCTCCTACTATATTGCAGTTCAATTTTCAGAGATTTATTTTGTCACCATGAAGGCAACCTGAAGATTACCACACACATTTGAAAAGGAGCTCATAGAAGCTGCTAGCAGCTTAAATGTGTAAATCTTACTACTTACTACAACTTAAATTCTCAAATTCAGCCTGATTGTCGTTGTCTTTCTGAGACAAAAAGGCTAAAAAGCTGCCAGCATGAAGACAGGGATCATATTCATCTTTTGCTAAAATTAAATGTACCAGTCTTGTAAAAACTTGTTTGTTTCCCCATTAGCAGAAGACAAAGTCACATTTGCTCGAACAAATCGACCTAATCTCCGTTATGGAGCGCACGTGTGAATCAGTCACAAGCGCTGGGTGGAAAGTGGTGAGATTCAAAATTCCCCTTTCATGTAAGATCCATCGAAGCTTGGCCATTCCCTGAGGCACACCTCTGAACAAGTACAAACAAGTTCAGACCTATTATACAATTTTTTTGTCTTCTGACACCAAGATAAACGAGAAAAGTTTCTTGAAACGACAGACAGAAATTCTCTCGTAATGATCCCCCCTCTCACCTTATTCTTAAGAGCGCTCTTCATGGGAGAAAGTTGAAAGGTGGTCATTGTATAATAAGCAGCCCCACCCCTTGACCTTTTTTTTTTTTAACCACGAATACATTCTAGAAGGTCACCAACAGTTGACACTTTATTCCCATTGCACTGCAACCCACAGAAGCAGGAAAGCGCCGTAAAGCAGTTCCACATGGCCGTTGTATTTACAACATAGACCCATGTTATGGTAACCTCCTGTGGTCCTGCTACCTCATACAGAAAACACCCTTGCTCCAGGTTTCAAGGATTCAGAGGCTGGTCTCATACTTTTTTTCCAAGCAGATTTTCAGGTCAAGACAAAAGGGGATAAAAACCAAAGACCAAATATTCATGCATTCAGTTAGCATAGTTACTAGCATGTGCTAGAGTTGTCAAAAGTACTCACTCACACACTGTACTTAAATACAAGTAATGATACTTGGTAAAAGTCAAAGTATGTACTTATTCACCTCCTGTACTGACAAGTACAAAAGTAAAATGTAATATTTAGTTGCATACAATACAGACACATGTTAAAGTCATGATTAGCACAACCGCAGAACAGTTCTGAGGTTGGGAATTTGAATCCGGACTCTTGTCTCCCTGTGTGGAGTTGGAAAGTTTTCCCTGCGCTTGTGTGGGCTTTTCCCACAATACTCCAGCTTCCTCCCACATTTCTTAGGTGAATCGAAGACTTTAAATTGCCCGTAGCGAATGTGAGTGTGAATGCTTGTTTGTCTATGTGTGCTCCGTGATTGGCTGCCGATGAGTTCAGGGTGTACCCCACCTCTGGCTCAAAGTCAGCTCCAGAAAATGGTTGGATGGCGATATACAATACCCGTTTTGATAACTTCTCGGCACACAAATAGTTTCCCTCTTATTACAGTGCTTGAAGAAGAAGAAAACAAATCACGTTACTGTACACGTTGCAAGTTGTTTAAGAACTACTGAAGCAGGCGTTATGCTATTAAAAACACGGTCCTGTAACTTTGCTCAAGTTGTGGACCGACTAACAAAAAAAAGGAGAAATTATCTCATGATGACACCTGAAAAAAAATATATATGTTCCTTCTGTTTTATTCAGATTAGATTAAGAATTATTGAATGGCAGAAATTGATGTCTTTTGACTGGCACCACAATGCACTCACCACAAATGATTTTGGAGCCGACAACTCTAAAGTTTCTCAGGCCATTGAATGGGAATGCCTTGCCGCTCCAAATCTGGTTTACAACTGTCATTAATTCTTCCTGATTCATGATACCCAATGTCTCTGCTGTCCCTTATAAGTCCACAAGATCACAATCAATCAATGAAGATCTCAACCACGGTTGCCTTTTTTCTCAATTCTTCAAGTCTTTTTTTTTTTTATCTCCGTGTAATGTGAAATGTTGCAGGGTCTTCCTGCAAAATAATTTGCAAAGCGTTTACTATTACTATAATATTACTTGCAATGTATTACTTGCAAGCCAGTTGATCTGATCAAGAATAATCATTTCTTTTGAGACATCCTTTGAGATGAGCTACGCGATGCTGCATGTTGGAATGTCAAACTGACTGACCTCTTTGCGAAGATTACGCACAGGTTACGGGTACTTTGTCCTCAATTATGTCTTCCCAGGTATTCCCAATCGGAAGAGTGATTTTTTTTTCCCTCTCCATGTTAATGTTATCCTCTGCCGGGTTGAAAAAAGTAACAAGCATATTTTCACAAGGAATTGGAAATCAAATCAAAAGGAATAAAAAGTCAAAATTCATCAGAAAAATTGACTCTTGCGCCAAGCACAGATACCCGAAAAATCTACTTAAAGCCCTTGTGAAGTGAAAATAAGTGACTTGTAAATTGGACACACCACAGAGAGGAGTGTTGTATACTACTGCCAAATTTGAAAGCCTGACAAAATAGCCAAGTATATTGTTTAGTAAAATGAGGCAACAAATCCATGAAAAATCAGGCCTTTCTTTCCGCTCTCAAAAGCCGTGGGAAGGCACGCCTCGTTCAGCTGTCACCTGTCAATCAAATACCTCTAGTGAAAAATGGATGCTGCTTTGTTTAGCATCTTTCTTGTGCCTACATATTGCTACGTGTTAGAGCCGTGAAAATATATCCGCTTCAAGCCTTCCGTGGTTAAAAGTACAGCCATGGAAAAAATGAAGAAGACTATTTTTGTTTCTTCTGTTTCCTGTTCTTTTAAAATGCCGAGTACAATCAAGACATGTCCGGACCATCAATGACAACTAGAACAGCTCGTAAGAATTCAATTCAAGAACGAATCGAGACATTGTTTTCTTGATAACAACCAAAATCACTCCACAAATTCTTACATAATTAGCTATGGGATTGGGCTGCCAAAAACTGTGCTAGTAGGCATTCCTTGTTTTCTTTTGTGTCAGTTAGTCATTAGATATACTCTTAGCGGCACCAGACATTAAAATGAAAAAGAAATTGATGAAAACATGGAGGTCTCTTCATTCTTTTCTTAGGCTGTAAATACCCTTGCTAGCTAGCATCAGCTAGCCAGCAAACTTAACAGGTTTGGTCCTAGTCAGAAGAGCAAACTAAGTCACCATTTTGCCAAATAACCACTGATGTAAACAAAGGCCCTCAAGTTATTTTTTTGTGGCAGAGAGAAGACTGAGTTGTCCAATTAGCCAAACCAAAACTATGGAAAACTGAAATGGTGTAAACATTTTAACGCGATAGGACTACATGGGATTTTTCAGCCATTCTCTTCAAATTATGTTGAATGTATTGAGAAAAAAAATACATCTTTGAATTTATTTCACAGCGTCTCTTAAGTACAGTACCAAAATATTTGCACCCTGTTACTCCCCACCATTGCCGTGTGCACGCGGTCATTTGCGGAGCACAGGTAGTATAAATAAAAGAGAGCGCAAGCCCAGACGTAAATTCTCTTTACAGATCATATGAATCACGCAGAGCAATTTGTGTTTGGATGGGCCTCCCTGTGGCATTCCTTCCCGGCCCATCTGCACTCCACCACCTGCTTTGCTCTTTGCAAGTTAAACATTGCAAATATATAGGAGATGACATGGAGGTATGATAGCAGCGAGAAAAAAAACCCTCGGTCGCTCTTTTTCCTCCAGCATATTGGGTACTTATATGTGTTTTGTCTTGCGAGCTTTATCTTCGAACATGAGAACACGCTGCCACTAAAAGAGTGTGAGAGCAGTGAAATCAACCGCGAGTTGTGCACTGAGAGTCTGGGAAACGGACGTCACTTCACTGGGGATTTATCAACTTACATGCTTTGTGGATGAGTCCATCAATACTCGCAGCCAAAGGCCATTCTCCAGAGGTTTTCCTCTCAATTTAATTTCTTCTCATTTTGGGTGGGGACGCTAAATAAAAGTCAACTCCGAACAGCGCAGCCACCAAAATCGAACACAAGTTGTTCTAATTTCCCAAAAATGTTTTCCACCGGGACAGCACAAGCACGAGGCTGCTACAAATAAAGACACAAATAAATAATTAGAAATGCTTGTATCCCAAAGGATTTGACATTTGCATGGTCACCATCTTGAAATGTGACAGTATTTGAAAAAATCGAAAAGCCTATCTCAGTTGACTTGGTGCGAGAGGCGGGGCACACCCTGGACCGATTGCCAATCAATCTCACAATTGAAAGTTCATTGTACATAAAAGTTAATCATTGTCGCCTTTTATTTTTTTAACAAATGTTACAAATTAAATGTTAATTTATTTTTAAAAAGCAATTTAGTAGTTTAATTTTTTAAGCTCAGTTGTATTTAACTTGCACTGTACTAAAAGTTCAACAGGAACGCATAGCAACAAAACTTGTTCTAATATGTTTAACAGTATTCATGCTTCTTAAATTTAATGGTATGAATCTTATTTGTATATTTAATTCAGTGATTCTTTCACGTACCAACAGAGGGAGTCTGCATACCACAAGGGATGCTCCGCAGTTTAAGAATAACCGATCTATGGGTAGGAATAATAATTTGTTATTAGGTATTCTGTCGATGGCATGAAATTGTTAATGAATCATGTCTTGAAGTAGGAGAGATGAATTTGGACTGTACTTGTTGTTTGCTGTCCGGTATGGAATTAGGACTTCATAACATTCTCAGAGTATCTCCCACCCCTTGGAAAAAAAATCACTGAATCGTGCTTTTGCCTATTTTGCAAAGTTCATGGTAACAGGTGGCTTAACAAAGTCCAAAGGGGCTGTGTCTCAGCATATAAACCCTGTGAACTACCCCCTCCCCCACCCCCTAAAGGAAAAATGATATTCTCTTCACATTGTTAAATGAACATGTTTGGGGATCTGTTTTTAGTTTTTCTCTCCCCCTCTTACAAAAGTGGTCAGGATGACCCAGAAATTGGAACTACACATGATCCGGAGACCTGCAGAACAGCAGGATGTGGAACATGTCCTGATTTTTCACAGCTGCTTTTGGCTCCGGGCGCACTGGAGAAACTGTCCAATCAGATGCAAGAATTGGCAAAATATTACAAATACCTCTTTGTATGATGCAACGCATTTCTATACGTCACTGCAACTGCAATAATACATATACAGTATACAGTAAGTAGTTAGTTACATTCCTGCAGAGTTGGCAAAAGTACTCACGATATATTTAAGACAAAAAAAGGAGTGCTAATTCAACTCTTTTGCTAAATTACCATAAAACTAACAAAGACTGAAATGTACAAAGGTAAACATTTATTCTTCCTCTCAACTATACAATTATCCAAGTTAATTGCCGATGCCTGAGAAATCTACCAAAGTACAGCAGCAAAGTATTTGTAAATTTTGCATAATCAGACAGGAAGTGTCAATCAAACGTGAGAATGACTCTCTTAGTAGTGGGAGTATCGTTGCTACAACTCTTGTAGTGAATCATATAATATCTTCTCATTCAGCATTATTTGGCCGCCTGCTATCCATGCGGCTTTCAAGACAGGGAGGAGTTCCTCCGTGAACAGTCTAGGCTTGTTTGGACTCCACACACACACATCCGCATACACCCGAACGTCCTCACACAATCAAATGAAGGTAAAGAAAAAATATTTCAAAGACAGGGTGTCAAGTCCACCCCTGAAGAACTGAAGAAAAATATCCAGAGCCTTCTTTTGTGCATCTGAGATACTTTGTTTGTGCTGGAGGGCGCGTGTCGATGAACTTTTGTGGGCGCGCATTTAAAAAAAAAAAAAAAAAGGCAAGCGCTTGAACACCAGTAAGAACTTGCAGAGCATACTTGGCAAGACGTCTCTTTTGCAGACAGAATGTGCCTGCGGGGTACAAAAGGTGAAAGGGAGCGACGTCTAATAGCTCACCTGATGGATAATAATGAAACTGACGGAGGAATGACCTTTTTTCATCCTTCCTTGTTGAGAAAACAAGCGTCACGTATCAAAGTAAAAAAAAAATACAGTATTTATAAAAATGTTTAATTACATATCCTCATTGCACATGCATTTCCCCCACTCCAACAGAGAGGCTTCTTCTCCCTGCCTGAAGGACACTTTTTCATCGAGCCGCTCCCTAAATCTCCAAGTGATCCTGCAGGTTCTCCAGAGCCGCACATCATTACCCCAAGGGTTGCCATGGAAACACACAGGGAAAAACGCAGCGCCGAGGGCAGGCAGACACTCGGCCCGTGCGGAGTAACAGGTATTTGTTTGGCATTTCTCAAGAATCTTTTTTTTACTTGTATATGCAGTGTCTACAAATGTAGTCCCTCGACCACAATGAAAGCTAAAATGAATATGTTGCAAGAATAAAGTCTTAAATCAGTGTGCAGCATTTTTTTTGTTTGTTTGTTGTTTCAAACATTGGTAACAAGTGAAAATGGAAAAAAGCTGGCATAAGATAGATGAAGACAAAAAGACATTAGGGTGACCTGGTGGTCCGGTAGTTAGCACGTCAAACTCATAGTGCAGAGGTTGTGGGTTTTCTCCGGGTACTCCAGTTTCCTCCCACATTAAAAAAAACCCTGTGATTGGCTGCCAACCGGTTATCCAATTATACCAATATCTATGAAAATGTAGTTCTATGTCAGAATGACGCACTAATTTCCCAATCTACGCCCCAGATGGCGACTCTGTACGGCTGGAGATGGAGAGAGAGGAGTGGGAGAGGGAGAACGGTCCAGCACAGTCTCGCTCCCGGCGCTCGGTCAGCAGGGAGCGCTGGGTGGAGACAATGGTGGTGGCCGATTCCAAGCTCATCGAATATCACGGCAGTGACAATGTAGAGTCTTACATCTTCACGATCATGAACATGGTGAGCCTTTACTATTTTCTAACATCACTTTTTTTTTCAATATTCCTGTTCTCCAGGTGCATAAAATAAATAAATGACACTTTGTTACAATGTAAAATTATCAGTGTACAGCTTGTAAATTTACGCACAGCCATTATTGCCGTCTAAACCACCGACAAGAAAAGCGAGTACACCTCACAGTGAAAATTTACTAATTTGGAACAATTATCTATTTTACCTCCACTGTGTCATGTGACGAGTACTCTTACAAGGACCAAGTGTAAATGGAGAACAGGTGTGTTAAATTTGGTGTTTACTCTCTCACTCTCATAATAGTCACCGGACGTTGAATGAGAATCAGAGTTCACCATCGGCTTGAATGGCCAGTAAACCTTTTTTGAGGGGGGGGGGGGTCTTTATTATATAAATTATTATATAAATTAACCCGGGCGGCCCGGTAGTCCAGTGGTTAGCACGTCGGCTTCACAGTGCAGAGGTACCGGGTTCGATTCCAGCTCCGGCCTCCCTGTGTGGAGTTTGCATGTTCTCCCCGGGGCTGCGTGGGTTTTCTCCGGGTGCTCCGGTTTCCTCCCACATTCCAAAAACATGCGTGGCAGTCTGATTGGACGCTCTAAATTGTCCCTAGGTGTGAGTGTGAGTGCGAATGGTTGTTCGTTTCTATGTGCCCTGCGATTAGCTGGCAACCGATTCAGGGTGTCCCCCGCCTACTGCCCGAAGACAGCTGGGATAGGCTCCAGCACCCCCCGCGACCCTAGTGAGGATCAAGCGACTCGGAAGATGAATGAATGAATGAATGAAATTAACCCTACTGCGCAACGACACATTTCCAGCAAGAGGCAGATTACACTTTGCACATGAAGGCAGGCCAGATACTCACCTACTGATACAGACTCAATTAAAAAGTGTACTTTTCAATAATATTCCCCTTTGAAATGTTTGTTGGCAAGGTGGCAGGTATCTTCCACGACGCCAGCATTGGGAACGCCATCCATGTCCTCTTGGTTCGTCTGATACTACTACAAGGAGAAGAGGTAAAGACACCGATTGTCTCTTTTTGTCGCATTTATCTTTCCATTATACAGTATTTGTCATTTCAATTTGAGTTCTATCGATTCACTGTTGGGAATCAATAATTGCTAATGGATCTGAAGGCTCTGAACTCCTGTCTTGATGTCATGAATACTGCTCACCAGAATAATTGTCATAGGACAACTACCGATACATTCATTGTGATATTCGTAGTACTCATTTGAAGTGTGGTTGTCATGGTAATTCCAAACACACAGAAAGGCCTAAAGATCGTCCACCATGCAGACACCACTCTGACCAGCTTCTGTGCCTGGCAGAAAAACTTAAATCCACAGAGTGACACACATCCCGCCCATTATGACCTGGCTGTGTTGGTCACCAGGCAAGACACACACACACAAACGCATACAAAATATCGTTTGAGAATGGAGTCAGATGTTCCAAATGTTCCTTGGCTTGTGTTTGGCCTCCCAGGAAGGACATCTGTGCCGGAATGAACCAACCCTGCGAGACCTTAGGCCTGTCTCATCTTTCTGGGATGTGCCAACCGCACCGCAGCTGCAACATCAATGAGGATTCAGGCTTACCGGTGGCCTTCACCATTGCCCATGAGATGGGTCATAGGTGCATACGCGTGTGTGTTACAGGAATATGTGACGACTTCCATTTAACATGGTCTTTTTTTTTAATATCACAAAAACATTCAAAGGCATTTGAAGAGGGGTGTGTAGACCTTTTGATCCACTTTATACTTGTACATGTATCAACAGTACTATACATGCAATGCATTTGGTATTGAAACCAGTTTGACGCTGGAATTCACGTTGTCATGGACACAAATGTGAAATACTGAACCTATTAATGTATTTGACAGAGAATAGAAAATAGTGTCAAAAATGATGTTAATTTACGTCCGACAGCATACAGTGAGAGTGATTGTAAAAAAAAAAAAAGTTCCCATAAAAGAGCAGTTGTTCTTCTGGTCGGATATGCTTGAGTGCAGCTTTGGAATCCATCACGACGGCCAAGGGAACGACTGCGAAGTGGGCGGGAGGCACCCCTTCATCATGTCCAGACAGCTGATGTACGACAGCTCGCCTCTCACATGGTCGTCTTGCTCCAAGGACTACATCACACGTTTCCTCGAGTGAGCCCCCGTTCACATTGACCCTTCTCTCCTGTCTTCTTTCCAAGCAAAAGCCCTGTTGACGTGTCCAACCCTGGAATCACCTCATTTGGCATCTTGTTAGCTTTTTCAGCGATTGTTGTTCTATGTCCCGCCCACCGAGTTCTGGTCAATTTATGGCGTTTGAGGTATATTTTACTGTTAAGCCTTCTGTTCTCCTCAAATTCCTCCACCCTTTGGAACTCTTCATGGCCAAAAAAAAAATGTAAACATGAAAACAAATTGCTTCAAAATTATTATACTGGTAATTATTTTTCTCTTTATTTTAATTACCGTAATTAATGTATTTATTTTTTAAATGAATCATTTAAAGCTTGTTCACCGTCATACTGTCCTCTCTTGTCAGTCGTGGATGGGGTTTCTGTCTGGACGATCGCCCTTCCAAAAGAGACCTTACCACTCCTTTGGCACGCCTTGGCGTTCGCTACACAACACACCACCAGTGTCAGCTCCAGTACGGGCCCAACGCCACCTACTGCCATGAAGTGGATGTAAGTCGTCACAATCAGATCCATTTGAAACTGAATATTAATACCAATCAGGGCTTTCAGTGTAGATTTGCCTAATTTAATCCACCTCTTAACTCAACCACTATTGCTTTGCATTAGAAAAAAAAAGTAACACTACACAAAAAGTAACTATGAGGACATGCAACAGTGCCACGTACATTATCTGGAGCAGTTTAGAATCAACATTTACTGTGTATCTAATAGCCTGACAAAAACATGAAACATTGAAATAAAATACAAATGTGTGCAGTTCACTCCTCCAGGCGTATTCTGCGCGTCACACACAGCTTGCACTGGCTAACTAGTCAGGGTATGGGAAAATTTTGACATTCACGTTGCGGATGTGAAACTTAGTCGGCTGACAGCACATAATAGAATCTTTGACGAATTCTTTAGTGAGGCGGGAAGTATCTATAAGTATTCACCGGCATTTCACGGTTCTTACGAATTGTGCCATATTCTGCTGCTGTTGCTGTGAATTTCGTCACGTTTTTCCATAGTTCTCATGACCAGCAAAGGTTTGTGGTTCTCAATCATGGTGCATCCCGATATATGATGGTAAACTGACCTGATGTGATATTGCATGTTGCAATTTAATCCGGTCTGGCACGGCACACGCGGTCTTCCAATTCAAAAAGAGGGCATCCAGCCTTACAGGCAGATGCTTGATATGGACAGTAAGCTTCCAAATCTTCTGTCTTCATCATTTTCCTATATTTGTCCCGGGCATGCATGCATCTTGTTTTACATGGCACTGATTCCTCCACTTGCGCTGACACCGCCTCTGAAGACACCCCCAGCAAGGGAGATTTTGTCGACTGCCACGGCCACAAACATACTCAAAAATTGCCCGGCATTCACGTTCCAGCAGTAGAAAGCCTTGGTGGGATGTGAAACACATGAGGGACACTGTCAGAAAGCGATGGGGTGCAGAGGAATGTCCCGGCATCCGAGGCAAGCCACGGATTGAACCGTAATGCGCCTTTGAGCCTCTGGCCCGTTACGTTTACAATAATAAACCATGAGAAATCTTCGCATCACACAGAAAAACATTCTCAAAATCCCACGGCGAACTATGTTTCAAGCAAGTGGGGCTGCTGCTGCCACCGAGAACATACAGTAGTGTCAACGTAACTCATTCAGCCCATTCAGGCTGAACTATGTTTCGACGATTCAGACTCTGACCTAATTGGCGAAAAAAACCATCTACATACTGTACTGGAAGCAGCACATCCAAAAGAAGCACGACAAAATGAAAAGAATAGCCTTTTGGGAATCATATAACATCTTGGAACCAGCACTAGAATTTACGTTGCAAATGTAGGTCAATGTCTTGGATCGTATTCAGGCCAGTAGAGAAGGCCTTTGCTAGCCCTCACCAATGCCCACTGAATCTGATTGTTGCCGATTTCTCATATTATTTTAGAATGTTTGCCAGATTCTTTGGTGTTCCGTGAATGGCTCCTGTCGCTCCAAACTGGACTCGCCCATTGATGGGACACGCTGTGGACCGGAGAAGGTATGTGTCAAACTCTTTCAGGATGTTGCTGGCTTGAATTTGTTCCCTCATAACCAAGTGTCATGCACTTTCGCCTCAGTGGTGTATCTCTGGAGAGTGTGTGATTGTGGGAAAGCTGCCCGAGACGGTGAATGGAGGATGGGGACAATGGACCGCTTGGTCTCATTGCTCCAGGACTTGTGGGACTGGAGTTCAGTCAGCTGAAAGAGAGTGTAGCAACCCCAAGTAAGATCTTTTTTGACATCTACTGTATAGTTCGAGTTCAAAGTCTGCACTCGGTGAAATAATGTGATTTTCCCCACACTCAGGCCAGAGTTTGGTGGGAAGTACTGCACGGGGGAGCGGAAGCGCTATCGGACGTGTAACACAAGATCTTGCCAGAACGATAAGCCTTCCTTTCGAGAGATGCTGTGCAGCGAGTTTGACACCGTGCCCTACCACAACGAGCTCTACAAGTGGGTTCCTGTGGCCAACCCCTGTGAGTACTCAGACAGACCCCACACAAGATTTTTTACAAGTTGATGTGTAGGTCTTCCAGTAGGGGGCAGCATTTACAATGTAATACCCACATCCTGAACCTGTACTTAAGTAGTAAGTAAGTATAGATTCATTTTAGCACCCCAAAAAACACCATAATTTTTTTCCCCTTCATTTTCAACACTGCAGATGCTATACGTCCCAGAATGCACTGCAATAGCTGGTCTACCCACACCTCTCAGAGAAACGGCACTCATTTGAAGATAAGAATGTAAACATATTCTGGACAGGGAGGACAGACGGTTTGAAAGCGGAGTGAGAGAAGCCATCTACATGATGGTTGGGAAACCATCTCATAGCAGACAAGGGATCTTATGACACCACATATCTCCTGCGTAAATTGTGAGCGTTGGGCTCTTTGCGCGTAATCACCTGCGTTGATGAACTACAGGTCGTATGTTTTTGAAAACTTGCGTTTTTCTACATGCGGTGTTCACAGGACTCGCGTAAACTAACCATCACATCACATCACATTGTAATATTAATTACGGTGATTCGATCCAAATGAGTGTCATGCTGTAGCTGTCCTATCTTGCCTATATGCATGAACTGATGAAGCTTATTCAGATGAGTGGCAAAATGTCTTCCAAGACAACCTGAACAGTCCGGTAGCTATAGATCAATGCCCTGAGAATAAAGTCTTTGACAGAAATTTTTTTTTTTTGGTGGACACTTGCCACAGCCCAGCCATATATATCCGACAGCACGTCTTCAGTCGGGTTGCGGGTTAGGGCCTATCCCAAATGATTTTTGGGAGAGAGGTGGGCGGACTGGGTGTCAGGGCACATAACAGACAACTCACACTATCTGCCTGCAGTAAACCCCTGCGAGCTCCACTGCCGGCCCGATACTGAGTATTTTTCGGAGAAGATGCTCGACACGGTGACCGACGGAACGCCGTGCTTCATGAACAACAACTCCAGGAACATCTGCGTCAACGGAGTGTGCAAGGTAGTGTGGCTGGGTAAGAGACTCAGAGAGACTGGGGAGGTAGAGCAAGTTATGAAACATCTGCAACATGCCGCTACAGGTTCATGGAGTGTTTCCCGTCACTGCCGTTTTGTAATGAGCCTTTTGGTGATCTTTATGTGTGTGATTTGTCCCAAGGAGGTGGGCTGTGACTTTGGCATTGACTCAAACGCAGTAGAAGATCGTTGCGGAGTGTGTTTAGGTGACGGCACGAGCTGCAAAACGGTCTACAAATCGTTTGAGGAGGGAGAGGGCTTCGGTGAGTTCAATGCACCGAATAACCGAGCACATTGACCAGTGTCACGTTGCATGGTGGTGGTGGACCCCCAAAAAGCAGGCAGGAGAGAGGAGCAGGGTGTATTTGAAGATGTGTATTGATAAAACACAGAAAACTAAATCCTAAACAAACAAAGTCCAAAGTAGCAAACAAAATCATGACTGAAGATAAAACATAACAGCAACCAAAACATGACTCAAACAAACATGACAGTAGCAAAAAAAACAATGACCCGACACCTATGACCAACAGGTGTGCAGCTGCCAGGGGAGCCCTACAGTGCCACCCGTTGGTCCCTAAACCGAATCGTGACAACCAGAATCGAAATGTTTTCACATCAATTCAATCGCGTATGTTAGGCTTGAATTTTCAAGTTGTACTTTCCCCTAGAAGGCAGTTATAAATGTATAAACATCATTGTATTATTACAGATCCACAATTCCAAAACAAAACTAAAACCAAAACAGTGATAGCCAAATCAATCTACTATTGTTCAATTTTATGGGATTATTACATTATTACAATAATGCTTGTAATGTCTGTAAAAAGTGAAGACAAAAATAACTGTTGCATTTTGGCAAAACTACTAACTGTTGCTAAATAGTAGTTTTGCCAAAATGAAAAAAAAAATCATTTAGCCAGAAGAATGAATTTGACCCACTCTGTTTGCGTTTTGTGAGGCACAAAAAAATAATCTGATCCCAGGGCCTTGAGGTAGAAGAATGTATCCATAGAGGGCGCTAATTTTGTGCCCAGTGCAAGTCTCGCTCAAAGTGCAGTCACAACAACTGTGCACCTTCTACCCCGATCATGCGTCCACAAGTCCGTCTAAGAACTGTGCTGTTTGGACCAGATCCATTCCCGAAATATAATCAGGGGTATAAAAAAATTATCAGAAAAGGTCAAAATGCAATCTGTTCTAGGATGCAGCATTTTTTTTACAATGGAAATAAGACGAATAAAGGATATCTTATTATAAAGCCACAATCATTTACTGGTAACCATTTTTTTGAAAGCTTAGCTAGATGGGTTCATGAATTAATACACCTGTTAATACATCTGTTCAGCTGTGCAGCTGTTTGTCTTGTTCATCATTCATCTCGTCTGGGGCCGAGTGTGTATTTTGTGTAGAGCTAACAAGTGTAACTCACCATCCACAGTAGGGTGAGTAAAGCTTGCTTAAAAGATAAAAAGGTCCTTAAAGGATAAAGAATGTCTCTTGTGCCCATGTTCTCTCCCTTCCTTGTTGGGCACAGCATCCTTCTCAGATAACCAGCCAGATGTGTAACACTTCAAAAGACATAAGCACATGACCCCCACCGTCCCCTCCTCGGCTGCACAAACAGAAAGACACACACACACACACACACACACACACACACACACACACACACACACACACACACACACACACACACACACCATCCCGCAAACATCATTAAACTCCACAGACCCACTCACAGTTGCTTGTTCCTCCGCCATTCACAGGCGATAAAAAAACAGAGACGGGGGCAATGCCCCCCACGCCGAACACACACATGCCAACCAACCCCACAGACTGAGCCCACCCTCTATTAAAGATCAGAGAGAAGCTGTGGTAGTCTGGATGTGCGTGCACTAGCAGCCTTGGTGGGCCATCCATTACCTCTCAGTGACTCTGACTCCCCTCCTCCAATCTTTCGTAGGGTACGTGGACGTGGGGGTGATACCTGAGGGGGCCCGGGACATCCTGGTGAAGGAAACCGAGGAGGCAGGTAACTTCCTGGCTTTGAGGAGACAGGGCTCGGAGGACTACTTTCTCAACGGCAACTACATCATCCAATGGAATGGAGAGTACCAAGCCGGTGGGACCACCTTCTATTACGAACGGAGCGGGAACATGGAGAACCTCACTGCACCAGGACCCACCAAAGAGCCAGTCGTGCTCCAGGTATGGCCAGCCAAAGACGCAGTGTGTCAAGACAAAATGTTGGGTATCGAAAAATAGTCCCTCCTGATTCTTTGCATCATTGTCTATGCGATTGTCCAGTTGTTGTTTCAGGAGAAGAACCCCGGCCTCAAGTACGAGTACACGATTAGAAAGAGCAAAGAGACAGGAAATGAGGTCATCAAACCAATTTACAGGTGGACACATGGCGCGTGGACAGACTGCAGCACCACCTGCGGAAAAGGTCAGTCCTGTGTTTAATATGGAAGGTGTTTTATCTTTGGGTCGTGTGTGTACTACTTTATATTTAGGCATCAAGCACAGGTATCCCTGTGCAACTTTACAGGGGGGTCAAGTGAAAATACAATCCTAAGCTCAGATATTAGATCTGGATCAAGATCTGATATCTGTTCGGGATCCACGGTGCGTGTCATTTTAGATCCAGGCATGTATCCCAGAGACTCATGCACTGCTGGGCCTTAGCGTAGGTATGCACTCTCTTGATGCTCTTTTGGCTTTTGTTCTGCTTTCTTTACATGTTAGTAGGCGGATTGTGATTTATTTTTCTAGGCTCGAATGTTATCAGACCTTATATCCTCCTGTCTGTCTGTCTTAGGTGAACAGTACCAGCCTGCACGCTGCTTTGAGATGGATGTAGGCGTTGTAGACGAATCTCTATGTGACCCAGAGATCCGTCCAGAAGATACAAATCGCAAGTGCAAGAACATGGATTGTCCTGCCAGGTTCGTAACGTCACATCCACCTGGACGGTGAAAATCGCTCAACAATCTTTTCATGACTGAGTTTCTCTTCATCCTCAGGTGGTGGGTCGGAGGCTGGCAGCAGTGCACGGCCGCCTGTGGATTGGAAGGTTTGCGGAAGCGTACAGTACTTTGCGTCCGCACAGTTTCCGGTGAGGAGAGGGTGCTTCATCCTGTGGAGTGCAAGCACCTCCTTAAACCCAAATCTGTTGTGCCGTGCAATAGAGATGTACCCTGTGGGCAGGACTGGGTTGTTGGACTCTGGGAAGAAGTAAGACTCTACCCCTTCCGATGTCTTTCGATCTTATCGTAATTGGTCTTCTGTCTTCTCTTCAGTGTCCAGTGACATGCGGAGGAGGTGTCCGGTCGCGCAATGTGACATGTGCATTAACACCGAAAACAACCTGCGACCTCACAACCAAACCACGCACCAGATCGCTGTGCGCTCTGCAGAGCTGCCCCAGTTCCAGTCTTCAGCGACGACCTGGGCCTCCTCCAAAATACCGACGCATTTACCCGCCAAAGAGATACCCCACTAGGACTCCCTCACCCACCGGGTCTCCCACAAGTACCTTGGCCACCGTTATGACTACTACTGAATCATTAACCTCTAAAATCCCATCCCTTGATCATCATGGTGTCATTGTTGTGGAGAAGGCAAAGACAGATGGGGAAAGTCCAAGTAAAGAAAAGACGCAATCGGAGGAGATAGTGGACAGCGAGGAGGGAAGCACACCCGATGTGGTGATGAACATTCCTGGTTATGACTACATCACAGAAGAGAGGACACGAGAGGAAGAAGAGATCATAGACCTGGACGTCGGTACGACTTGGTTCAAAAATCCTCTTAAATCAACCACACCAGCGCCGTATATAATCATCACACCCAGTTTACAAACAAGTGGTCCCGGCTCGCACTCAACCACAGAAGCCGCCACATCCTCCTCCTTCACCCCACATGCTACCGTCGAGATCAGTCATCACAGCACTCCTCACATCACTCCATACGGTGCCCGGATGCGCAACGATCCTCTAACTACTCCCATGTTGAAGCGCCGTTTGGCTCCACCCAAAACTGGCTTCCACACAACACAAGCTCCCTCCGCACCACTCGGCACTGCATCATTGCCTCTGACCACAATAAAGGTTATTAAAACGAAGAAGTCTGCTGTGACCCCCAAGAAAAGTGTCACTGCCAAAAAAACCTCAACCCGATCCAAAGGTACCCGCTCCAAGAACCAGGATCCACCACCTCCTCACAGCACCCATGGCCTAAGAGAGACGGTCAGCGTGGACGTGTTCTGGCTTGTAGGAAACTGGAGTGAGGTAGGCACAAAATTTAGGACCATCATAAATTATCCCAATAAAGTCCTATGCCAGAATTTGAAAATATCACAGTGTTCCAGGTCTTTAACGACACATGTTCTCATGCTGACCACAATCAATCAATATTATTTCGAGGTTTTATTATTTATTATCATATTAAACAAAAGTTGTTTGTGGGATCATAAAATTTGATTCTGCGTCTTCAGCAGTTTACCCAAGGCAGAAATGGATCACTTTTTTTTTGTTGCTCTTGCATTGGGCCTGAATGTGTGAATTTGAGTTTTCCTTTTCGCCAGCTATCGTACTTTCTTGTACCGTCTGAAACCAACGATTGAGAAAATTGATTGAAAGGACACAAAAAAACCACACAATAACGTTACTTTAACTTCTATCTACCTTAGCACCGGACATCGCAATGTTAGAATCCCTTCTCCCCTTTCCTGACGAGGCTCATTTTCTCGCTGCACTAAATCTCTTGAATTCCATTCGTAAATTTGACAATCTCTTGTTCTTTCCCATTGTTGTTTTTTTATTAGCATGTCTTGTTCCAACTGATGCGTTCAGAGCAACAAAGTTTCCGCAGTTTTATGAGATAATATTTTATGGAAAACTTTAACTGCCACAAAGCAGAGAACAGCCAAGCTGCACTGAGCATGTACAGTGGAAAATTCTGCTGATATACATCAAACTACCATGTGTGCCGCTAAATGCCATAGGATTTAAAAAGTTGCCCACGATCTAGAAAATTTGTCGGAATACATCTCTCTCTCTCTCTCTCTCTCTCTCTCGCTCTCTCTCTCGCTCTCTCTCTCTCTCTCTCTCTCTCTCTCTCTATCTATCTATCTATCTATCTACAGTATATGTATATGTGTGTGTGAGAAACTGTTGGTTGATTTTTTTTTCAAAATACAAGCAAATTGTAATCTTTCCAAAAACAATTACCGGTACGTATTTGTTCTTAAGATTACAAATGTAATGTAATATTAAAGTCAAAGAATAATGAGGGAACAAAAACAACAGGTGAATTTTAAAAAAATGCTACTTTACTCTTGTAATATTAGGCATTTAATTTTGGAAAAGATACCATTATATTACTTTAGAAAAAAATAAAATAATATATTCGGGACCCTCCAAATTATGGCACATGGACCCCTGAGGGTTCCTGGTCCCTAGTTTCAGAACCACTCTTCCAGTTACACTGTATGAAAGGTATAGAAAAAAGGATGAAATGATGGCTGAAACCTGTAATTTTCTTCATTTACCAAATTTGTTTCCTCAGCATTCACTGACTAGACTTAAGACCTCTTCTCCCACTCCAGTGCTCGACCACATGTGGAATTGGTGCAATATGGAGAAAGGTCACATGCAGTTCCCAAAAGGACGAGGACTGTGCCGGTATAAAGAAACCCGAGCCCGCTCGCACTTGTCATCTTCAGCCGTGTGCCACCTGGCAAAGTGGCAGCTGGAGCAAGGTAACAACCACCAAAATTTGAATCCCCCGCTTGTCGTCTGTCCGTGCTTTCGAGCTGTTGTGTTGTCCACAGTGTCCAGAGAACTGTGCAGTGGTGGGAAAGCGGTACCGGGATGTCCAATGTGTTGATTCCCAGAATCATCGTCCTCTTAGGCCGTTCCACTGTCAGGCGGTGTCCAGCAAACCTGTCAGTACTTTGACTTGTCCCCACAAGGCCTGTGTGGACTGGAGTGTGTCACCCTGGGGACCCGTATGTGTCTTTGCCGTATCAATGCTTTTAGGCCCTCGCTCAATTCAAAAAGTCATGAATGTATTGGTCTACCTCAGTGCTCCGGAAGCTGTGGTGAGGGAATGCGCGAGCGGTTGGTGTACTGTCCAGTGCCTCAAGGTTGCGGTGCTACACCGAGGCCAAACAGCACAGAGTCGTGCAGCTTGAAACCTTGCACCAACTGGAGGGCGGAAGAGTGGGAGCAGGTTTGTGACAGATGATCAACTAAAAGCAGTGTTTGGAAGTAACAAAGTAGAAATTCTTTGTGATCGTACTTCTGTGTTTTCTTTGGTCAGAAATATGTGCTTGACTAAAGTAGAGGATTTTTTTTTTTTTTTGCGCGCGCAAAGAGTCTTTTCATGCATTCATTGGACATACCCACAGCAGTAACACAAAGGGAAAAATACAAGTCAGGAGTATTTTTTTAGTTTTTACAGTTACAGTTAGCTGACTAACATTTTTTGGGGAACACGAACACAATGTTAACAAAGCTATCAGCAAATGTTATTTTTTTTGATAGCATAAAAACCAAGCCAGCACTAGCTAGCTCTTAAACAGCATGCAACATGGTTTTTTTTTTTAGTTTTTAGTTAATAAAAGAGGGGAACAATTTTGTGTTGAGAGGTTTTCTTTTTTTGTTCTTAATTCATCTCGATGACTATTGTATATAACTGACAGTAAAAATTGTCTCCTTTTTACTTTTGTACTGAAAGTACACTTCAGCCTGTACTTTTTTTTTAACACCAATATTTGTGCTTTTTACCGAAGTACTCAGTATGAATACCTTTACCACCTCTTACCAATCTCAAAAGAGGCTGCTGGTTGGAAAAGCATGTTCTGACTTTGCAGTGCTCCGTGAGCTGCGGAGGTGGTCAGCAGCAGCGTGACGTCATCTGTGTGAATGTCGAGGATTCTGGAGTCATGCCAGACAACCTGTGTGAGAAGATGTCCAAACCAGAAGTGCTCAGAAAGTGCAATATGCAAGAATGCCGGACCACTACAGGTTTGTTACACAACTCTTTCTTCTCGACTCCTTGGGCTGCGAATAATCCTCGTTTCTTCTTAGGGACAGTGTGTAGGAAGAACACAATGTCCCCTCGCTTCTGTGACAAGCTGAAGCTGCTGGGCCGATGTTCCCTCAGGTCGGTGCAAAAACAGTGTTGTAGCACCTGCAGGTCATAGCCGGGTACACCCTCTGTTGCTGGGCCTCCCTCCTGCAGCCATTTACTGGACTATACATGAAACTGGTCAGCAGCTAGTAACGTGGAACATTTGAAATCCACCCACACCTTTAAAGTTCAACACAATCAGTTATGGAACGCTGGTTGACCTCCAGCATGAGTGGATTTGGAATCAAATTTCCCATAAGAAATAATGTAAATAGAAATACTAACCAGTTGAGTGTGGTGGGCTGTTTAAAGTGTTAAAATTGCTCAGAAGATTTAAATAATAGAGTTTCACTTTACTATTCCCTCCCCCGCTCAGGTCTCTGACCAAAGCCACGCCGCTCAATCCCGCACATGAGAACAATTCTCAAACATGGCCATTCATAACGGCATGTCGTTGAGTAGTTGTGATAAAGAATACATATCCTCTGTCATCAAGCGCAAGCCATATTTAGACAGACTTAAAACTGTAAACAAGCGTGCGTTAGCCACGGCGGCTACATTGGTAAACTGACATATTGTGGTGTTACTCTGACAACGAGTGTTAACGGTTTGAAGTTTTATATTTTTAAGGATGAACGTCCATCCATCTATGGATGGTATTTTCATTCAGAATACCGAATCATGCAAATTTAATTGTCTAAATCGTGGTACATACATTGCGATTTTTAACACCGTCACCAATTTCTGAATTGCGAATTGACAAAGTAACACGCACGTGTGCTTATCGGTATAGTGTGTGGTGTACACACGACATCACGAAAAACGGAACATGTTTTGACCAATTCTTCAATTGATGCAAAAGGTGCATTGTGAGAGTGCTGCAGTTGACTTTGACTTGCTGATAAATTAACTGATGTTTCGCTACTTTTAGGTGCAAAAGACATTTTATATTTTCAACTGGTACAAGCAGAATGTACATAATGATATTTTTACCTTTTTTTTAAATTGTTAATAGCAACAACGGGCTCATTTAATATAATTGTGCTTTTCAGTGTTGCGTTGGCACTGTGTGGGGGGGAAAAAAAGTTTCAACTGTACTTCTGTTAAGTGACCTGCAGAACTCTGTAGTTGAACTGAGGTGCTTCTCTGATGTGAAATTGACCACTAACAAAGAGGCGTTGCAGGTCATCCCTCTCAGGTCCCTCAATAATGGATATTTTGTTTGTATGATCTTGTACATACCAATGTCACCCACGTGGTTCCACAGCAATAAATGTGACCATTAAAGACCCCAGGTGCTTTCTGTCGTCTGTGACTCGGAAGGCCGTTGTTGCCCAATATGTTGCGGTGCGGTATGTGGAACAACAGCCTGAGCAGCGCTGAGCTCAAGTTCAGGGATCAGTTTCATCTGGCCCACATTTCTCCTTCCCGCTTCTTCTGCGCCAGATTACAGGACACAGAATGACACAGCATCACCTCATGCTCCCCCACTGCTCTATTTCAAGCCAGACACCAAGACTTAGTCAGCAGTAATGGAAGGAGTAACACAAGTGTGTGTGTGTGCGTGTGTGTGTGTGCATGTGCGCGTGTGTGTGTTACCATGCTGAAGCAAGCACCCATTTGCACCCATTTGCACATCACCTAACACCAGCTCTTGTCACCAAGTCTTGCTTCATCTGATCATGATTGCACAATAAGTGTTGAACAACAAAATGTTTTTGTGTAGGAACATAAGTTACTGGCGGCCCAGTGGTTAGCGCATCGACCTCACAGTGCTGAGGTACCGGGTTCAAGTCCAGCTCCGGCCTTTCAGTGTGGATTTTGCATGTTCTCCCCGTGCCTGCGTGAGTTTTCTCCGGTTTCCTCCCACATTCCAAAAACATGCGTGGCAGGCTGATTGAACACTCTAAATTGTCCCTAGCTGTGGATGTGAGCGTGGATGGTTGTTTGTCCCTGTGTGCCTTGCGATTGGCTGGCAACCGGTTCATGGTGTCCCCCACCTACTGCCCGAAGACGGCTGGGATAGGCTCCAGCACGCCCTGCGACCCTTGTGAGGATAAAACGGTTCAGAAAATGGATGGATGGATAACCTTTATTGTATTTGAGGACAGACATGCTATGGGTCTAATTTTTGGTAAAATATTTCCACACGCTTTCCGCATCCATACGGCCCTATATTATGCTGACATCAGTGTCGTAAATGGAGCATTTGAAAATGCCATAATAATGTCAACCACAATTTATTTTTCCACCGCTTTAGAAAAGTTCCTGCATCGGTTCAATTGCGCTCCCTCCACCAGCTGCCAGCATATTTTGCAATAACAAAAATGAGGGTTACAAAATGTCCATGTATCTCTTTTTTTTCATGGATCGACCTTATTTTTTCTAATTTCCAGTAACTGCGCAACATGAAACAAGAACAAGTGAAATTTGCATTATAACATGCTCCCTGTTAATGCAAGTTAAGTTGCTACATTAGCCAGAGGAAGGCCAAGCACTGATGACTTGATCTAGTGTGTGACCTGTCAGTAAATTCCTTGGTCCTGTGGAAACTGACACTCAGCAGGGCACTGTGACGTAAACCTGTCCAGATAACGTGACAAACATTCATTGATCATTGTAAGGCAGGAAATTGTAACCTGGGAAGTTACCAGACACCCTGACAACATAACACAACAGCTGGGGACACATTAAATATTTACATATAATAAAAAAAATATGAAGGCCTCGGTATGTATCTTCATTCACTTATTGTATCATCATTCGCAACTAACCATTTGCCTACCTAGCGAGCAACGTTTCACTGAAAAACACATATCGGCCTATTGCTGTGCTCTTTCTGTAATGCCTCAAAATGGCTTCCAAATGCCATGCTCGCTAGCTCTGAGGCACAGTTATTTGTGGAGGAGTAGCTTGCGTTGGCCACCATTTAATCACCAACCGTCTTGGCAGCGATCAACAGCGTTGAGAAACCAGAATGGTGAACTTCCCAAGATGATACGATGTAAGCGTTGCCATTGCCAGTGGCGGGAATTGACAACGA
Organism: Hippocampus zosterae; assembly: GCF_025434085.1. Taxonomy (NCBI): domain Eukaryota; kingdom Metazoa; phylum Chordata; class Actinopteri; order Syngnathiformes; family Syngnathidae; genus Hippocampus; species Hippocampus zosterae. Next base: position 9,604,180 of record NC_067456.1, on the reverse strand, counting down.
ACTAGCTAGTAACAGCTAGCTGTTCAACGCAAGATATAGTAAGTGCTCAACTAAAGATAAATTGTCGATTTTGATATTACTGTATTTAAAAATAAAATTATCCATGTATCACTGAGTTTAAAATGTAACAAAATGGTAAATATGGAAATTGGTATTTTTACGGGTTGGGCCAAATTGGAGTAGTTTCCATCGATTGTCTCTGAAAGATAATCCTGTGTGATTATCTGGTAGTTTGAGGTGTGTTAAGAGTGATTTTTTCTCCTCGATCTGCTCAGTTCGTGGTCGGTCTGACAAACGTAGAAATTAGAGTCGTTCATTATTTTGGGTGGAAAATCCTGAATTGTATGGTCAACATCAAGTCGGGTCAAGCCACAGTCTTTACGATTGTGGTGTGAAACGTAACGATACCCCATTCGGAAGGGACCTGAAGGTCGTGCTGCCCAGCACTTAAGCAACTGATTGTGTTGCATATATCAGTCTGGTGTCACATTTGAGGCCCATGCACCACATCCGGCTCTCTAGTTCATTTTATATGACCAGTGAAAGTTTCCCACAATTATTCTTTGACTTGTGTTCAAAACTAGCTATAAAAATGATAATGATCAAATGGGCAGGGTCCCACATGGTACATATTAGGTGAGGGGGGAAAAAAGCATAACTGTGTCGTGGTGTAGCCACGCGCCCTGTCCCTAAATCAGGAGTTACCAAATTTTCTGAAACTAAGATTCACTTGGTTACTGCTTTAAACCAAGGACCAACAAACTTAACCGTCATTCTTGCCATACTGTTGCACCTCTAGTGATCATCAGGGCAATAATAGTTGTGTATTTTTAATTGTTAGTAGTTTTTAAATTCAGTTAGTATTCAGTAGGTTTTGGACCAGGCGTGTCAGTTTTTTCAAAAAAATGCTTTGTATTAATGTTATTTTTATTAGTTTTATTATTGGTTTTAGTTTTTTTGAAGTCTACGGATTATTTATTAAATACAATCTCAGAAAAAAGGTCACAAAGTGTAATGAAGTAAACTACACTTCTAAACAACTGTTTAACCTCCTTTCTTCGGTATGGATGTTTAGCAATTCGAAATCAATACATTTAAAATGGACCATGAACGTTCATGCATGATATTAATTGACAAACGCCATTTTTGCTGTAATTATCGCTTCGTGTGTATGTAGCTGTGTGCGTGCACACCCCACTTTACACCTTCTACTGTGATTTGCAAAGAGCCCTTTTAAATCCAATCCAAGCAGAATATGATACGAATATGTCCGGAACACGTGCATCCTTTGGAGTAAAAGGTCCAGTGCGGTGTCGCTCATCTGGACCCCATCAGGTTGCATGTCCGCAGGCGATCAGACTGGCATCCCTGTACCAGGCCTGCTCCTTTATTAAAGCCTCAGCCTCCTGTGACCCGGCACACACAGAGTGGGCCTCGGGGTACGCTCACACATGGTTCCCATAGGTCATTTGGCTTGTTTGTGACTTGCGCGTTTGATTCTCTCGCAGACCACATGTGGATTGGGAGTCGAAGAAACAAGGCGCAAGGGGCCGTTCCCCACAAAACATCTGCTTAATGATAGCGTACCCAAGGGGAGGGGCGAGCGCTGAGGGGGCTCGGCAAAAGTCGAGACACACGACTAGAACAAGGTGAATTTCCACGCTTGAACTCTGTTGTTGTACACCATGTTCAGCGCGTTTAAGTCAATCCCACATTTCCCTGCGAGCAAGATTTTTTTTTTTCACTTGCAATCTGCACATAAAAGAAAGACGCATAATGTCAGCGGTGGTAAAAACATGCTCTGAATACACTCGGGGCCTTCAAGGCCTTCTCTGCTGGAGCAAACACTAAGCAGAAGCACTGACCTACATTTACAGCTTGGATTGATTGCATCACGGTAATTAATTTCCAAGAATTTATCATCAGTTCACAGCATGTATCTTGGTCGCCAAGTTCTTAAGACTTATATCGTAAATGCTGATTTTTCTTTTATCCAATCAGATTTCAGCTTCTATATGTTGCCATGTAAATGTAATCTGCCCAAGGCCTTCACAGTCCTTACCGTTAGCGCCAGATTTGACATTTACCACTCAAGGGCGCAGAGTGATGGCTTCATTTTTCTGTCCACTGATTGGTTGAGCTAAATAGACTGCTATGTTTAACCATCTGATTGGTTGAACTAAATATATGAGCCAAAGATATACTTACAAGGGAGGACGATGTCAGACATCATTTTAAAATCAATTTTGTGTGTTCAATCAGCCCGCCTTGCATGTTTTTAGAATGTGGGAAGAAATCGGAGCACCCGGAGAAAACCCACGCAGGCATGGGGAGAACATGCAAAGTCCACACAAGGAGGCCATAGCCGGGATTTGGTGTGTGTGTATTTCATAAGATTAATATTGATGTATTTCATGTAAATTAATTTTGGTTGGGGGCGGCCCGGTAGCCAGTGGTTAGCACGTCGGCTTCACAGTGCAGAGGTACCGGGTTCGATTCCAGCTCCGGCCTCCCTGTGTGGAGTTTGCATGTTCTCCCCGGGCCTGCGTGGGTTTTCTCCGGGTGCTCCGGTTTCCTTCCACATTCCAAAAATATGCATGGCAGGCTGATTGAACACTCTAAATTGTCCCTAGGTTTGAGTGTGAGCGTGGATGGTTGTTCGTCTATGTGTGCCCTGCGATTGGCTGGCAACCGATTCAGGGTGTCCCCCGCCTACTGCCCGGAGACGGCTGGGATAGGCTCCAGCACCCCCCGCGACCCTAGTGAGGATCAAGCGGTTAGGAAGATGAATGAATGAATGAATAATTTTGGTATGAACTCTTCTGACCTATCTCGTGTACGCTATCATGAAAAAATAATATAGACAGTAGAGGAAGCTGATGGAGGTTGTGTATAAATGCATGCATGCATTGGTAGATTTGGGGAGAGTATTTTGCACCGCGCCTAAAATTTTCCAAAATATCATCTCTGCATAGGGCGTAAAAGAGTCACTGACCTACTGTAGATTATACAATTACAATTTCAATATTCATATGCATGAACATATCGAGAAACCGTTCTTGTAACTGGAACAATGTGAAATTAAATCTCTGCTCGTGTGCTTAAATGTCCGACATTTGACTTTTCATTTTATATCGTCATATTTTGGAGAATAATTTATGGGCTGCAGCCTGTAGGCCTGGATCAGGAGATCGTGTATTGCCAATTTTTCAGGGGGGGGGGGGGTTGAAATGCAACCCTCTGAGCTCCGTCTATAAAGAAATACTAAATGCTGAAGCTGAGTTGAGTTGAGACCATCTCCAGACCCCGCAAATCTCTCTAAAATTGCCTTTAGGAGGACAACACACGTGTGCTGACGTGGAGAAGAATTTGCTCCTTGGCCTCTCCAGAAATCCTGCAAAACTTGTGAGTATATTAACATATTTTGCAAAGGAGGGCTTCATCCCTGAGAGGTTCGACACCCCGACATGTGTATTGATCATTTTATTTTTAATGCGAGAAAATGACCCAAAGACACAATGACACAAATACATTGTATTGGAGTTTAGGTCATCATCAACATCAACAAGATGCTTGGCTTTTTTTTTTTTGCCGCAGCCCAAATTGATATTTTACCTGCTCCGCTCCTTCCACGGTGATTTGGTTATCACAGCGGGAAAGGGACACTGCAAAGGAAGTGCTGATAAGATTGCTATGTTTGCATCCCCAGATAAAAGCGCGGCATGCGCAGTTGAGTCCAGACCGCCACTCTCGCCGTACATCGTTGATGGACATTAAAGCGGGCAGTAAAAAGTGGGACTTAATGCCGGGAAAGTGAGCAACAGACCAGACGTCGACATTTAAAGATACGAGGGTCAGTGCAAATTAGATAAGAGTGCCAGCACTGGTTTGGTTTATCACACAGGTTGGGTTAAAAATGTCAACTTGCCATCTGATTTATGTCAGCAAGGTCAACGGCCTGAAAACTTTGTCTTTTTAGCACTGGGTTTCCCCCTTATGAGCATCTTCAAACAATATTTGACTGCTTGTATCTTAACCACATGTTATGTTACGTCACAGTGGAATGGTTTGGTCCCCGATGACAGGTGTCAAACTCACTCTGCGTCATTCTATGTGCCCCCCCCCCCCCCCACACCACCCCCGCCCGCATCCCGTGAAAGCTTGACACCATTCAGTTCAAAACAAATTATCCAATCATAAAAACGTTAGTAACCAAATGCTCCGGCAATTATGTACGTGATGGAACAATTCTTAAGAGTTCCCACACCAAAGGTTGAATGTTGCGCTTTCTTAAAAAGAAAAGATTGATGCTGTTGCGGTTTCATTTCAAATGACGTTAAATGCGTCCCCGTATACACGAAAGATAAGCAGGTTGTTGAAAGCGGCTTTTCCACTGAACCGCTTCTACCCAAAGCTGACCTGTTTCCATCTTTTGTGGTCCATTCCACTTTTTTGAAGAGATGACAGTGGCACCTCCTCTGCTCTGCTTCTACTTTGCAGAACGCAGGGCGAGTAAGGCCATGATGTCACGGTCATCTGATTGACAGACATTGACATTTATGAACCACAATGTCATCACTGCCATTTGGTTGGCTAATACAAAGTAGACGTTTACGCTTCTGACTGCGGGTTTTCATCCACTGAATAAAACGGGAAGGAAGAAAAACAGCACAGTCTCCACAACATCCATTGTCGAAGCAAGAATGTGGGAAATGATGAATGGGCTGGTGTTCACCTTCTTGATCCTGCCACAATCCCTCCCACTTTTGATCGGTGCCTGTTGTAATGGAAAAGAAACAGAGGCCAGGCAAAATGAGGCCGGGACAGACCGGGGCCAGAAGTCAAAAGGGTTAGCCGTTAGCCATAACATGTGCAGCAAACAGCGATACACTCCACCGCAGAGCTAGTATGCAGTTATGGTTTCATCGTTATAACTGACACCCGGAGGTCAACCGTGACAATTCTATTACTTTTCACCAACAGCAAAAAACGGGCATTCGAACAGGGGTCAGTTGACTTTATTTCATATCCACGGTTAGTGTGAATGTGAGTGTGAATGGTTGTTTATCTATACAGTGAATTCCTGCGATTCATGGGAGATCGGGACCAGGCAAGCTCACAAATAGCGAAAATCTGCATATGCATATTGAAATGCATGGGGGGGGGATCCGACTTAATTGACTCAATTCATCTGGTAGGGCTTTCCGTACTTTCTTTGTGTGTATCTTATGGCAGGTACTGTAGAATGGTCAGACCGTAATTAAAATGTGCATGCCCAAAATATTTCCATACAGTAGATCGATCCATATTATATATACACAATTCGTTTTGAAATCACTCAAGTCAACAATAGTTTCTTTAATTTTTGTTCAAGTGAGTGTAAACAGGTTAACAAAATTATTGCAAAATCTCAACATTATTTATTACACATGACATTTTGACATTTTGGTACAGATTTTAGCAATGGATCATGCAAGTTGGCACATGTTTCGCCGGCCACATAAAATGACATGCGGGCCGGAAATGGCCCCCCGGGCCATGAGTTTGACACCTGCACACTCCAGTAATTAACTGGACTTTTTTTTTTAATGTGCAGTACTGAGCAAAATCTTTCTTCTTTGAATTACTGTATCTTTAAAACCCTTTCATGCACCCTTCAACATGATAACATGATAAACTGTCCACTGTAGTAACCGCTGTCCCTGAAAGGGTTAAATAAGAACAATAGAGGCGTTTGGAAATGATTTTTTATTAATCCACACAAAATGTCTTTTTTTTCCATTTAGGTTCCAAAAAGAATAAAAACTAAAAACAATTGTTTGCTAACAATGCTCTTTTTTTTAGGGTATTGCGTAACATGAACATAATTTATCATAGCAAAGCTGCAATTGTACTTTTCATTGCATGCTACACACGCTTAACTGTGACAAATGACCATGTGGTGTTGATGTGACAGCTTGGGTTTTATTTATTTTTTTGTACTTTCCAATTGAATTCATCACAGTGGTGCGCGACAACATCTTGAATAATGATGGCTTAAAGCACAGTACGGAGATAAAAATTGTTCCGCTAAACATACTTCCACTTTTGTAATTCAGCCCAGGAGCTGTAAATACACCGATCTGTTCCTTGCAAATCTTTTCTTACTGTTTTGGAGCAACAGCTCAAGATATAGTATCACTTCTCCCACAGTCTCAAAAGTTAGCAAGGGGGCACCCACACACACACACACACACACACACACACACCGAGAACGCTTGCTCCCATATGTGAGGGAGGGAGGGCTCAAGTCACTAAAAGTCGCACGCCTCTGTGCAATACACTCATTTTTTTGTGTTCAGCCTTCAGGTAAGGACATGGTACCAGAATTCCTCACATCCAAGACTTGACAAAGAGGAAGAGGAAGAGGAAGGCTCAATGTGTGCCCCCACTGGACCCGCTGCCTCAGTACCTGAGCGGTCATTTTTTTGGGGAGGCTGAGGGGAATCAAGAGAGACAGCAGACAGAGATGAAGAGAACGAGAGCGATACAAGTCAAATGGATTATCTGACACCAGCTTGGATTGGCCGACATGATGCTTAAATTTTGGGGGGGCTCTCAGAGCAAACTGTACAAAGTCTTGACTGCGCATGGAGAGTCTGGCTGGTAGCAAGCACGCTGTGCTACCCTTCATTTTAATTCACTCAATGAGGAAGACTTCAACCTATCCGTGAACTTTTTTTCTTTCTTTTTTTTGGCCAAATTATCGCAGCTGCCTGGAAGTAAGACCCACAGAACGGCAACCCAGAGAACAGTTTTGCAGTGTTAAGAAGCAGGTGTCTTACCGGAATACGCATTAAATCGATCCCTTCGTAACTTGGACTGCAGGCTTTCTGATTTCCCAAAAATAGAGACCTCAGAGGAATACCGGCTGGAGGATCCAGCTTTTGAGTCAAACATAAAGCAGAAGGGAAATCAGAGGATTTCATACAGGTGCTTCATAATTTGGATTCTGTGCGGAGGTGGGGGGGATCTGACCCGACCCATACTGGCGGACTGTGGAGGGCTTCCCTCCCTGCCCTCCCCAGCCTATCTGCGCCCCCAGCAGCATGTCCCAGGCTCTGAGGCTACCTCGAGTCCTCCACACAGCACACTACCATGATCAGATGTGCTGCTGGAGGGAGTAAGGCTGCCTTGTCCTTCTCCAGGACTGACTTTGGGACTCATTCTCGCTCTGGGACCAGCCACTGGTTGAGGCCCGCCACATTGTTTGCCTCGTGGTCTCTGCCTCTCCTGCTAGCTCTTGTAGCTCTCGCCTTCTCCCTCCCCGGCGCAACCTGCCATCAGCTCAGGAGAGACAGACTGAGGCTCACCATACCGTGGAGCCACAGGGCTCTGCGGAACATTTCAGAAAGCGAGGGTGTGTACAAGCCCAGGGCCACTGGGGGGCCCCCGGGTCGGACCGGGGGACCACAGGGTAGGCACGTGCGCAGTTACAACCATCTCCAAGGAGACATACGGAGGAGGAAGCTGTTCTCTTTCCAGAAGTTTTTCCTGAGGATCGACAAGAACGGAAGGGTCAATGGCACAAAGAGCAAGGATGACCCTCTCAGTAAGTAATTAAAAAAAAAAAAAAAGCCGCACACACAGTTTTATCTGAAGTCATCAATTTAGAGTTTTACTGTGTACGTATTGCATGTGACTTCATTGCACTGTTGTTCCAAGAGTCTCAGAGGAAACCCGATTCTTTCCTACGAAATGAAGCCATCCCCGGTTGTTTAGTTTCAAACCAGACATCCAACGGTATCTGTCCTGTCCAAACACTCAGCATAGAATTGGTAGCTCTCAAACGGCTTTAGAAGGAGCAAAGACAGATAACCTGCCCATTATCAGGGAGTCTTCACAGCCCAGAGTAAACGCTGATAACGACCAACAAGCGACAGGGAAAGGGGATATGGATGTCAGCCCCGATCATGCTTCTATAATCTTGCTGCCTCTCTGTGTCTCCCAGTTGAACAAATTACGCCCCCCCCACGCACCCCCAGTCAGAGAGATTTGGTTTCAGAAGGAACTTTAAAGCAATTACACGTATCGGGCTTCTCGATAAGCGTTGCCTATCGGACTCCCGGCCACTCACATGCTCCAGTGGGTGTGTGATCTTAGAGCTTCCGACAACGACACATGTGCTCAGCGAGTACTCGCTCACATCTTCTCTTCACGTGCTCTTTTTTTTTTCTCCCTCCCAACCCCGAGTGAGTGTGTGGAACCTTTTAATGTTCTCCCCCCACCTGGGGAAGCTAAACCACACTTTCAATCAAAGGGGGCAACAATGTCAGAGGGAGATTTTGTTTTGACAAGGTCATGACATAAGCAACTTTATTTACAGGGCGTATTAAACGGCGATGCCTTTACTGACATATTTATTTGATGTTTCTCTTCAGTTGTAAAACTGTCATGCAGGGTGCACAGGTAACTGGCTCCATTATACGAGTGGTGTGCGCAAATGCGCCTTGAACTTTACGTACGGCGTAGAACGTCACACTCTCGAGAGTGTATGCGTCACCTTTTTCAAAAGTCAGGAGGATTTTTAGCGTGGCCTGTCCATCAGGGAGGGCATCGAAAATGAGCCGATGGGATGAGTTGGAGCTACAAGTTCATGAATGGCGAGGCTGATCATTGTGGTCACATCAAAGCCGTGTGTCCTCCACATCAATGGGGCTGCCATCAAAAAGCTCTGTCCGGAGGGGGTCCGGGGACACTGTGTGGATTTTGTGCTCTTGTATCAGGTTCACACGGTAAAGGACACCACACAACAGTAGCTTCAGTCTTTGCTCCCTGGGGCCAGACATGATCCCAGGTCTGATGTCTTTTGTCGACTTGACGCAGTCCCTTGAAGTGACCAAATATCTCGTTTTTGTTCTTATGAGTGGTAGAACAGCCTTGCCCGTCCCCGAGCATAAAAAATGCAAGGCAAAAATTGTCCAAGCAGTTCAAATATGACAGTACCTCGGATAGATGTGTGAAGGTGCTTGGGATGTGCAAGCGCTGGTTTAGGGTGCTGCTTCTGGCCCAACGAGGGCCGAGCGCAGTGTATCTCAACTCATTCACTCCCAAAGACGTTTTTAAACGTCTTTTCAGACTTGGTCCAGAATTGGCTGGTACTGAATGAGTTAAAGAGCTAGGATCTGACTCTCCCACAGATTTATAGGGATGCCAAACTGTCCCACATGGCATTCAAACCCGCTGGAGCATGTGTTAAGGTTTGGACGAGATACTGTGTAGATAGAGCAAGCTTCTTTGCTAAGTATGTAAATGCATAAGCATGTGTTTAAATATACTGTACATTATATGTTAACTCGCTGAGTGCTGTTTTTTATAGACCACTTGCAACTTACTGTACCTTGTACAGTGGTACCTCTACTTACAAAAGTCTCTTCCAATAAAATTTTCAAGTTGTGAAATGCCTCAACAAGAAATTATTGCCTCTTGTTAAACAATAAATTTCAAGATACAAAAGGTATGGGATGCTCCGCGCAACTCAGAGTTTCCTGAACGCCGCATACTTATAGCTGCTCTGCGATTGGCTATTGCCGAGCATCATCCTGTCATCCCATTGGCTAATAGGGACCGCTACCGTATGTCTTTTTGTGTGTTGATAGATCATTTTCGGATAGTTTTACGTAAATGTGAATCACACAGAAAAAGTGTTCACCAGTCAGGCGATCACTCACGATGCTGATGTTTGCCTCGGACGTTTTCGGAGGATTGTTAAAACCCGACAAAAGCAAACGTCCCTGAATCAGTTCTTTACAAAACGCCAGTCAAAAATCACTCCTGAGAGAGAACATGAACTAAAGAGGGCAAAAAAAAACAAAAAACGATTGGGACCAAGTTAAAAGTTCTCTTTATGCTATTCTTTTCTTTTTTTACATTATGTACAACTCTCGTTTATTGTGCTATAATCTAATTATAATATATATTTGTTCTATATTTTGATGCATATCTATGCTTTAGAAAACATTTATGTCTGAATTTTGGGGGGCTTCGAACGGCGTCTCGACTTTTCTTGTTAAGAAATGTATTCAATTTTGTAAGTAGAGGTAGCACTGTACTTTAAATTCCCTGACTTGGTCGCTTATGGTACAAGCCTGTCAACAAGTGTGCGTATGCGTGTCGGAGTGTGTGTAGGTGCCATGTGTGCACGGAGATGCCTGTGGACATGTTGAGTTTGTGCAAGTGGGTTTTTCTTCATACACATTCGTCTTCTTTAATCAGAGCCATGGCCTTTTGCATGGGAAAAACAGATGGAGCTCTTACAGAGGTTTGGGGAAAAAACAAAGAGGGAGATTTGTATCTTTTCACTGAAATGACGCTGAGGTGTGGTCCTATTTTTAAGTGCTATCGGGACATATACAGACTCCTACGTCAGCATGAAAAGGAAATGTTATTTTGCGCCAGGTGTGAAGATTAAATGTTAAAAAAAAATGTAATGAGTAAGGAAGGATCGCAAAACAAGCTACAAATTGCATGCCTTCTCGTATCTTTTCGGGAAAAACGCTTCCATTCCACAACCAACGCACCATTTGCAGTTGTTGAGCGTATCCAACAAGCCACACATTACCTTAGCTATGTTGCTGCATTCCAAATCCACATAGCTGCTTCATTAGGTACACATGCACAATCTAATAGGATTCAGTACAGGGATTGGGAGCGGGGGACAATTTTCCTCCCCCCCCCCCCAACAATTTTGTTGAAAAACAAAACAATTGCATGTATTGTACATACATAGGAGTCCTCGGTTTGGTCCTGTGTACAATGTTGTCAATTTGCACATGGCTTTTGCTTGTGAAAACTCCACTTGTACTTATTTTGGGGTTTCACCAATCTGAGAAAAGAGGAAAATTTGTGAGGCTACAATAAGATCAATCATTCACAGTTATTTCACAACGGTTGGCATTTGTGCACAGGTCGGGCTTTCATTCGCAAGGGTCTAGTTTGCAAAGTTACTGACGTATTTATTTTTTATCGTTTTAAACAATATGTATAGTGTTTCAGGATATCTCGCCGCAGTAGGAACGGAATGCATAAACCGAGAATCCCCTTTAGAGCATCAGAAACAATTGAAGGATGTCCTTTGGTTTGGCACAATGAGTACAGTATTAAAGTACCATTTAGCATTGGTGAAGAATTGCACTTGCGTATTATCCCTTGTTTAGCGATGTGAGATGTACAAAATATTCCAGGCAGCTCCCAGAATGTTGCAGTGCAGTTCTACACTACTGCAAACTACAATTTTTACTTCTTGAAAATGTACGTAATATGCAGCACTGAGCAGAATGTTTTTTCCAGCTCTTGTATGAGATCGTATGAATTTGTACACGTGTAGCCAATGCTGAGTGTACAGTACATCCATCTGCTTAATGTGTTCATGAGCATACATGAGCACGTGAACGCGTGTGCGTGTGAGCCAGAGCATATACAAGCTGTCTCGCCCCTGCCTCCGGTGGCTGACTTTGATCAGTGATCATTACAGCCTTTTCTAATCCTCCCTCCACCCCCCCCCCCCCCCACCACCAGTCTCACTGTCATGGCTCCACTATCCTCCTCTGTTCTCTCACTTTTCATCCCTCCCGTGTTTACAGAGCAGCCAGACCCGGCCATAGATTGTCTTACATCCTCACTTCATCCCAGACACCTGATCCCCACACAGAAACCAGCTCCTCTCAGATCTTCAATGGCCGTTGTGTCACAGTCCCCACTGCCGCCTTGCCGCTTCAGACCTCATCGCCCTGAGGTGCCACTGTTTGAACTCGAAACTGATACAGTCCCGACCTCGCGGACAAGGAGAGAAGCCACCGTGCTTTTTAAGGGAGGGATTGTTCTTTTTGGAACACACCTGCGTGCTCCACTGTCCACTCCGCGATACAGCTTCCGGCATCAGATCCGGAATAGGGTGTAGGCCTATCGCGGAAGCCGGTGCCATCCAAAAAGTGATCAGAGAGAAGAGTCGCGTTGATCAAAGCGCGTCGTCCCGTTCATCGTGATGGGTTGTCTCCACATGCAAGGGTGCAGCGGCTCAAGGAATTACTGAAGTGAGAGGGAGGCAGTCATGACATCAAACAAATCACGGGAACTCCAGACAGCCTCTTCCCGAGTACATTACATTGATTGGCGCTCGTTTCCTGATGCCTAACCATAACCATATTCAACCAGAATCCTTTCATTTTCAGTACCGACCAATTCTAGACCAAGTCTGAAAAGACGTTTAAAAACGTCTTTGGGAGTGAATGAGTGAACACTGTCCTCATATGCACTGAAGGAGCCCTTTTACATGAGTGTTACCCAACCCTGGTCATTTGGTACCGGGCCGCTCAGAAAGAAGAAGGAACTTACATTCATTCCATTTTATTTATTTCGCAATGTGAACGATGTATTATTTTGAGAAATTACCGGAAACTCTGTTACATCTGTCTTACAGTATATCTTGACGCAGGTGAAGGCGCAAAAAAGAAATCTCTATAAGTTGCACAGGTTCAGCAATTCTTTTCAAATATTTGTAATGTATTTCGGAACCCATCTCTAAATTCATCTTACGGGGTCGTTGAGTACAACTTTCTCATTTTATCAGCTGCTGTCAACCTACCCAAAAGATGTTAGTGTTATGCACACTTGCATTTTATCCCCTAGGGGCCCATGAGTGCCCCAATATGTCCTCCCTACGTGCTCATTGCTAGCTCTCTTCTCACATACTGCCTGTGGAAAATGAGACAAGTAGTTGTTGTGGTCAAAGGACATATTGGGAAGTTATATCTCTCTGACCTCTTACAAAGACCGCATAGCTGGGGTATAAATTAGCCCCACTAACAACCATTGAGAACCTTGAATTATTTGCCGAGGGACTCAGGAACCTGACCAAGCAAACGCAATTAAACAAGACGGAGATTCTCAGTCGTGTTCACCCATTCATTTTCAAATTGTGCAGCTGAAACCGATTACACAGTTGTAAATCTTGTTTACAGTTGTAAAACTCCCATCCCGTGTTCCCTTGCTTAGGGGTTCCTAAAATGTACCGGTAATCATACTTTTGTTGATGTTTAGAAGGAAAGAAAAGACTCATTAGCATCCCACACGACACAGGTGACAGACAATGTGCATTGTTCTCTTCTCTTATCTGCAGCAGGAAAACATTAAACACATTTACATCCCTTGCCATCTCAGTGTTGTCTTTGTAGACTGAAAAGCGATTCACATTTTTCCATAGAAACATTCTGAATGGGCCGCATGTTAATAAAATGCTGTTGTTACTGTATTGTAGGTATTTTGGAAATCACATCGGTGGATGTGGGAGTGGTGGCTATCAAAGGGCTGAATAGCAACTACTATCTGGCAATCAGCAGGAAGGGAGAGCTGTATGGAGCGGTGAGTGTCCGGGTCAGAGGTCCCATAGATGCTTTTAGACACATCATGGTGATCTTATCCCCAAAAAAAAAAAAAAAAGATGTTATCTGTTAATCCCCTGCAGTTACATTTTGTCGAGTGTTCGCACAGGAAACACAAGAGAGAACAGTGCAGTCTCAAATTGGATCCCAGTGAACTTTGAGGTCAAACACAATCTGATTTTAAACAAGTGTTCCCACTGGTAATAATGGTGAGTCACTGATGGTACTATACAGTGGTTGACTTCCATGCAGACAACATGCTGCAGGCTCATTCCCAACTACACACCTACAGTGTAAATGTGTCAGACTGCAGGGTTAATAAAAAAAAAGACCCTTACAGAGTTTGTAACATTTTAACATAATGAAACAAGTTGATCACTTTTAATATGAAATTCCAACGTTAACGACAAAAAAGAAACACGTAATACTTTTACTGACGCCACTCAATTTGCAGACTGGCTAACCTGAGTGAAAAAGAAGCCAACTATGTTCATTCGCTGATGAAAACGTCACTCACCAGGCCAGGCCCCGCCTTTTAAAGCCACACACATTCAAAGTCATGCGTACACAAATACATTTGTTTTTTTTATCAGAAATTCTTAACTGACAAAAGAATGAAATTTGGCTTATAGTAATTTGGTATTTCTCTTCACAGTTTTTCTCTTAAAAAGGAGTGTAGAGTCTTCTCCTTTAAAAATAAAGTCTCACAACAAATCAGGTTCTGAAATGAATTACTCAGCGTCATGCTAAATGACAGTTCAAATTGTTGATTTTAATGGTGTATTTTTTTCATAAATTCTTCAAATTTTCAACTTCAGGGGTGTTCAGATGTATATTAGGGAGTCGTTGCATGGACAAACTTAACATATTTCCAAGTAAAACTGTTTTAAACAAGGAGTGTGAAATTGACACATGGCGCCTCCGGATTTTTCTAGAGGGAGTTTGGCATTGACTGCACCCTGAAGGAGCGCATCGAGGAAAACGGCTACAACACCTATGCGTCAGCCGAGTGGAAGAACAAGAAGCGGCAAATGTTTGTGGGTCTGAACATCCACGGGAGGCCTGTGCGAGGGAAGAGAACGCGAAGGAAAAACACAGCCACCCACTTCCTTCCCATCATGGCGTGAGCCCATCGTCAAATGAGCTGGAAAAAGGACAAAATGCAGCATTGGCAAAGAGAGGCATTCCTCTCCTGAGGGTGAAGACTCTTACTAGGAAATTTTAGAAACAAGGCACTAACACTGACAAAGAACAGAGATCATGTACTTTATTTGCGAGAGGAGCGTGTTTTTGTGTTTGATGTGGCACAGGATGCAATATTTATCTTATTTCTGTGCCAAAATTGAGCTAAAAGGCAAATATAAATAAACATGACTCGCTCAACTAATAAGCAAGTGTAGAAGCAGACAAGTGGGTGTCCTTTATCATTAAACTGTAGGGGGCCCAACAAAGCAGTTGATTACTTAATGCCCGTGTGTTGTCTGCACTGTACTGATTTATTTATTTTGTGATTATTTAACTAGAGGGGTACACTTACGTCCTGAGCATTCCTTGGCATTCTTCATGTTTAAAAAAAAAAAAGGATTTCTATCAAGTGGTAATAAAATACTGTTTTTAATCCTCTGCATCCCATCTGTTGTGTTCACCGCACACTCTGGACTTGTGAGTGTTCAGGTCGCGGTATGTGAGTCTTTATCTGCATGGCTGACAAGGCAACCATTAATGTCTGAGGGCTGGCTAATCCATGTGGCAACCATTGCTCTCATTATCTCCCTAACTGAGCGGAAACATAAAGACAAGACAGGAGGGAGGGAGAACGCTCCACTGATATGGGTTGTAGATGCAGGCGGAATTGACTTCAAGCCGAGGACACCCATGATGAAAAACGACTTTCAAGCACCTGCTAAAAATATGAATATAGAAAAACGTGCCTGTCCTTGGATGCTTACTGGTTGCTGCGACATGACCTATGTCTGACCACCCACTTCCCTCAATCCTCATGCGTGAGCATGCTAATCAGTGACAGATGCCTCGATGGTAGATCAAAAGAGCACGGTGTGGGACATTAATGCCAAAATCTGCTGGGCCTCATGTCTTCTTATCTTGTCTTGACAAATATCAAGATTGGTAAAGCTACGGTACACTGGGAAGGTACGGGGGTGTGGTTCTCAACAAGAGTCGTATTGTCATATTGCTATTGCCACCAAGTCAAGACCCCTTGAAGGATGGATGGATCGATAGATGGATGGCTGGACTGACCGACCAAATGCTAGCTAGCAAGATAGTTAGCTAGCTCGCTAGAGATTCAGATAGATAGATAGATAGATAGATAGATAGATAGATAGACAGACAGACAGACAGACAGACAGACAGACAGACAGACAGAGAGAGATAGAGATAGAGAGAGAGAGAGAGAGAGAGAGAGAGAGAGAGAGAGAGAGAGAGAGAGAGAGAGAGAGAGAGAGAGAGAGAGAGAGAGAGAGAGAGAGAGAGAGAGAGAGAGAGAGAGAGATAGATAGATAGATAGATAGATAGATATTTTCCTTTTGTGGTGACTCAAGGAATACAAAATGCTGCAGTGAAATCCTCCAGTGGCATGGTATTTACTTTATCAGACAGTTGGCGTTACTAAATCCAAGCTAATTTAGTTTACACATTCCCATGGGGGAAGTCTTTGGCCCCCTGGATGAAATTAAACCAGAGTAGCCTTGAATTTTCTTTAATTCATTCCTAATGGCTCTTGATACTATATAATGAGGCACAAGGGAAATAACCTAAATGGAGCTAATGAATAGCGGCCTTGTAGGGAGTGTGGTCCATCAGCAGACACCCTTGTCCACGACCCCTCCTCTGCCATTAGCACCAGTGTCGTTTGTCATCGTGTGCATTTGCACTCCCCAGACACTTGAAAGTGTTCAAACTTCCTCTGGGACGCTGGCATATGGGGGACAGCAATAAGAGAAAATAGCTATGGCAATCTTTTATCAAAGTTGGTCCTCGCATTCTGGCGCGGGAATTCACTGCGGCATAATGCGATCCAGAAACAAGTGGAAAATGGCTCTAGGCTGAAAACAACTAATGAATACTTATACTGAGAAGTCTGGTGCAACACATGTTTGTAGTGGGTCGCTACCGAATGTGTTGCGGCTGGGAGAAAGGCTTCTGAATATATTCTGTCAGGCAAAAATGTTACATTGCGTTTCAATGGACAATGTCACAAGAAAACTTTTCGTTGTTCTTAGATTTTCTGCAATAAAACTATTTAAACACCAATTTCACCCATAAAGTGAGAAAAGTTTGAAAACATAGTAAGGACCATAACAGTGAGGTCGCTGAGGGGTCAATTTCACAAGACCCTTGTAGGTTCATTCTTACGTTTGAAAGTAGGCTAAATGCTATAAACGTAGCATTTTCCCATAATACCACAAGGTATCGACTTGCGCATGTGTAACTCAAAAAAGCTGTTGGGTTTCTTTTGCATTTGTTTTTAGATTTTGCCCTAAATTATACCAATGCGTTAAAAAATTAAATTATATTGTTCAATCATAATTTTATGTTTTGTTTTGTTTTGTTTTAATCTGCAGTGGATTATTTGCATTCCATATTTTATTCCCACAATGCCACGGGCTAGTCAATACCCCGTGACATGATGGAAAAATGCTACATTTGTAGAATTTAGCCTACAACTGCCTTCCAACGTATTTCAGAGTATGTTCAAATGTACGTTCAAATTAACCTCCGCTCTCCCAAACTCCTGCTTGTCAAGATCTGTCATTGGATTGATGTTATGGTCTGATGACATGGTTACGTTATGTTGTAAGTCATATTGCTGGTGGAAATGTTTATGAAATAAATTATCAAGGTCTTTTTTATGTCAAAGATTTGCCCTTTGAACTTTTCATTCCACCTAAGCTTTTCCTCCCTATGCTGTACATTACTTACTGAGCTTCCACTCCACACCAGTAGATGACGATAACTCAACCTCTAATATTAAAACAACAGCGGGGTTGTTGTCAGGAAGTGGCCCAAAAAGTTAATAATGGACTAAACACCAACATGATCTAACCGAAGGAAATAGTGGCGCATAAAAACAACCAGGATTTTTTTCGGGAAAACGGATTTTATTCATTGTAGATGTTTTCTTCTGAGCAGTAAAGCTGAAAAAAACAAGCGGGTCATGAACGAGAATTTTAACAGAGCTCCCGGAGCAGGGAGAAGCCGAAATGTTCCAGCGGACCCCGCACTCCCAAGCACTGGTTGGGACAGCGACAGTCGGTTAACATTTTTCAATCAAAGGGAACCTTTGAGGCAGCCTCGAACATACCACCCAGCTCCCGGGGACTGCAACATAAGCACGGCCACTGAAAATGGCGCTGCAGGTGGTAGTGGAGGTAAGGAGCATATACAGACAGGCGGGCTAATGCTAGCTAGCCTTTAGCGTTCAGGTTCGAATCCATCTTCTGAACTTGCACCTGTTTTGTTAGGTTATTATAGGCCAAAGTGTGTCACCTTGATTTAAACACATCTTATTTTAGTATTCTCTTGACGAAAAGGCAAACGACTTTCGCCATGTCCAAATGTGGAAGTGTTACTGTGAGCGCAAGTCGAAAATAACCTCCGAATAGAGCTATTTTAGCACTTAGCGTTTTTATGTTGTGTCGTAGGCTATTACGAAGCTACTAGCGACGTTTAATATATAAGCACCATTAAAAAATGCCATCTAAGTAAAATCCACCAGTACACAGAAAGATATTAACGCTGTGGCAATTGTAGGTTGTAGTCAGCTGACCGGTATTGCAAAATCATTACATTACAAAACAAAATGCCATTGTTCCTTTTCCAAGTAATGTTCCTATATCATTTTTTAAAAAGCAATCATTTGAATACCATCGAAAATGCAAATATTTCTGTCACTCATTGGTAGCGCACAAGGGTTAAAAAAGTGAAACCCACACGATGCGTGTCAGAAAAGTTCCAGGACTACAGTTGCGAAAAATATCATTCAAACCCAAACTCAAACGACAATCAATTTATTCCCATCAGTGTGGGCCCGATGATCAACCAGCACGTCTACAAAAAGACCCTGTGGCGTTTGCTTTGTTCATTTTAGCGAGAAGAAACATGTTGTGGCCTGAGAAGTGAGAACATGTGGCTGCTTCATCATGACAACGGCTCGAGCATCTGATAGTTCCTTGCTAAGAAGCGCAAGGCTATGCTGGAGCAACCTCCCGACTTAATCGACTTGGCTCTGTGTCATCGCCCCCACCCCATCTCAAGCTCAAGTGTGTTATCAAGGGGGATCCGTTTTCATGATTTGGATGACGGAGCTGTGGAGAATCCTGGAAGAATCCTTCCAAGAGTGTATGACAAACTAATAGTTTTGATTTGAAGCATATCTTTTGTCAGGCTATTCCTGGAACCTTTCTTGACACACATAATAGATTACATTGCCATCACATTATTCCACACAGAGTGAAATATTTCAAGTTATAATTATATCTTAAATTAAAGGCCTTAAAACCCCTAAATTCTGTTATCTTTGAAAATTTAGACCACAGTGGTCCCTTGAGATGCGAGGGACCGACTAACTTCGTTGGACAGATTTGCTTTTGTTTCGACTCACGATTTGTCTTTTTTTTCTGGGGAGGCTGTAATTGATTCATAATATTTTCTTTCATTTCAATGGGGAAAGATTCTTTGAGGTATAAGTATTTTAGGTTTCAAGCACGGTCATAGAATGAATTAAACTCGCATCTCAAAGCACCACCGTATTGTGGAAAGTTATTGTATTCTCTTTGAGATAATTGTGTCACCAATCTCCCGTTTTCTGCCTTTAGACAGTAAAAGACAGAGTGGAGGCCAGCACAATGTCAATGCCAACAGTCCTTCTGTGTCTATGGGGTTTAGTAATTTGGATTCCTTGGTTGAGTCGTCCAAGCTCTCTGCAAGCGCTCCAGAATTTGTCCCGACTAGCGTATACCAAAATGACGTAAGTAGCATAATCAGGCTATTCTTATTCATTTTTTTAATTTCCTCTTCGAAAACAATGTCAAAATGAAAATTCACTTTTGTTTTTTTGGCTTTTTCCTATTAAGGTCCAGACTTTCTATGAGGACAATGATGACACTTTCATTGCTCCGTCCTTGGCCGACATGGTGCGGGATTTCCTTTGCCACCTGAGCTCCTCGCCTGGAATGTTTGAGTCGGACGTTGAACACATAACAAGCGTGCTTAATTCCTACGTTACTACAGTGGAGTTGTTGACAGAACTGGTGGATCTGATTTACACTGAGGTATGACTCCTTCTGTCTGGTTTAGCTCCTCATTGTCTGTACTCGGGTTGCTCTCAGGCACATTCGCTGTACAAAAGTCTCTTACAGAAGTGCAAATATTAGGGGTCCGCAGCTCTCTTTTCATTTTCCTTTTCGTTGCAGTCCACCGCCATTCCCAACTTCGCTTACACGGGAGCACGACTTTGTAACTATCTGTCTCATCATCTCAACCTCAGCCCACCCAGCGGGAACTTTCGTCAACTGCTCTTACAAAAGTAACGTTTCCTTCCATGATACACTACCTGCCCGGTCTGTAACTTCTTTATTTTTTTCTTCTCCACACAACAACAAAGCTTTGTGTCTTTTTCAGGTGTCAAAAAGAATTTGAGCAGAGAGATGTAGCCGTGCAAGGAGACCCTGACACACAGAAAAAGTTCCACGCGTTTGTGCTCTTTCTGGGAGAGCTCTACCTTCATCTGGAGGTAAGAAATCCTTTTTTAACTCATTTGCTAGCGTTCTCACTCATCCATCCATTTTTATTGCGCTTGTCCTCATTAGTGCTGCAGATGCGCTGACGTCTGCCCACTAATCGGCAAACAACCATCTTGGCTCAGGCCTCTGAGCAGAGATTCACACCCAGAACCGTAGAACTGTGAGGCAGATGTACTAACCGCTAGTACTGTGCAATACACCAAATGAGTTTTGTGCACTCGGTGTGGGGTTGATCCGTGCTTTAAGGTATGCATTAAGATATCCTTTATTTGTCCCACACTGGGGAAATTTACAATTTGAGTAAATGCCACTCCAATTTTCTCCCACATGCAAAATGTGAGAGGCTACTTGTCCCCCGTGATCCTGAAGAGAATATGAGATACAAAATAGATAACCAGACAGGGGGCATGGGGTTGTAGCACATCTGCCTCACGGTCAAAAGGTTTGCCGTGTGCTCTGGAATTGACAGCAGCCGATCGGTCAACAGAGAGACCACCATTGTAGCGTCATGAGCGAAAAGGCATTTCATTAGTTTTTTGTTGGTTTTGTTTTTTTTTTTTTAGATAAAGAGCGGCAAAGGAGCTTTAAATCGAGCTCACGTCCTCCTGTTCGCTTTAAAAGACCTGTTGAACACGCTGCTCTCGAGCCCCGTGGATGCAAACATCATCTGCGCTGTCAAATTGCTCAAGGTTCGAAAGCCGCAATGACTTGGCTCGTGTGGAATTTTGCAATTGCTATATTGTTTGGTTTATTTAATTGATTGAACTTTTCGAAGCTGACAGGTTCCGCCTTGGATGATGCTTGGAAAGAAAGAGGAAACCCATTCATGGAAGAATTGATCCAGAGGATCGAAACTATTGTCCTGGATGCCACATGCAGTAGGTGTGTTCGCGGAAGCACCTCAACGTGTTGTATCAACGGGGGCGGGGAGGCAGTACAATTAGCAAAGCGGCATGACAAAGTGGACTTTTTGCCTCAGGGATGTCCGACAAATGCTTCTGAAGCTGGTAGAGCTGAGGTCCAGTGACTGGGGAAGAGTGTGCGCCACAGCGGCCAGCAATGCTACACCCGACAACGATCCCAACTACTTCATGGTGAGTGCGACGTGTGCTGGACTCCTCCTTCCTCCTCTATTTGTTTATTACTGAATCTCTGCTTTTTTCGGACAGAATGAGCCCACTTTCTACACAGAGGACGGAACGCCTTTTACAGCAGCAGACCCAGGTAAGATTATGGTGGAGGAGCTGTATGAGAAAAAAAAATCAGATTTGCACTGCTTTGGTTATGATTCTATTTGCGTTTTGTTTCCTTGTTTGGCTCACTGTGTTTCCTTTGTTCAAGTAGTTTTATAAGGAAAGCTTTTCTCCTAAGTGAGGCCATTTTTGCTTTCACAGAATATGCTGAGAAATACCAGGAGCTCATGGAAAGACAAGACTACTTCCACGATTTCGGTGGAGAAAATGAAATTGAAAATGATGAGTAAGTCTCCTATTCCATTTGCTTTTTTTCTTGTATCCACATTGTCATCTCCTTAAATCCGTTTGTGGCC
Source organism: Hippocampus zosterae (assembly GCF_025434085.1). Lineage (NCBI taxonomy): Eukaryota > Metazoa > Chordata > Actinopteri > Syngnathiformes > Syngnathidae > Hippocampus > Hippocampus zosterae. The sequence goes on along the minus strand of NC_067456.1, from coordinate 9,582,449 downwards.
AATAGTGGAATTGAATAGACCCACGCGTGGGCAAACGGTGCTTAAGGGCTTCGTTTAATTTTTACATAAATAAGTGAGCCATTTTATTCACATATGAAGTAAAAGGGGAAAAAAGCAACTCAAAATAGTTTCTTTTAAACATGATTGATTCTCGTGTTTTAGTTTTATTGTGTGAATACACAATAGTTGTGTCCAAAGGAAAATTATCTTTTGAAGAGCGATTTTGGTGGAGCGTCTCATATTTGAGTGCGTGTTATTCTTAAGAAACGATGGTCTTTACTGATTCCGCCGTTTTCTTTTCAATGCTCATTTTCACAATCAAACTTCGGCATCATGATCTTTTCGCCGTTGCTCATTCTGTAATCACTCCACGATCTCTCCCATTGGATGTGCCGAGATGTCGTCACAGTGAAGGCTTGAGCCCACCCGACGTGGCACCAACCTCAGCGGAACACTTTTGCGCACTTGCGCCGTGGCAGCACATTGGTCAAAGGCGTAGTGTGCCAAGCGCAGTTGCCTTATTGCATGCCGTTCGTAACCTTGAAAGTAGCATGGGCCTCTGATTCAGTTTACGAATACTGTGCAAAGGAGGAAAAAAAAGTCCAAGATAACTCCTGTGTGCCTGCGTGTTACATTTCTTTAACCCTATTCACAACAAGGCTACATGTGTCCCTTCACAATTTAGAGAAAAACAAAATGTCTCCCTGCCATGTTCACAGAGACGACTTTGACGACGAAATGGATCCCGAGATCGAAGAAGCCTTTGAGAATTTCTGTTTAGAGTCGGAGAAGAAACGACAGCAATGACACCGGCGGGTACCTCAAGTACGTTGCCCAAATGTTGTGAAGCAAAACAAACTACTGTATCATAGCCTCCAAATATAAATTGGCTGTCAACAAAAAGCGTTTTAACAAAGCTGTTTATAGATGCACATCTGATCCTTGGCTTCTGGTCAGTGTAGAATAGAAAAGGCAGACAATCGATGAAATGATTTATTAACAACAACAAAAAAGTTGAGGTATTAATATTTTCTTCGTTCCTGGACACTTTGACTGTTTTGTTTTTCCTGCAGTATATTTTAGCCTTTTTGAATCTAGTTGAAGCTCCAAATAACCACCAAGAGGAACATAGTTTGCTGTGACGTTTCTTTTTCTCAGAAGTGTTCACATTTTGTTCAAACGTCTACAGTAGGTGAGTATAAGTCTGAGACTATGTTTAAAAAAAAAATCTGAATGTAGGAATCAGTCGGTGGATCACTTCTACTGCATCAAACGTTCGTTGTCATGAGACTCAGACTGTTTATTGGCAATCTACAGAGGCTGTATAAAAGAATGTTGTTTTATATATACAGTGTGCTCATATTATTTATAGTATTGTTTGCCTGCAATAAAACCTTTATAATGTGACATTTTATGTTTGTTCATTTGAAGTAGGTTATTACGGTCAATGTAAATTTAGAACTAGTAACCACTTTCTCATACAGTAATTCAAGATTATTGACCTTTATCGGCCCTGCTCTCTTATTGACACCACTTGAAGTTTTTGTCTGTAACAATACACAACCATTTTCCTGTAAAAACAGTTTGTCACATTCTTTGTTGCCATCTCTGAACTCCAAATAGTCTTCGCGAAAGAGGTTCGGTGCGCTGAGGCTAAAGGTCACCCTCACAGTCTTCCAAACACTTGCAAAGATGGAAAAACTGCAGGATTGGTGATTTTGTTTTGAACTGAATGTTGTTGGAAATTGCAGTTAGTAGTATTTTGCTTGTCTCGTCATATTGAAATTGCATAACACGTTCTGTATGGTTTCCGATTTGTGCTGTACAATTATTGCCGCATTGTTTAACTGAAAATTAAAACATCGCATAGATGTTCTGCCTCTTTCAGATGAGCACTGCGCGGTCAAAGGATGCAGCCAATCTCTTGAAAATTGTGTCAGTGCGCCCTCTATTGGCAATTTAAGGTAAAACATTGGCACCGTAGAGGTAAATTAAACTGCGTTCTGCACATTGGTGTGCAGTAATCCCTCGCTATAACACGGTTCGTCTTTCACATTTTCGCTCTTTTTAGTTAAAAAAAATAAATAAATAGTGCATTGTGTTCTGCATCCTGAGTGACTAAGCGACTGAATACAACACTTGTCGATGTACAGTTTGCCAAATGTTCTTGGTGACAAAATCCTCAATGTTGACCAAAATTTCTGTACAATATTTCTAAAAACTTTCAGTTGCTTGTAAGAAAATATATACATACATTATGTATACCAGTTTTTCTTAACCTTGTTAGAGGTACAGAACCCAACCAGTTCATATGCACGTTCACCGACCCATTCATTAATGAAAAATAAAGCATTGATTGGACAAGCAATGGAATGTGGTCATCTGCAGCTAGAGATAGCCAAGCGGGCGTGTCATAACTCATGGACAGCTTGAGTCGGGCGTGTCTTTACCTCCATGACAGAGGCTTCGTCGAACCCCCAGGTTAAGAACCGCTGAGATCTATCTCTCTCTTTCTGTGTGTGTGTGTGTGTGTGTATATATATATATATATATATATATATATATATATATATATATGTGTGTGTGTGTGTGTATGTCCCTAACAGCCCCTTCTATGCATGTCAAATAATGGTTTGTCCCCCACATGTTGTCATCCTTAATGTGCAGTCTCTGAGTCATAAGATCCTCTGTGCATGCGCTTTTGTGGGTCCACAAAAAGAGGTCAGCACATGAGTGCAAAAGAGGGATTAGCTCAGCATTGCAATCCATTCACCCAGGATTCCTATTGTGTGTGTATGTTTTGTAAATCGTGGCTTTAAAACTCTTGAATGAATGGCAAAATATCCACTGGCTCATCCAAAATCAAAAATACAGGCACACTATGGTTAAAAACAACAAATTTTACATTAAATGGAATAAAAGTCCTTTTAGGAGGAAAATAAAGAATTGCTAGTGACTCTTTTATTGGAATGCACAGTCATTCTTCAGTTTGAGACAACATTGACATCTTAATGTCCTACTTATTTATACGAGGTTAAGTGACAAATACCATTTGAGCTGACTGAAAGACTCCCACAACCAATATGGGGACAAAGTCTGTTGATAAGGAGCTGGACTGACGAATCAGTGGGGATTTTTAATGACTTTGACTACATTGTTGCGTTATGTCGGACCCACGTAGCAAAACTTTGTGTCACCAAACATGAGTCAACAACATAAATTGCTCTCAACCCTATCACGACAGCTATTGTTCCATTTTTACAACCCTGTGTATCCACTAAGAAAACCCCCGACATTCATAGGAAACTATGGATGGACAAACAAATACTCCTCTTCCTGAGGAAGTTGCAACAGATCCAGTGTTCATTACATACGGCCGCAACGCTATTGTATGTCTGAGTTGGACAATCAACTGGTTTCCCAACTTGGTTGACGTCACTCCTTATTGAGGAAAATAACTTTGGATGTTGATTTATGAGAAAGGCGCTGACTCAAGCATTTTGTTTTCATGTAGCTGAAGCAAGTGGGGAACTAAAAGAATGGGAATTTGTGACTTTAGTGTCACTACAACTATTTGGTTTGTTGATTAGTAGTGTAGTGATACACATAGCTGGCCTAGCTTTAGTTGTGGGGTAGATTTCTACCCTGTATCTCATTCAAAGTCAGCTGGGATAGATAGGCTTTGAGTCACGACTGAGACCGAATGGGGACAAGTGTGATGGAAAATGGACGCATAAATGAAAATGGCCTCGCGAGGGATCGGATATTTTTGGACAAACCGTGTTCAGTGTTCTTGATTTGACAGCCCAAAAACCCGTGACCAATGGCTTGTCACAGATTGTGTCTTTTTTTTTGTCCCCTTGACTTTGACATCTTGGGATTGACGACTTGTACCTTTCAGATCCAGGAATGATCTGACACTGATCTTAAATCAGTCCAATGTTGTGCAGTGGACCGTATGGGTCAGAATGGACCACTACCTCATGAGATAATAAATGATTTGAGGTCACTTAGCATGTCTGAGTAGTTCACCACATAGTTTATACTCCATTCATAGTGTACAAACAGAGGAGGCGCTTGTATATGACTTCTCAACGTTGCTTCATGACTTGGGCTGAATCATTAACTGAAGTTTTGTTTGACTGCGCGCGCTCTCTGCCTCCCCCGACACTTGTCTGAGACGGACTGCTGACTAACTTGGCACACTATATCCTCTTGCAGGGAAAAAAAAACAAACATAATTGGTTATCCAAAAATTAATGCATATTGCTGTCTTTTTAGTCACTTTCCAAATGAAGTCATCTCATTTTTGCTGTCAAGATCAAATGTAGGTATCAACAAGCAACTAATTTTCCTTTAAGAGCCCACATTTTTCAAATTCCACACGCTCAGTCCATCACAAAGACGTTTTTGTTAAAACTCCCATAATGTCCTCGTTTTTATGATGTCATCAGGGTTGCTACATCCAGAAGACGACAGAAGGAAATGCAGCAACTCTGAAAAGTCTTCCTCGGATGATGCGTTCGATGTGCACAATCTGACGTTTGCAAACATGATTATGCAATACAAGTAGCTACTGAGAGAGTTGCCACCTACCAATTGAAATATTCTAATTGCCTTTTATAGATTTTTTTTCCATTTGCCATGTAATCTTCATACGTTGAATTGGCATATTTCATAACCGAGTTGAAGTAATTGTCATGATAATTTTACGCACGTGTTGGATTCCATATGTTTAAAATGTACTGTAGTACAATTCCAATATTTCTTTGATGGAACTATTTGTTATGACGTCACGTGACTGGCAACAATGTGGAGGAGGAGGAGCGAGCCGGATTTGAGAGAGGTAGATGAGGTCAAGCTCAAGCCAGAAGCAATTGTTGTTTTTTTTGGACCAAACAAACAAAGAGACCCTTTTTTTGTATAATTTTGTTCTTTCGTAAATAGAAAAGACAAAGAAGTCCTTGGCCTGTTCAAGACTCGTCGTTACGCTGACCTCAAAGGTGTTTTGTCTTTGCTAAATAACACCGACAACATGTACTGTCAACCAAATATTCGGGGGGCGGTATATATATAAATATATGTATATGTGTATGTATATATGTGTGTGTATATATATATATGTATATTTGGGGCTGGCGGTAGGGTTCTTTACACCAACTATTATTTTTGTAGGCATAGAACATTTACAGTTGTCTATAGTTATAAAATATAGTTGTAGTTTTTTTCCTAACTAGCTTCCCCCCCCCCCCCCCCCCCCACCCACGTCCAGGTGTCAGGGGGCGCGCTCACAGCTGAGTCAAAATTACCACAGACACAAACGTACGCACACGGACAGCCAGGAAGAAGAAGATCCTTGCTTTGGAAACGTGCGTCAGTGCCTGGTTCAACATCGCTGAGCGGAGCCTCAGCTGCGACTTCTTTTAAAGCGCTTCAGTCACATGGAATAAAAGTTGACCATGGAGTACCTCGTCGTCTGCATAGCGTCCATTGTCATGAGTGAGTATTGAACGTTTTCGACCATTGAACTTGTTTTTACTGCCATGCCGCATGCTCCGAAGTCTGTCAGAATTCCCTTGTTACTATTTCTTTCCCCATAATTGGACTGCAGCAGATTGAAAGACGAGTAATTAGCAATTATAACGAATCGCATTCCGATTATGCGTCAGCGCTAAAAAATGTAGAAATAGCATTCGTGTATCCACTGTGTAGCAAATAAAATGTGATTAAAAAAAGTTATCCGGTAAGTTGGGCGTCAGGGGTAAAACGGGCGTGGTTGTGCTGGTGAACGTTCACATTCTTCAACTCTTGTGCCTGTGTGGACCTGTTTGGCTGTTATAGATTCCCTGTCCTCAGGGGGCAAGTTCACGTGGATGCACTTCGCTGCGAGATGTGCAATTTCGCTCCCATGTGAAAACACAATATGCAGTAGGACCTCACTTTTGTTGCCAATCTTTTTGCCACCATGAGTCAAAGCTGACTGCTTGTGATTAAGCCCCCAAAGAACTCCTTTATTTGAGGCTGGGACATTTTTTTACGTCTCAATTTAAGAGGATTTTCTTTAAATCATTCGCAAAATATATTCTTTCATTCATTTTCGATAAAGTTGCTTCATCTGCACCGATTAATGCAAAGGGCTACCAGTTTGATACATATTTCTGATATAAAAAATGAATATAATAATGATCAAATAAAGTGTACTCAAATTATCGATAGTGCTATGTTTTTCATTTATGTAGAGTCTGGTGATGTTAACAATTTTGTACAATATTTAGGAAAAAGGAAAATATCCAAATACAACATGTTATCTCTGTACATCCTCACCAACGTTTATGATCACTTTGACAACACTCCTAGAAAATCACAATGTTTCGTCAATGCTGTACGACTTTTAGGAGAGTCCCACGGGCTATTCATGTGGTCCTTGGGGGCTAGCGGGTCCCCGCGGGCATCGTCTTGGTCACCACTGACACGTGTTTTTGAAATGTGGGAGAAAGTCAGAATACCTGGACAAAATCCATGACCGGAACCCGGTTTCGAACCCAAAATCATAACGCTGTGAGGTAGACATGCTCACCACTATTCTCTGTTCATGGTACCAACGAGGGCTGAAACTAGTTATTTTGTCAGTATTTTTGGGGATGATTTGATGAATCAGATTAAAAGCAAATTTCGATTTCAATCCCTTCATGAGACAAAAGCACAGCGCGTTAAGCTGCGCTTAAGTATGTCTACCATTTATCCAGTAAAAGTATCACAACGCCGAGGTTTCAGATGATCATTATTTGTGCATGAAAAAGTTAATATTACGATGATTAATGACTCGTTTATTCATGTGCGACTTCCAGCAGCTGACAGAATCGGCCTCTCACACTCTTTCAACGTGGGCACTGCGGGGGCTAAGATTTTCAGCGGGCCGCAGGTCGAAGCGTTTGGCTACACGGTCCAACAGGCCGCCAACCATGAGGGCAAATGGTAACAATTCATTCACAGGTTTTCCTTCAGCCGTCACGACTTCCTCAAGCTTTCAGACGTTCCTAAATATGTTGCACTTGGGAATGTTGAGGATTTATTTAGTCCAGTAAGTGTACGATTAGTCCTCAGCACACACTGATTCATCATCTGGAGGAGTGTCCTGTTTGATTTAACTGAGCTTTGAGTGTTTCGCGTCTGAGAAAGCTGACACAAATGCACTTTACTCTACTTTTTTTGGACAAAGTAAGCAAAATAAATCCATCTGCCCGAAACATTGCATCAAGCAAGAAAGATCTAAATATTATTGTCTGTATAGGCTTCTGGTTGGTGCTCCTTGGAGTGGTTATCCTCAAAACAGGAAGGGGGATTTGTACAAGTGTCCAGTGTCAGGGTCCAGAACAAGATGCGACAAGCTCAACCTTGAAGGTGAGGAGTGGCTTTTGGCTTTCCACCTTTGAGCCTCACCTCTTGCTACTTGAACCATTGCTACCGAATAAAAACGCACTTCATCCTAAAAGCTGCTTTGCAAATATCCCCACAGATTCCATGAACATTCCTGACGTGACCAACGTCAACGTCAACATGTCTCTGGGCATGACCCTGACTCGCATGCCTGCAGTCAACGGTCTGATGGTACGCGTTCGTCTTGTCTTTAATAATAATCATAATAATAATAACACATTTTATTTATAAGCGCCTTTCAAAACACTCAAGGAGACCTCACAATCAAACAAGAACAATAAAACCACAGATAAAATTACAACTAATAAAAGAAGAGATGAGTTTAAACCGAGTATGCAATTTTAAATAGGTGGGTTTTGAGATCAGTCTTGAATGTGGAAAGAGAATCAATATCACGGATTTCTATCGATTCACAATATTATTAAGGAGGTCCATTTACAAAAGCAGTAGTAATGGTGTGTTTGGAGTGCAGAAGCAAAAAGAGGGACAGGAAGGAGACTGAACTAGGTGATTAAAATTTTTTTTTTTGGTGTCTGATTATCTTCTGGACACTACAAAGGAAGTGGGTGAGAGGCGGATGTGGGGGGGGGGAAAATAGCTTACCCTCTGCGTGAGATAGTTGGGCCCTTTATGAGCAAGCAACAGTGTATAGTGGTAATAATATTTACTGTAGCGTTTGGTTCTTTGCGTCAGTGTTGACAAAAATATCATTTTCATTTTTGTTGCAGCTCCGAAAAAGGAGAGATGTGGTGTTGGTTTTGAAAACGTATAATTTATTAATGATTTTCACAGTCTCAACTATACAGGCACGGGCCTTCTCTTCTGCCGTTCAACTCGAGAGGCGTTCAAGGACCGCCTCTGAAAAACGTAAATTAACGATAACTTCAATGACACGAAGAAAATCGAAAATAATCCACCAGAATAGAAAATCAAGCTCGGAAATCACAAAATAAATTCTGGGGGGTTGTGAACACACAATAAAGGAATAAATAACAAACGATTCTGGGACAGTCCAGTCTCCTATTTTTCCCTCATAGGTGCAACGGAATTAATGTAGTGGAATTAATGTAGTGTAGTCACTTCAAAAACTCACCTAGATTCATAGCACACAGAAATTAGGGTTAGGGTTATACTTCCATGCTGAATGTTTAGTTAATTTGTGTATGATATAACATTTTCCATGAAAACGCAGTTTATTTTCAATTAAGATAAAGGAAATTAATTAAAGATAGTTTAAAGTCGAGATATTGTTTAGGTGGTAACAGAGCTTGATCCTCTTTCAAAAAGAAGTGCATTTCTATTTGATCCCGAAAGTTTTGAACCGTAGTGGACGTACAATGGACCGCCGCATACTTCAGGTTCGGCACCCGCTGATTTTTATTTTATTTTTTTTAAGTGTATATTTTTTCTTGTTTTTTTTTTCTGATACAAAGCCCGGCGAAATGTTGAAATGGTCAAAATATTTGCCACAGCAGTCACACTGCAGATGAGAAACCTAGTTGCCTGTTGGTAAGATGGAGTGAACGTAAGAAAACCTGACTGTATGTAATAAGTTATAAAATAACTTGGACGACGTCCACAGTGGGACGGGAAGCATATTTATGTGAATCGTCTCATACTTGCCACCTACAGCTCAACAACACGTTACAGTATGTTGTCAGAACTTTACAGATATATTCAACTTGTCTTCCATCTTGTCTTGCCGCGCAGACGTGCGGTCCCCTTTGGGCACAGAAGTGCGGCGATCAAAACTTCTACCCTGGAATCTGCTCAAAACTGAGCCCGCTCTTTCAACCTCAACCTGCCTTCGCTCCTGCCATCCAGAGTGAGAGCCCCTAAAAATATTTGATCGACCATACAAGTCCACTTGTGATACTGCATATGAATACCGTCTAATCATCATCGATCTCAGTTGCGCGACGCTGCTTGCTTTAGAATTTGTGTCCGCCTCCTCTCCAGCTTGCGGAGGCCCGATGGACATTGTCATCGTACTGGACGGCTCCAACAGCATCTACCCCTGGGCTCCAATGAGGGAGTTTATTGAGAAACTCTTACCGTCTCTCGAAATCGGACCCCAAAACACCCAGGTGACGCCCGCCGTCTTTGGCCCTCCCGTCGTGCACGCCATTGCTATAGTTACTGTGTTGCGCTCGATAGATTCCTTCCTCCTCAGTTTATCCCTTTCATGCACCCCTGTAACCTGATAAAATGATCAGCTGTCAATCGTCATCTCATCCCACTGTGTGGCCAGGTCAGCGTCATTCAGTATGCCGTCGATTCCAAGATCGAATTCACGCTGAACCAGTACCGAACCAAAGAGCAGTTGCTGAATGCCGCATCCAAACTCACACAAATGCAAGGTTCCTCAACAAATACATTCCATGCCATCCAATACGCCAGGTGGGTGTTTCGCAGCGTGACGTCCTTCTGTGCGCATCAGCGCTACGTGAAATGTTTCTACCGCGTGTGTGTCTCTGCTCTTGAAGCCAATGGGGTTTTAATCCCATCTACGGTGCTCGACCGAGCGCTTCCAAAGTGATGGTGGTCGTCACTGACGGCGAGTCCCATGACCAAGCCTTCAGAGATACAGTCATCAGTGAATGTGAAAAGCAAGGAATCACACGCTTCGGTATTGCTGTGAGTGTTGACCAACCACGCCATGTTTCCACCCGACGGTACAACCAGATGAACGTCGTACATCTTGACTAACATCATCTACATCTTGACACCCCTTATTGCATTCAGTATTCAAGTCCAATTCAGTCCTGTGGGCCCTAGTTCAGTGTTGTATATTTATTCCAAGATTCCAATTTTTATTTTTTTAAAATTATTATTATTATTTTTACTTGACATATTTAAACATGAATATTTTAATATCAAAATTCACGCAGTCACAAAACCTGGTGTGAATTTGAATGCACACTACCCGTGATCTGTTTTTGACCTATTATTATTTAAGCTCCGTAGGTGATGCCAAAAATGTGAATAATTAGAAGCAATGCGCTACTTTGTAACATGTTCATGGAATCACTGGTAATCTGCATGCACATTTGTCCTTGTGGCCCGAGCATGATAGTACCGGTAATCTTTTTTTTTTAACAAACTTGAATCTAACCAAGCTTGATTTCCTTGTTATGGTCTAAAAAACATCTTGAGTTTCAAAGTTGAGGTGACTTAATGCTGCACAGCTCCTTCGGAGAGAGCAAAAGGGGCGGAGTTTTACACTTCTTGAACAGCTAAAATGCCCAAGAGTGACACTTTAAAATGGCAAATGCGTCAAAATAAAAGACAAGGGGACATCGTGTCAGTTTGTGAAAAAAAAAATGGAATTGACCATTTTTAGAAATACAAAGTTCCCCTCGACATCAATGAAATATTACAGTGCCGTATACATGGATGATGTGAATCACTTTTGTTCCATACGTGTAAGCTTCCGCTTTTTATTTTTTTTATTTTTGTCTTTTTTTTTCTCTCCTTGTGACAGTCAACGGGCTTTTCAATTTGTGTCTTGCTCACACACAGAACTATTTGCTCCCGTTTCCTCCCTAGGTGTTGGGCTACTACACCAGAAACAACATCGACACCGAAAACCTCATCAAAGAAATCAAATCCATCGCCAGCACGCCCACGGAAAATTACTTTTTTAATGTGTCGGAAGAAGCGGCCCTGTCCAACATCGTCGGAACGCTGGGCAGCCGCATCTTCAACATCGAAGGTGCGGATTATTTTGTGTTATTTTTTTCCTCAGCACGTCACGGTGGATTCTCATCCAAGACACGTCTCCACATGTTTGCTCTTCCATTCATTCCTTCCTATTTGTGTTCACTAAAGGCACAGGAAAGGGAGGTGACAATTTCAAGATGGAGATGTCCCAGGTGGGCTTCAGCGCTCACTACTCCAGCAAAAAGGTACATCGATACTTTCATTCAAACAACAATCATCCGGGCACATGGAAAATAATATTTTTTACTCTTGACTTTTTTTTACTTACTTCAGCAGCAGTCATTGTGTCATGCTCTGTAGTTGAACCAACCGCAAGTCAAAATGATGAGACCTTATGATTTTTTTTTTATAGGCAGTGAAGTACGGTTGCTATTTTTCATTATAGTCGACTCCAAAATGTCCCGAGTCATTCAAACCATTAGTTGAGAGTGATTCAACCTCTGTTGATTTCAATGCACTCCATTTTGTCTCGGCGGCTTCAAGACCCAATTCATCAACAATCAAATCCATACAATTCAGAGTTACGGTGAAATGAATACTCATTATACTGTACCATCACAATATGTATTTGTGTGTGTAAAAAAAAAAAGTTCAAAACCTCTTTGGTGAATTTGCCCTTAAAGGACACGTTGATGCTGGGAGCAGTGGGTGCCTATGGTTGGGCTGGGACTGTCGTCCACCAAACGGGCTCAAAAGTGGATGTTCTTCCCGTCTCGGTCTTTGAGGGAACACTTCAAGATCGAAACCACAGCTCCTTACTGGGTATGAACCCATTCATGCACCCTGAAACCCGATAACATGATAAACTGTCCACTGGAGTGACCTCTGTCCCTCAAAGGGTTCAACATAAGTATTTGATGGCTTTGGGGTTTGTTTGTTTTTTTTTTTTTGTTCTGCCGTTTTGCAGGTTACTCTGTCTGCATGCTGAGTGATGGCACGACAGAATATTTTGTGGCCGGTGCGCCTCGCTCCAACCACTCCGGACAAGTAATCGTCTACAGCTTCAACGCCCAGAAGCAATTCACGATCATCGATTCGGAAAGAGGAAAGCAAGTAGGGCACCCAATCAGATTCCACACAATGATGCGGAACGATCCGAAGTCAAATGTCAGTGAGCGGCTTTATTTATTTATTTTTTTACATTCTAGATCGGAGCTTATTTTGGTGGCGTCCTGTGTTCGCTGGATGTGGACAAAGACGGGGTGACGGACCTGCTGCTGGTCGGCGCGCCCATGTTTATGAGCGAACAGAAGAGAGAGCAAGGCCGTGTTTACCTCTTCACCGTCACCAGGGTAACGATCGGCCGTTTATCCATTTGCTACTCAATTATGTTTACCCCGTTCAGGGGCTGTTGGAGTGGAAAGTGTTCTGTGGTCTGACAAGTCCCTATCAAACTTAAAAACTCATTCACTCCCAAAGACATTTTTTTTAACGTTTTTTAAGACTTGGTCCAGAATCGGCTGGTACTGAATGAGCTAATAGTCCAAAGAACTTTTTTGAGTCATTTTCCCCTTTAAGTCAACACCTTTTGAAAGTAAGACGTACCGTATCAAAATTAATCAGCCAGCCAAAGATCCGTGTTATTTTCTATGTTCCGATCTGAAGGGTATCCTGAATGAGCAAGGATTCCTCAAAGGATCCCCTCCGATTGAGAACGCCCGTTTCGGGATGGCCATGTCGGCAATACCCGACTTGGACCTTGACGGTTACAATGACGTCGTCGTCGGAGCGCCTTTAGAGGACAAAGGAAGAGGCGTCATTTATATCTACAATGGGAGGAAGAAGACTCTAGACAAGCAGTTCTCGCAGGTACAGACATGTTTTATGCTGATGTCGTGGTCTTGAACTCATGGATGCAAATTCCATACATGACTGGTTGTTTCTTCTTTTTTTTTTCCCAGAAAATCCTTGGTTCAAAAATGGATCCTCAGTTCAAGTTTTTTGGGAGGTCCCTGGATAGCTACAAGGACTTGAATGATGACACACTCACTGATATCTCAGTGGGTGCGTATGGAAAAGTGGTCCAGCTCTGGTGAGTCAAAATTAAGAACTTGTCTCAACCGATTTAAATGAACATTTTCAAGTGCTCCTCACAAGTTTCAAACGTTCGGCACATTAATGAAAGATTTTAAATTGTCCTTTTGCGTGAATGGGAGTCTGGATATTTCTTTCTCTATGTTTTGCAATTGAATGGTGACCAGTCCAGAAAGTCAGCTAGCCAGATCACGCTCTGCAGAAAATAGATGAATGGATGGAGCTGATGCTTTATTTGATTATCCCGCAGGTCCCGAGGTGTGGCCAAACTCTCAGCCACTGCTTCCTTTAAACCCGATAAGATCAACATTTTAAGCAAATCTTGCGACGTCGGTGGACGCAAGTTGTCGTGTTTCACCACCAACCTCTGTTTCAGCCCGACCTTCAGGCCCAAAAATCCAGTTGGACCCATTGGTAAATCCAACGTAACAATGCGGTTACATTGATCACACTATTCACTTTCCCAACTAAACATGAAAGACTGAAACTAAGGTGTGTTCTCCTTTTCTAGATGTCACCTACACATTGACGCTAGATGCTGATTTGCAGGCTTCTCGTGTCACCTCGAGAGGACTTTTCATGAAAAATAATGAGCGTTTGCTTTCGGAGAATGCCAAGATCTCATCTCAAATGCAGTGTCAAGACTACCAAGTCTACGTGCAGGTAGTGGCTGATCCATTCATCCAGTCTCTAGTACTGCTCATGCTTTTGAAAGTCGCAGGGAGCTGGAGCCTGTCCAAAGCTGACTATGGGCTGAGGGCAGATGGCACAGGGGCGCAAATCGAAACTGACATCCAAATACACTCATGAAAATTTCCATCACCAATTGGGAATCAAACCCACATCTGTACTCAATGACCGCAAATGTAACGGTGGCCTGAGACTTGTGCACAGGAATAAGTGCAACATTTCCAAGTTAGGTGGTGTACTGACTGCCACTACAATTGTCTCTGCGGTTTTGGGTTGCTGTTTGGAAATGATGATCGGGTACGTTTGTTTTGCCATCAGGAGACGCCCGATTTTGTCAATTCAGTCAGTTTGAAAGTGGAAATCAAACAGCAGAACGCCGACGCTAACCCGGTTCTTGACGTCTTCTCTGTGACCGCCTGGGAGTTCTTCGTAAGTTGCTTTTTAAAATTATTATTTATTTTATTTTATTTTTTTTAGGCTCCAGAGTTAATAACTATTTTGCAGGCATTTGTTTAAGATGACATAACCTGATTATTACTGTCTTCAAGCACCTGCGTGAGTCACGCAGGAGCAGACCACCTTTTGCAACAAGTTCAGTTTTGCAATGCGGGAAGTTAATGTTCCACCCGAGCTACGTCCAGTATTTACAGCAGGAAAACCTCAAATTCTATTGAATTAGTTGCCAAAAATGTTATTTATCCACTACTTTTTTCCTTTAACCTCTATGGCAGAGGCTCCGTCGAAGCCCTGAGACCAATTCACCGAATGGGGCAATATATTGGCTTTGTGCTCACTTAAAAGAGGCCCAGATTTCCCCGCAAATTAAATTGTTAATAAATTATAATCACACCATTCTTATTTCAGTTTATAAAATGTAGTCTGATGGTATACAGTGAGATTATTATTATTATTATTGTTATTATTATTACATCTATTTCTTGGTGCCTCGGCTCAACAAAGGTTGGGAAGCACTGTATGAATGAGAGAGATCTGATATTTGAGTGACAAATAAACGACGCCCGGCTGCGTTTTGACGTGTTTCAGATCCCCTTCACGAAAGACTGCGGCTCAGATGAGGTGTGCGTCAGTGACCTGACGCTGAGTGTGACGACGGACACAAAGGGGTCAAGGTGAGAGTGACTTATTGTATAGTCTTGTGTGCGTCCGTCTTCTCAGACCAGCTTCACAATCCCAATTACACGTCTCCGTTTTAACCCTTTTCACGCACAAATAATGATCACCCTGTCACCCGATAACCCGAGAAGGTGTCCACTGGACTAGCCGCTGTCTCTGTAAGGGTTAAACTCACACGGAGTAAATGTCAAAGAATGTTTTGTGTCAATGTTTAACTCTGACTGTTGCTTAATACTTAACCTCTGAAGCCACAACCTGCCAAGGCTTTGTCTATTTCATGTTATGTTTAGTTGCTATTTATAGTCAAAGCATCCACATTTTTGTGACCTGCAAAACACAGTCCCCTTTTTAAGATGCGATTATTATTATTATTTAATGTTGGTATTTCTGCGGGTGTATAACATTGCTTAAAAACTCAATAAAGGCCCAAAATAGTTTGTCGGTTCCAATTCTGACCAGTTTATGACTTGTTCTCCAGCTCAGCCCCTTTTCTGGTCAGCCCCAATAAGCGTGAACTGTCATTCGAGGTCACAGTGAAGAACAAAAAAGAAAATGCTTACAACACGCAAGTGTTGGTCACATATTCGGGCAACCTCTTCTACTCCTCTGTATTTCCTCCCGTAAGTAGTATCTTTTTGTCTCCATTTTTCATTATTATTCTTATGATCAGTTGAGAAATGTGTCGTTGCAATTCTCCTACAGACTGATTTTTTTTTTTTAACAGACAGAAGGAGTCAAATGCACCTCATCACAAGAGCAAACTGTCATTTGTCAAGTGGGATACCCGGCTTTGAAAAAAGACCAAATGGTGAGTGCCAGATAACTTTTTTTAATTATTTCTTTTCTCTTTCGCATGTTCTTGTTTGCTCAAATTTGTGTCGTTTCTGCCTAGATTAAATTTCAAATCAATTTCGATTACAACCTCAACCATCCGCTGAATCGGGCAAAGGTCAAGTTTGAGGCTAAAAGGTGAACATCCGGCGATAATGCCGAGTCAAAATATGGCTCGGTTTTTATTTGTCTATGCATCGACGTTTGTATGTTGTGTTCTTTGCTGTTTTGCAGTGACAGTAAAGAGCAGGTTCCCGCAGACAACCAAGTGGATGTGTCCATTCCTCTTCAATACGATGCAGGAATTGTTTTATCCAGGTGATTTATTATTATTATATATTTTTTTAATTCATAGAAATCTGCAAGCTTCAGTTTTCGCGATCTTTAGGCCGTAAAATAATTGACCAATACCAGTCAGGTCCAATCGGTTGTTTGAATAACGAGGTAGGTACTCTTGGTCAGGAACAGGAAGTCAGACAGTTGGCCACTTTGGAAATGACTTGAATCATACATCATGATGTAATTCCATGTCTTAATGTCCAGCAAGTCCATTTGACAATTAGAAAAGGCATTTCCTGTTTTATTCCTTGCAGGAAGTCAAACATCAACTTCTATGTAGCAAATTCAACCACTGCACCGGAAACAACGGTGAAAACTTTGGATGACATCGGACCCGAGTTTAACTTCACCGTGAAGGTGCAATTAACGCGACCATTCGCGCATCCCTAACGTGACTCCTTCCCGGCCTCACTCGACTTGAACTTGTTTCATTTCAAAAGGTTTCAACTGGAAAATTCCCAGTCAGCCTCCTCTATCTGACCATCTCCCTACCAATCAGCACCAAGGGAGGAAACCCGCTCCTCTACCTCACCGGTGTGGACACGCAACTTGTGAGTCATCACATCAATCCATTTTGACTTCTTGCATATCTCCGATGAAGGTCAAAAGTATGTTGCATTCAAAACTAGTCCGACACGTACAATGTATCCAAAAAGTCTCTTAAGGAAAACCCCACCTCTGGTCACTTCGTGGAGTTATTTGACCTCCAAAACAAGTGTTGTATCAAACATTGGTAACATGTGGCTAATTGTTTTCCATGCGCAGGGCGGTTCAATCAGCTGTGATACCAAAGGCCTGGTGGACCCACTGAGAATCGGCGTCAAGGACCACCAAGCCTCCTTCACTGAGGAGAGTCTCCGAGGCATTGAAAAGCTGGTTGGTCACCGCACGGAACTGCAGAATTTAATTCTTGGAATGCTGTTAGTCTGCGCTCACTTAGTATTGGCCTGTTTCAATTCCAGGATTGCCAGAGTGCAAAGTGCGAGCAGATCAAATGCCTCCTCAAAGACGCTGCTGTCACCAGCGACTACTTTGTGAAAGTTAAAACAAGGATTTGGAGCGGGACATTTATTACGGTATTTGCGATAATGACCTCATGTTGTACCACGTTTCGTCACGGGCGGTCATTTTAAAGCTCGCCCGTATGTGCCTTTTGTCAGGCGGCCTATCAGACCACCGAGCTGACCTCCACTGTGGAAATCGAGAGCTCCAACCCCGATTTATTTATTCTCCGCCTCAAAGAGCTGCCGGTAAAGTCACGTCGCATAATGTTCATGAATTCAAGAAAGACATCATGTCCGAGAAGACTTTTTGACTGTATTTTTTTTTTTTTCAGGTGGTGGTCACAGTGAGTAAACCAGGAGCGACGGGCGACGTTCCGGTGGGAGTGATTGTTGGCAGCGTGATCGGTGGACTGGTGCTACTGGGCCTGGCTGTTGCTCTACTGTGGAAGGTCAGCTCATCTCGATATTTCACCAAATCTCCGGCTAGTTACATAGGTCACATAGCAATTTTGCCACTCGCATTGTTTGGTTAGTTGGTTGGTTGAGTAGTTAGGTGATTTGGAAGTTAGGTAGTAGGGTTATTTCGTTGCTTGTTAGGTAGTTAGTTGATTGGTTGGTTGATCAATTAGGCCAGGGGTGTCAAACTCATTTATGGCGCGGGCCACATTTTAGTTGCCGTTTCACTTGGAGGGCCGTTATGACTGTATGGTGTCAAAGTCTAGAATTAACTGTTGATGCAACTATTGTTTAACTTACTATTGTGTGGCGTTTGGTAACAAGAAAATCCTTAGAATATACAGTATATTTTATTCATTACATATGAGAATTTCAAATGTTGGTCGACACTTTAGAAAGGATCATGGAAGTTGACATGTTTGAGCTGCTTTTGCGGGCCACATAAAATGATGTGGTGGGCCAGATCTGGCCCCCAGGCCTTGAGTTTGACAACTGTGAATGAGGCAATTTGTTCATTAAACAGCCAGTACATTACTTACTCAATCAGCCAGTCGTCAGTCACTCTCTCATTCAGTTTGTTAGATAGAAACAGTTAGTTAGTAGGTTGATTGGTCAGTTAAACCATCAGTTAATTTGTGAGATTGTTTAGTTTGTCTACAAGCTTGCCATTTGTCTGGGTGACGGCTAGTTGTTTGGTTGGTCAGTTTTGTATTTGGTTAATTGCTTAGTTACATGGTTAGTTGGTTGGTTAGTTAGTCTGTAATTTAGTCAGTTAGCCAGGTTGAATAATGAGTCACCAGATTGATTACCCATGCAAACATTTGCAACGACCACATCACACTGATTGTGACATATCGACATTTTTTCCACCTTGACGCTGAGGGCCATTTTCAAATTTTTACGTGGCTCCTTCAACTCTCTGAATTCAGCGTGTACATTTTTTCCCCCCCTAGTTTGGATTTTTCAAAAGGAAATACCAGAAGCTGCAAAAAGATGCCGATGCGCAGAGCCACGCCTACGAGGATGGCGTGTTGTGAGATGCCACCACGTCAACCAAGTTGCACCTTCCTACTCCACTGGCTGGTCATTCAGCATGCTCACTGGTACTTCTCAAGTGCACTGACCAACCGAAGCTCTCTCCCTCTCCCTCTCCCTCTCCCTGTTCCTGTTTGGTCCTTTTGCACAGTTAGTTGGATTTGTTCAGAGACTTCTTGACCCTTTGAACAAACGTAATGTTTATCTGCGGGTGAAAAAAAAACATGCAATGAGGTCATTCCGTTGTACTCCACAGTTTTAACGCGGGTGATGACAAAATACTTGCTCATCACTATCAACATGAATACTGTAGTTGAGCTCTTTTTTTTTCTACTTAGGCTCATTTGAGCACACACAATAAGTGGTGCGTGCGCTGGGTGCTTAAACTACTGGCATGGGTAATAGATCCTCAGGGCTTTTTCTTGCTTTCGGAGTACTTGAATTGTGGTGGCGTAGCATGGTGGATTACTGTTTAGCACATCCGCCTTCCAGTCCTGAGGGTTAGTTTTGAATCTGCCCCGGTTTTCAGGTTCTCCCACACGCCAAAAGAATGCATGTTAGGTTTCTTGAAAATAGGACAATTTCCAGAGGTGTGAATGTAAGTTTGAATGGAGGAAATTGCTTCCTTCCCTGGGACAATTTGGAGTGTCCAATTAACCTAGCATACATGTTTTGGGAATGTGGGAGGAAACCGGAGTACCCAGAGAAAACCCACGCAGGCACGGGGAGAACATGCTAACTCCACATAGGAAAGGGGCTGGAATCTAACCCTGCACCTTTTACACTGTGAGACAGACGTGCTAACCAGTCTACAACCGTGCCGCCCAGAATCGGTCATGAAAAAGCAAAATAGAACAAACTGTAAAATATGCGTGTTTCTTTCAACAGTTGTATGTATTTTTATCGTGTGTGTATATACTGTAAAATGAAATGATGGTTAAGGTTTTTATATTTGAATGGTTTCAAAGGTTGCGTCTGCGAGTCATATTTGTTGTATTTATGTGTTTATTTGGAGGGCTTCAAAACCGGATCTTGTTTAATAGGCACTAACCAACGGTGCAATACTTCCAACACTATCAAATGAGAAAATGACCAAATCAAAATGATTTGAAGCGAGCGGTTGTAGCAAACTTAAACTGGTTCGTCACGAGGCGGCAGCATATTTGCACTGGCACACTTTTACCACAAGAGGGCAGCAAGATCTAAATTACTCATTGAGTTTCTTCAGCATTTCTCCGTGGATCAGAACATGACTTTTTTTGCGATTATATTGAATTACCTTATTAAATATAAATGAAAGTCGCAAAGAACCTTCATTGGTTCTTAATAAAGTCTACAGTGCGGGTTGCTTTTGCCAAACTGATTCTATTTTGACTTTCGACGTTTTGGGATACAGAAGATTGGGCTTCAAATGTGTGTTTTTATTTTTTAATCTATGGTTCGATGGACAATTTTGTTGTATTGTGGATATTTTAAGGAATCCGTTTGTACACTCCAGTTCTGTAAATGTGGACGTAGATGAATACAAAATCAAAAGAGAGAGGAAGACTCATCACAGGTACAGCCACGATACTACAATTCCAAATGTAAATCTTAAATAATTCACGTCATTAGTTGACCTTTGATTGCACTTTGTCTTGATTTTTTTGAGTGTCGGGTGTTTTTACTTTGTGGCGTGAGATGCTTTTGAATGTTTTCCAGACGGTTTAATTTTGATTTAATTTCAAGAACGCCATGAATCTTATTAATGGTCGACGGCAAGTCACACAGTATTTCTTTTTTTGTTGTTCGACAAGCAAGCGCCAGATAAGTGAATTGCCATCAACGAAGTCCTGCTCATAATTGTCCGTATTTGATTGGCACAGTCGAGGGGGGGGGGGGTGCATTTACAAGTTAGCTCGTGCGGTTGTAAACGACACTCTTATTATCCTGAGAGCTGTTCATCTTTACAATCTGGGTATAATAGTGCTGCAAAGTACACCCGAGGTTAAATAAGCATGTGCTTAAATGAATGCCTGTCGTGGCAATCAAAAACGAGCATTAATTATCTTGTAGTTTCCTTCCAAACAACCCTTGTTGCAGCTTTTCTCATCTGGAGGCCAAATGTTGCTCACATGGATGATGAGCATCACACAAACACACACACACACACACACACACACACACACACACACCAACACACACGCCTCCTGGTTGGATCACCGGAACACTATGCCATGTACACTTGGGAAAAGTCAAACATGGCACCTATATTGATACGGTTGCCCTGCATTTAGCATTCAGAGGGACAACTGTGCAGATTTACAAATGAGATGAATATTTGTGTTGATCTGAGGTTTATTTGACTGTATGTTGATGAAGAATAATGCATCATAGGGCGGTCACACGGATTCTAATCACTGTTTTTTTATAGTTTATTTAATTGTGGAATAATCCTGGATTTGGGTTGGGAATGGATTCCAGTTTTGGTCTTGATTCTATGGCCGTGAGGTACATTTAATATATATTTGCATCCCAATAAATCCTTTAAGTATGATATCGTTGTCTTATACAAAATTAATCATTGTCATATTTCTTAAATCCAGCGTCACCAGACCTGCTTCTTGGGTACTGACCATTTTGATACGCACTTCTGAAATAACAAAATAAAATTAAAAAAAATACTGAAATAACCCTCTACAATTATAAAGGTTCATCAGGGGTTCTGTATAGCAAAATTGTCCAGCATTGAGGTTCTTTGGGGGTTCATTACTGATCCTTAACAAAGGTAATCATTTTATGATTTTATATGACTCTATGGAGTTCTTTAGGTCATATATTTGTTAGGTTATATCTAAAAACCATTTAGCGCTATTTGTATAATGGTTTGTTATACCGAGAACCACTAAGAATGGGTGCTAAGGAACCACAATTGTACTCTGTAGCACCTTTATGTTTGTGAAATGTTATTCTTGATAATTAACCCCTTGACACTAATCACGTTAAGATGATTTCATGAGGTAAGCAAGCATAGATAGATATTCTAAGCAAATCACCATCACCACACCTAGAAAATTACAATGTCCCCTCAACGATTTGCTATTTTTAGAAGAGGCCTGATGGCTACTCATGTGGCCCTTGATGGTGGGGGCATATTTGGGGACCCCAGGCTGACTTTGACTGACTGGATCTTGTCTGCAAGAAAAGCCTCATGAAGTCATACACAGCAACATTTTTTTGTAATGAATGACGCAATATTAATGAAATTAATGAATGTACTATTTTTGACTACCCGTTTGTGGCGCTAATGCGTGTGGATATATTGAGGAAGAAAGGATCACCGAGGGGGAAGAGGAGGTGGAGCAGGCGGTGACACGGTGGTTGTCTGGCCGCCAGATCGTCAACCCTCGTCGGCGTCTGGGGAAGAAAAAAAAGAGTCACTTCTCTTCCACTGTGACCAGACTCCTGCTGAAGAGGTCGCACAAGTACTTTGCGAAAGGTCCAAACTTTGCTCCGCTATATATGTGTGCATGCACGTGTACGAGCGTGCGTAAGTGTGTGAGCTCCATTCAGTGAAACGTAACACCTTGCCGCTCTGTCTGAAGCCCCCCCCCCCCCCCCCCCCCCAACTTCGGAAACAGGTTTGATTATATTTAAAAGCTTGACCCGGGAGAGAAACCCAAACAACTGTCTGTGCTAATATTAGACGCAAGCGCGCCTGTGGGGGGTGGAGGAGCGGGGGGGGGGGGGGTTGCACATATTATTGGTACATGGAGGTGGGGGGGGGGCATTATTCCATTTCCATCGCAAGATTTAGACATTTGTCTGCAGTTGGTGGTGGTGGGCGGGGGGGGGGGGCGATATCAGTTACCACCACAGAAGCGCTTTTAATGGAAAGGACGAATGTCTAGTAACGCTGCAGAAAAACACCCTCAGCCGTAAAACTTTTATTATTACATATCTTATTCTGATACAATACATCTTGACTTGCATAACACTTTCACATCACAACCGCTTCAGCTTTACCAAAGCGCAATCAAAGATTCAACATTGTCATTATTATGATATATCTTTATAAAAAAATAAATATGTCATTATAAGCGCATGCGTATTTTTCTCTTTTGGTGCAGGAGAAAGTTGCACGTCACCTGACCGCACGCAGCGAAAGAACTTTGGTAAGTGAAGAAGAGGAGAAGAAGAAAAAACATCTCCCCACCCCCACGGCAAAAAAAGGGAGACCGCCCACCAGAGACAGTCAACCCGAGACCCCTTATAGATTTAAAAAGAGAGGCTGCATTCTCAGACTGACACTTATTCAACAGTGTTACCTTAAGCAGATTACTTTTTTTTTGTTGCGCTGCCTCGCAGGGTCAAAACAGGCGCTTTCGCGTTGCCGCTCCGACTGCCGCCGCTTCTTCTCTTCCTCCTCCTCCTTCTCCTCCTCCTTCTTCTTCTCCTCTTTTCTCCTCTCTTTCCACTTTGCCTTCTTCCTCCATCATGTTTGGGATGCTGAAAGATCACCTCCAGCCGGGCTTGTTCTGCTTCTTCGTGTGGTTCTGCCACCTCATGGAGCATCAGAAAGTTCAAGGTAAGCCATGCTCATCTTTTAGACACTTTTTTTTCTTCTCTCCTTCCCGCTCTCAAAGCACGCGCAGCTTCACGTGCAGCACATAGGCAACTTTTTATTTTTTTATTTTTCATGAGGTAAAATAGTGCGTAAAACAGGTGCCATTTGCACGGGACACGTTGACAAGTTTTCAGTTGTTTGGATTAAGTTGTGCCAAACCTGCGAGTTGTATTATTACTGAATCTCTTTTTTGGGGGGGGGGGCGGGGGGGTTAAATATGTTTTGGATTGAATTAAGTCACCATGCCTGCGTCCCGTTCTGTTAAAAAAAATAATTTGATGCGCGTTCGGCGCGTCATAGCGCGCCGCTGCTGCTTATTGTGGCGCTTTAGTGCTGCAAGTCTAGACGCTCCGCGGCTGTGGGAATTAGGAGCACCCTCTTCACCCCCCACCCCCACCCCCACCTCCCCTCCCGTGTGCTTATTTGGTACTCGCATTGTCCGCGCTGTCACTCACGCACGGGAGCGAGTGCTGCCGAAATAACGCGATGGAGGCTGTCCCGGAATTGCTTGCGCGCGCTCAAATGTCAACTTTTGATTTCCGATATCACAATTTTTTTTCGGGGCGGGGGGTTGTTTGCAGCTGGTAACTGCTGGTTGCAGCAGGGCAAGAATGGCCGCTGCCAAGTTCTCTACATGCCCGGGATGAGCAGGGAGGAGTGCTGCAGGAGCGGGAGACTGGGCACGTCCTGGACCGAGGAGGACGTCCCCAACAGCACGCTGTTCAGGTGGATGATCTTCAACGGCGGAGCCCCCAATTGCATACCTTGCAAAGGTGGAGGTGCACTCATTTTCCTTTGGTTTGCACATTATTAAGCACGAGTCCTTTTCTCCTTTTGAAGCCTGTCGTAAATCGTTGGCGGGCGACTTGTAACGGACTTCATTTCGCCCCCCCCCCCAAAACCGCCCCCCCCCCCCACCCGGCTGCGTAATAGAGTCGTGCGATAACGTGGACTGCGGGCCGGGCAAGAGGTGCAAGATGAACAGGAGGAGTAAGCCGCGCTGCGTTTGCGCGCCAGACTGCTCCAACGTCACGTGGAAGGGACCCGTGTGCGGCTCGGACGGGAAGACCTACAAGGACGAGTGCGCGCTGCTCAAGGCCAAATGCAAAGCGCACCCCGACCTGGACGTGCAGTACCAGGGCAAATGCAAAAGTCAGTCACTTTCGCCTCTCTCTCTCTCTCTCTCTCTCTGCGTCTGTCTGTGCATCTTTCCAGCTCCCCCATTTCCCGTGATAGTTGTCTCTAACACTTCCACTGTCTCTCTGTATGTCAGGACCCCTCTCGTCCATCTCTAATCTCTGTCGGGCGGAATCCTCACATTTCCCAAATCGCTATTTTTCAGGAAACTAAAAAAAAAAAAATATATATATATATATATATATATATATATATATATATATATATATATATATATATATATATATATATATATATATATATATATATATATATATATATATGTATATATGAATGGATTCATATATATATATATATATATATGAATCCATTCATGCAGCCTGTAACCCGATAACATGATAAACTGCCCACTGTAGTAACCGCTGTCCCCGAAAGGGTTAAACGTCGTATCATTCAACTTTCCAAGCTATTGTTATGACTTTGGATGGGTTATTACAGTTTTGTTTTAAGATCGGGCTTTGGTACATTTCTCGAATCGTTGTCCAAATTTGCAAAACCCAAAGTGCATTTCTCAAAACAAACGGTCTGAATAGCGAAACGTGGATTCGCCCGCAAGAAGTCAGCCTCTTGCTCGGAATCTTTGGTCCTGAAAAGTTAGTATCTATCTATGAACATGTCAGTGGCATCAAAATATCAAGTTATTGTGGATGCGCTCAAACAGTCAAATTGCTTCATAATGTTGTCAATAGTTCTGATGTAAACTTTTGAAGTGGCGCATACACGAATGGGAATACAGTCCACATCAACCCCCCTCCCTCCCCTTATCACACGCATGGATGTCCCTATTCGCAACCTATTCAAAGAAATGAGAAACTGCTTTTCAACGTCCTCAAAATGTACCAAAGCAACCGTGAAGAACTGTTATGGGAACTGCCCATATTGTCTAAAATCAAAAATTAAATTGGCTTCCGACCGACAGCATCCATGGGCTTGTTATCCGATTGTGACGTAACGCTCCTCCGTCATGCAGAAACATGCCGAGACGTGCTGTGCCCGGGCAGCTCCACCTGCGTGGTGGACCAGACCAACAACGCCTATTGCGTGACGTGTAATCGGATCTGCCCCGAGGTCACGTCCCCTGAACAGTACCTGTGCGGCAACGACGGCATCGTGTACGCCAGCGCCTGCCACCTGAGGCGGGCCACCTGCCTGCTGGGCCGATCCATCGGGGTGGCCTACGAGGGCAAATGCATCAGTGAGTAACGTTACACAGACACGCTCGCTCGCTTGACCCCCCCCCCCCCCCCCCCCCGAATGAGAGCCGCCAACATTCCATGTTGGATGTCGAGTGTTTGCTCAAGAAATGATGGACACTTGATTATTTCCTGATGTTGGCAGCACTTCCCCTTATGGGGGAGTTGGGAGGAACAGCAAAGTGCAGTGCGGGGGGTGCGGGGGGGATGGGGGGGGGTTGAAGTCAACCAAGTGCAAACTTTTCCTTACTGTGCTTACGGATTTTGACATTTTTCTTTTAGATGTCTGTATTTTATTTGAGGATAGATTCTTACTTTTTACCATGAACTCCATTTCAGTACCAGCCAATTCTAGACCAAGTCTGAAAAGACGTTTAAAAACGTCTTTGGGAGTGAATGAGTTAAAATACACACTATAGAGTGGCCAAACAACTGTTCTCTGAACCCCCCCCTCACAGAGGCCAAGTCATGCGATGACATCCAGTGCGGCGGCGGCAAGAAGTGTCTGTGGGACGCCCGCATGAGCCGAGGACGCTGCTCGCAGTGCGAAGGCACGTGTCCCGACAGCCGGACGGACGAGGCGGTGTGCGCTAGCGACAACACCACCTACCCCAGCGAATGCGCAATGAAACAGGCCGCCTGCTCCGAGGGGGTGCTGCTGGAGGTCAAGCACTCGGGATCTTGCAACTGTAAGTAAATAGAAAAAGAAAGAACCCACACCCCGTCCCTCCCCCCTCCCCTGTCCAAGGCAAAAAGACAGTATTCCACATTGCTTAAACGACCCTCTTGCCCCTTCCCCTTTCCTTTCCCTGAATTCCCACCCCAGACACACCACCAAGCACAGCTTTCGCAAGGAGAACGGACTTGGAATGGAACGGACTTGCATGATGTTGTCTTTTTTTTTTTCTTTTGAACCCCCCGCTCCCCCCTCCTCCTCCCCCGTGTACTTCTGCAAAGCATTATAACAGAGAGACTAATTCAGCACGAGTGAGGTGGGAGTTTACAGTGGTCATATGTAGAGATCCACATGTATGTGATGAGTGCCGGAGTATATTTTTGCCTTAAATCTCATTCAGCCGCGCAACTGATGGAGTGGTGTAGGCGGCGGGCATTTGGACTCCTCAATTTCACAAATACAGGCCATTTAGCTGGCCTCTGAATGTTCTGAACTCCTATTTCCATGTCAGTATTGTACCGGGCAGAATAATGCTGCCCAGGGGAGGCCACACCATCCATCCATTTTTTTTTTCTATTAACGCTTGTCTTTCAGTAGGGTTGTGTTGGGGTCCACCCCAGCCAACTTTGGGGCAACAGGCGAGGTATACAGTGGACCTATTCAAATATTTGCACCCCCCCCCCCCCCAATATTTTTGTAATTTAAAAAGAAAATCTTTTTGAGGTTTTTTTTTGGGGGGGGGCAAACCCCGTTTTTGTGCAAAACACATATTGGAGGTTGATTCGCATTTTGATTTAATTTTTGGGATTTAAAAAAAAAAGAAGAAAAAGGAGAGAGAAATCCAATGCATTTCAATGGCCGTCAATTTTGCGCAAAGGTTCACTATTTTGATATTCGCCGGTCCCTGTCCCTCGACTGTATCCCAAACATCTATGGACAATTTTCTTCAACGAAGTTAACGTGCGGCCAATCGCTAGACGTTAGACAAACAGGCATTTTCACTCAAATTCAAACCTATGGTATGAATAAATTCACAGTGTTCACTGAAACTAAAATGCATGTTTTTGGAATGTGGAATGACTTTGGCTGGACAAACATCAACCGTTCATATCGTGCATTCTATATTTTCATAACACAGGTTGTCTCAACAACCAATGAAGCGATGTATGGTTTATTATTATGCCCATCCGTAGTTGCAAATTCCCCCTATGACCTTACTAGCGTATTTGTGTGCTTTTGGTTCAGTTTTTTTCTATAAATATGTTTTATTTTGGTCCACTGAAAATCAATCATTTCTAATGTTTCTTGTGAATATGCCGCCAACCATTTTAACCGTATTCACGTGATGGTGATTGTAACATTGGTGTCGTGACGGGTCAAGACGAACGGCAAATTTGAACCTTGCTAATCGCGTGCAGACTACCTATCTATCTGGAGAGCAGACGGCGTTTGTCGGGAGGGAGGAGGACCGGGGGGAGGGGGGTGGTGCTGGAGGTTAAGCGGTGTTGAAATTGAGCAAGAGCCCTGAAGGAAGTATCGCATTTACATTCCATGTTGCTCCACTCAAAAGAATGTCTCATTGTTAGCTTCTCGTGCTATGACACCAGAGGGACCAACATTACGATCACCTCATGGGCTGAATATTTCTCAATTTGATATTTTATGGAGGAAGTTCACCTACGCCCTCCTTTCATCGTTTAAAAAAAAAATCAAAAACAAAAAAAAAATACTGTCATTGCTGTTTTCCACTGAATGTGATATACCATGTTTGAATGTTTGGATTGACGAGGGATATCCTTTTTTTGTTGTTTTGTAATATATATATATATATATATATATATATATATATATATATATATATATATATATATATATATATACTGTCACCTTGCTTTGCTTTGATTTTTTTTGTCTAAAATGTAAAAAAAAAAAAATGTAGAAAGGAAATCCCATACCTCAGATTTGTGTTGATGATGTTTTGAGCTGCATGCCGAGCCCCGCGCCGTGACGCCTCCTGCGCTCACCAAGAACGACAACAAGCTACATACATCGCAGAAAAGCACCATGCCCCCCACTCCCACCCACAAATTCACCCCGATCCACTGGACCCCGAACCCTATGATGAACCCCATCACTGTCACCTCACCTCCGTTCTTCCACCCCCTACCCCTCTCACCACCCATTTTGTATACCCACTGACTCGCTAGTGATTTGTGTTGTGGTCCGTATTCATACAACGGCTATATTCCTTCATATAGCCATCAGAGAAGAGCAGGAGGAAGAGGAGGACGAGGACGACTACAAGACCTATGTGGGTTTACCTTCTATACTGGATGGATAGCCTCCCAAGCAACCCCCAACCCCAACATGATCCCCCACCCCTCTCCGCCGCCCCACTCGTACCACCTCGCTCCGCCACCACTCCCCCCTGCTCATGCCAGTCCCAAGGAACCATGTCCATACTGTACATGATGTGTATGCTTATTTATTTTTAAACAAAAAGGAAGTATACATATAGTCCAGTCTGCTAGATGTTTATTTATACTTTTTTCGTGTTTTCTTATTTATACATTTACAATGTCAGGCTTACAATCTACCACTCATTTTCTCCTTTTTGTTGTTGTTGTGCTTTTTACTTTCCGTTCCTTTTTTTTCTATTACCATGAAGAAATATATTTGTCCAAAGAGAAACAGTGTTATTTATTTGTCACGTTACCATGTAAGTATGAGTCCTCGACAAATGCTGTAAATTGCATTCCGCTTTCATTCAGCTGTAAAAAGAAAAAAAGAAAGAAAGAAAGAAAGAAAAAGAAAATCTGCTTGTTCCTGTCAAATCGCTATCACAGATGTTTATGTCACACCAACGTAAATGCATGTTTGGGCTGTGTGTTTATTTATTGGGAATATATCAACGTTTGTTTTTTTTTGTTTTCTTTTTTTTAATGTACAGATGTATTTCTAGTTTGTTTACAGTTCATAATAATAACTGACCAAAGGGAGACTGTCAATGTTTTTTTTTAAACAACACAGCAGTAATTAAAACGGAAGCGAAAAATTAAAAAGCCATTTGAATTTTCTTTTCATGTTTTTCAGTTCACATTTAGCCCTTTAGATTCGTCAGCGTTCTATAATCGCATTTATATTGTCGCATTAGAACAACAAGACAAAAAACAAAACAAAAAAAAGAGGTATGTTTGGGATGATACTTGACGACTTTGGAAACAATGTGCCATTAACATTTGTGTGCTGTTGTCTTTCTCCTATGCCAATGTTGCTCTCGCAGAGCTCTGGTAGGATAAATGCATGTTTTACTGCAGTATTCAACACAATATCACACTTTGTCACTCTTGTTTGTTTTGTTTCTTTTTTTTCTTCGGATTTAATGTTGATTTTAAAGCATCAGCAAGAGAAATACAAAATTCTGTTATGAATATATAGTTTTGTATTTTTTATGTAAATGTCCTATGTACATACAAAAAAGTTTGAGGATATTTGTACAGATATCAAGAGTAAAACAATAAAAGTTTTTTTTTCCTTATACGTTTTCCTGACTCTGTTGTCTTGGGAAGATTTGAATTTGCAAAATTAGATGGGAAGACTCCTATTATTTCAATACAGTAGTGTTTAAAAGGCCACCATTTGATTTGCTGTTTTGTGATATCACTCAGTAAAGCACATGCCAGTGCCACAACCAACCTTTAAAAAAAGTAAATCGATTTTTGTGGTAGTTTGTCCCAATATTTAGTCATTAGCATGCTACCTTCTATTTTATGAATGATTATTAGCTTGATTTGTATTGATGCCTTGGTGTCTCAAACATAAAAAAAAGCCTACTCTACTGGGCCTAAACACTTTAGTTTTAGAAGTTACTAATTTATTTCCAGCAGACTATGATCTTCATTTCCTAGCCATTCTCTTGGCTGCCCAATTACCAGTAGTGACCGGTAATTTATTTATTTATTTATTTATTTATTATTTTTTGTCTAATCAGATTTCAACTTTACGTGCTGCTATGTCAATGTATTTTATCCAAGGCCTTGAGAATCAGGAGTGCTGGCCCATGATACATACACACTAGTAGCCAAGGCTTTTTGTTTTTAAACCAATCATATTTTAGATTGACCGTACCTGACATTGGAAAAGGGTTGGCTTGGTGTCAGCAATTTTCTGTCCTCTGATTGGTTAATCAGAGTCTTGCCATTTGTCAAATGGGTGATAGGAGAGGCCAAATGTCAAACATTGTTAAAAAAATCATTTTCAAGGTGGACTTTACGGGAAACTTGGACATTGTGAGGATAGCTCAGCCAACACTGCACCTGGCTCGCTTATTTCAACCTGGAAAATGATTTATTTGGCACTAGCGCAGGAGCATGTTTGAGTGCGGCAACAAGCTAGTTCCGACTACACAAAACAGAATACAACGAATACTACACTACACAACAATAACTTTATCGTGTTTTTTCTTCTTAATTGTCACGTGATAGTGGTGGTATTAAGAAGTAAATTAAGTGACTTAAGTGCCCATTGAGGGTCTAGGTCCAAAATGCACCATCCGCTACTGATATTGATGTGTCGGGATCTATATCCAGATTGACCCATTTTTTTCTCCCTTCTCTCATGCACTACCTTGCAATGAAGTTTCGTGGATATTGTGTTTGCTGTTTTAGTACAATCATGCTAAACGTATCTGTGCTATGAGACTATGTCAAAATGAAGAGGTGCACAATATCAACAAAGTGTGTCAATGAATTGTAATGAGACCATGTTTTTGCCATCTTATCTTGTGGGATCTATTTTTTTTTCTGTAGAGGACTTATTTTGCCATTTTTGCCCCAATTACTGCCAATAGCAGAAATTGCAGGCACTATATTGGCAGTATATGTTCCCGGAACATATTGACACCTTACATGTACTCTTGAACAATAATGCTGACATTAGCTTTGACTTACAATCCGGTTAAAAAACGTCTTGAAAATTTTGGGGAAAAAAAAGGATCTGGGGTTGAACGTGTGGAGTGTGAAAAGACATATTCAGTAAATATCTTGGAAGTCTTTGGAAGTGAATGAGTTTAAAGTACATCTCAAAAAGTAAGTAACTGTCTTTATATAATTGTAAATATTTTGGAGTATATATTTTTCTGGTACCTGAGTATCTGTAACAGGCTTGCAATAATAAAAAGTATACAAATTAAACATATCCGTTCCTGTTATTCCTCAATTTCTTTTAAAAGAAAATAAGTACACGATTGGCTGGCAACCGATTCAGGGTGTCCCCCGCCTACTGCCCGGAGACGGCTGGGATGGGCTCCAGCACCCCCCGCGACCCTAGTGAGGATCAAGCGGTACGGAAGATGAATGAATGAATGAATGAAAAAGTACATTAAACATTTATATAAAAAGTTACTTTTCTAGAAATCCGAGTCTGTACTTTAATTTAATTTTTTGCTTTTACTTAATGAACAGGGGCAATAGTCGTACATACCTGTTTAATTGTACTTCTAATAAAAGGCGTAATGGACGTTATTTCCAAAAAATCTTCTGGCTTGACGTGTTGCCTTACCGTCGAAATGACTGTTTGCATTCCGTGTTTTGACCCGCCGCAGTTGCCGTAGGTGCTTGATGACAACAAACATGGCGGCCTCAATGTCACTTGTCGGACTGAGACGTCTTTCTGTGATTGACGCGGCTTCTAAAGTGTTCCTGAACCCCCTCAGGTAGACATTACACCACCCGTGTGGTCATTTGACACCCGTTTGAGTGTCGTTGGAGTGACTCTGAAAGATATGCTACTTGTAATTGATTGAAAAAGGAAAACGTAGCACACAGGTCGTGTGGCTTGCTTGTCAATGGCTAATAGACTTCAAATGCCTTCATGTCCATCAAAAGAAACAATTGTTAGAATGTGGAAGCCAAACGTGCGTATTGAACCATTACAATGATTATGTCAAGATTGAGAAAATCAATGTTCGAACAACACCCTTTATCACTTTCGGCTAGCCAGTTGACTAGCCAATGCTAGATGCAGTCAAACATTACGCAGATTTGCTCAGTTGAATATTTCTCTGCGGGGGATAAACGTGCGCTAATAAGCTCTTAAATGTTTGTGTCGTGACTGAAAAAAATATCTTTGGAGATGGGTAGTGGAACCCAAATTGTTATATAAGTAAGAGTATTGTTGCAAATAGAGCTACTAGGGGTGCAGCGAGGGTTAACTGCACAATCTCGCTGAAGTAAACGCTATTCAGCCAAGCAGTCTTTTCCTTCACCTAAAATTAGCTTTTCAGTTCGCTGGGGGGCAATTACAATGATTAAAAATGTATATCAATTACAATGTCCCTTTTAAAAAATAACGGATTTCAACTACAATATTGTGGCTCAAGTAAAAGTAAAGATTCACTCAACTCAACTGCATTTATAGAGTAATTTCAAACAGCCATCGCTGCATACAAAGTGCTGTACATGGAGCAATGTAACATATACATACATATTGTAATTTCCCCATTGTGGGACAAATAAAGGATATCTTATATACAATAAACAGTAAAACAAAACGGTAATAAAGACGGTAGAAAGCACCGTCCTATAAATCAAATATTAAATAATACGTGCTCATTGGAAAAAAACAACATTTTTGAAAATCAGGAGACGGAAATGTGCCACTTAAAACTGTTGCCCAACTTATATCACACCTATATAAATAAATGAAGGCTGCAGAAATGGTCTTAATTGAACTTTCCTTCTTACACTCTGGAAAAAGATCAATAAACAATGTCTGATCACGTGATAAGTAT
Organism: Hippocampus zosterae; assembly: GCF_025434085.1. NCBI lineage: Eukaryota > Metazoa > Chordata > Actinopteri > Syngnathiformes > Syngnathidae > Hippocampus > Hippocampus zosterae. The sequence continues at coordinate 9,549,304 of NC_067456.1, read as the reverse complement.
TTGTTTGTCCACCATGTTGCAGTTTGGGACCTGGAGGCTTCTCTAGTCAAACAATAACTCACTCATTGTAAGAAAACAAAAGGGGGAAAAAGGGACATTACTTGTTAAATATAAGGTTAGAAATGAATGAATAATTTTAGGCCATGTCACTCAGTTCTTAAGGTTTCGACTGAAATTTTCTCACCTACTTGTGAAGTAAGTAGATGGAGATACATATTAGAGTATTATCAGTACCAAGTATGAGTATAGACGAACAAATATCGGCCTTGACACCTTTATTGCGATCGGTGTATTACTACAGATAGCAAAGCGGAGCGGCTTTATAGTTGTCCAGAAGAATGACAATCTTGGAGCCACATTGCACATCGACAAAGAGCCTACACAATCAGTCCTCGCCGGACGGTTGACCGCAGTTAACACGAAGCGCGCCCTGTCATTAGGATGAGAGCCATACGAGGCCAGAAATTCACCAGACAGAAGTAATCGTCGGCAGGGAGGGCATTCCCACCTTGTCGCTTCATTTTCCGAGATAGTCTGACTCGCATGATTGTCACCGTTGCGTCTTCTTGTGCAATTTCTGATGTGTTTTTCTCCGCGTGTAAGACGTATCTAATGGTTTTAGGTTTACAAGCACGTCCGCGCAGAGGCTGGCAGAGGGAGCTGGACGAGACTCGCAGCTTATCACAGTAGATGAGAAACTGGTAAGGAATTCCCTCCTCGTTACAATGTGACGCACAAGTTGATTTTTGTCTCATGCGCTGCTTTCCAACCACACAATGCTCTCATCAGAGGCCAGAACAATCACGCTTTTGTGGAAGAACGTGTTACAAACCCTTCCTCGTCACCTGCCAAACTGACCCTGCAATCCGTCAAAACTGAAATCCTGGCAAGCAATGTAATTATGATACGGTGATTTGTGTTGATCGATGTGCTCAAGATAAAGTGACAGGAAAAATGACCCCCCCAAAACATTTTGAAAAGCATGAAACTTATATTTAAAGTCACTGTAATAATACTGTAGTCATTCCTATCCAAGCAGCAATCTTCTATTCTGCCTACAAAAGTGACATTTGTTATTGTTATGATAATTTGCCGGTAATGAATACAGACGGCAAAATGAGCAATGGGCAATACCATCCAACCATTTTCTATAAAGTGGAGAGCACTTGTCCTCATGAAAGGTCAATGCGGAGCTTGGAGTCTGTCCCGGCTGACACCCTGGCCAGGGTCGCCAGTCATTTGGAGGAAGAAAAGAGCCATTTAGCCCTCTGGACAATTTCTTGTCCACAGTCTGCAATGAATTTAATGTTCCAAGTTTTTGGAATGTGGGAAGAAGAAAACCAGGAGAAGAGCCACACAACCACAGGAACACACACAAATTCCTCACAAGGAGGCCCAAGCCAAGATTCGAACCCCAAACCTCATAACTGTTTCATTTGACCTTGACAGGCTACTTGGTTCCAACACTGTAAATGAATATGGAGCTAACGTAGCTTTTGTCCCGTGATCCAGTTTGGGCCTTGGCTTTGCTGAACTTGCACTTTTCACATTCCCAATCTCTCATATATTTTACCCATGAACTTGCTCATATTTTTCCAGCTTAAATTAATCTTGTAAAAACACCCCACACAATGAGTCTTTAGGGGCTTTGTTCATACTTGTCATATGAAGTAGCACAGTTGCTTATGAAATCCAACATGAGCGATGTGCAAAACAAAAGCAGCATCTTTGATTTACAGCGGGACCGCAAAAGCCACGAAAAACTGCAGCATAAAACCCCTACTCGCATTAAATTGATTTTTTTCTCTGAAAATTTTACTTTTTTGGTGGGGGGGGCAATAAAATGCTAACAAGAAGAAGCAAATCCACTGGCAGTTATTGAAGTGTGTGGATATTCTCTTGTGATTCTCGATGTGACAAGTATACTGTCAGAGCCCAATCACTCATTTCCGTCATGACAGATTAGCAATTAGCATGACTTCTGCGTCTTTCTAACCGTTGCGTGGTAATGACACAAGTCAGACGTGTGGCTTATTCGCGTCCATTTAGGCGATAATTCGTGACTTGTGACATGCGCTGTGTTGACTCCGGGCGCAAAGTGAATATGCAGTTCCGCATCGTTATTTGGGCCACGTCAGATAGCTAGTTGTAGCTCGCAGGGAGCTGAGGCAGCACAAATTAGCATGCGCCGAGCGTTCCTCAATACAAACGGCGGAAAGCAGGGAGGTTGGACTAAAATCGAATGTGGACACACTTTTTGTTTTCTGTAAAACAATGTGCTGTTTATTTTATTGCATTCATTTACGAAAGGTGTCACTGGCCCGTGTCTTGACGTCCGACACAGCGCTTCATGCTAATGGATGCTATTTTTTATTTTTTTTCGAAACACCCGACACAATCAGTGTTATTTATGGATGTAACAAGGCAATGTTGTACAAACACGCATTCTGATTAATATTGCATCTGTGGGATAAGAGATAAGCAGCAAAATCTCCCCCGTTTTTATCCATTTCAGGTGGCGGCCATTTTGCCACGTTCCGTCGACTGAAAATGACAAAACAGTTGCTCACGCTTCGGTGACGACTAACCACAGTGCACTTGTTTTCTCAGTTTTCTCATGTGACATTCTGAGCCGTGATTGGTCATTACCTGAGCCCAGCGCAACTGTGATGTCATTTTAAATCGACAGCAAGTCGCAAAATGGCCGCCCCGCTGGGATGGACAAAAATGGGGGATTTTGCTGCTTATTTCATATTCAGCAAACGCAGTATTGATCGGATCATCTTTTGATTAGCGGGGCTGCTTGAAACATAATGTGAAGAATTTTGGGGGGGCTTACTTCCCCTTTAATTTTAGTATTATATATATTTTTTGTTAATAAATAGTGTTTCACTTTACGTTTACACACTGTTCTGGAAAAAAGACACCAAATTAATGCTCGAAATGACAATATTTGATTTTGAATTTTCCTGTAATAGAATAAACTAAAAATGATTGTCGTTTTACACAATAGGAATCTATAAATAGCAAACTGATCATTTTGCGTCATGTTTTTAAAATTTTTTCCAGATCCCAAATATGAAAATATTACTTCTAACATTGTATGTACATTTGTTAATGGTGTATAAAATGGTGTATAAAAAAGGGTCAGTTGCTGTAGTATTATGGTTATTTTATGTTCAATGTTCAGTACGGCGCTTTTTTTAAAGCCAGAGCTGGGAGCGTATTATAGATGAAGATGTATTGTATTGTAAATTGGTTTTCAACAAATCTCCGAGATGGACTATTTGTCCTCAAGCGGATTGTGCTGGTCTGAGTGGTGCGACTGTTAAAGCCATTAAAAGAAAATTGAGATAAAAGATAAGAAATAGGGAGTTTGCTAAGAACGAGGGAGTCTGTTGGAGGGCTTGTTTTTGGGGTTTGCTGGGTCGGGGGTGGGATGGGGTGGCGGGGCTCGGTGCTGTGTGTGGGCAGCGTCAGTGTGCTTTTGTTCCTCACCAAAAGCTGACCATGCTGGCAGACAAACCTTTGGCTGGGTGGAGTGTCTGTCTCTGTCCTCTCAGTGGGGGCTAGTGAGAGGAACAGCGGAGAAGAGAAGGAAAAAAAAAAGAGGGCCTCAAAAAATGAGGAGGGGGTGCTGGTGGTGAAAGAAAAGAAGCTTGGAAAAAGTTTGTGAGACACCCCGAGACTCGCGAAAAAAAAGACAGTGGCCACTTTAGTGCTGTCGGCCACAGAGGTCCCTTTGTGGGCCGCCGTCGCGGGAGAACTCCAACACTTGCTCAGACAGGCCCAAAAAGAGAGGCCCTCAGCTGTTTGCAGGACAGTCGGTGCTTCCCCCCCGTCTCACATGGGAGAAGCTAATGGGAGAGCTCTCCCTTTTGGGCATTCAGACTATGTCAGCACGCTAGTCATTCACCCGGACGTCAATATGTGCGAATTGCTTTCTGGTTCAACCAATCAAACAAAGGTCTCGGTGCGCCGAAAGGTTATGTCGGGTTTGCACGCGCTCTCCTTCTCGAGCAGCCCGAGGAGAAAAAAGTGCTGTGTCGTGGTTGCCAACCTTTGTGAATAACCTCATTTAGATGAGCTTGCATATTGGCCCCGGCGAAACGATCTTTTGATACAGCGCCATCAAGTCTTTGGTGTGACATTGAGTATCTTGCCCATCGATCCCGTCTGTCCCAAACAAAACGCTGCTTCCAGGAACTTGCATCTGCAGTTTGTGCAATGCTCATCTCCATTACAGAAGGATTGGGAGGTTCGGGGGGGGTAGAGTCTCCTGGAGCTCAGGATTTTGCGAGAGTTTAGAAAGAATACTCAGATGGGGGGGGAAAACAATTACTTCTTGGATGCTGTGTGGCTAGGAAGCTTATGTTGTTACGGTCTTGAGAAAACAGAGCAAAGTTGCGGTCGTCCATCTGAAGCGTTCAAATTGCGGGGACTTGTCTTTTTAAGTTCTTGTTCTGAAACGGATTCGTACAATTCTGCCCCCTTCAGTTCGAGAGTGTCAATTTCCCCTTCCCGTCTTCATCTGTTTCTCATTGGCAGTTCAGACCGTCTTGTCACTCGTCAATGAAAGACATGTGTCCGTACACACATCAGTGACATTCTTCGTGTTGCACAAACGAACTATACCATAAGATTGATTGGGACGGCAACAATTCAGAAATTAGATCATATCATATACGTTTTGCAATGAGCTAAAAATGATTCTTTCCTCCAGGCCATTCAAAACAAAGTCAAATAGTTTTCTCGATGTCATTTAACTCATTCACTCCCAAAGATGTTTTTAAACGTCTTCAGACTTGGTCTAGAATTGGCTGGTACTGTTAAGTGAAAATCCTTTCAGTTGGGGTCAAGGAACTTGAGAATGACAATAACTGCCCTTCACGGCCAATCTTTTCCGCAAAATGTTCAACGGTTTGGCATGTCTCTGAGCATAGTGTCGCCCCCCCCCCCCCCCCAAAAACGCCTCAATTGATACCCTGCCAAAAGGAAGGAAGGGAGGGAGGGGGGTGGGGGGAAGCCCTGCGTGATGGAGCGGCGGTGCCCAGAGCTGTTCCCTAGACTGCCCATGCCGACCTGCTTTTGTTTGTAATTACTGTTTGATTAAGCATGCTGGGCAGCTCCCAGCGTCCGGCTGGCAAGCCACTGATACACAGCTTTACACGGAATGTCTGCGACCTCCCCTCACTCGTGGCCCAGCCTTCCCGCTTTGCTTTCTCGCCTTTTGGCAGAGATCATTGACGCCGCTCGTCTTGCAAAGTGCGTCAAATTGAAGCGCTAATCCCACCGCCGATATGTCTGAGTAGCGCTGTTGAAGTTAGCCGCGGCGCAAGCTCTCCCTCTCTCTCTCCCCACATAAAGACAACGCCGTCATCTTAAAGTGCTTGTGAAGCCTTGTTATAGAGTTCTCGAAAGGCACTTGGGGTTTTACAAGAGAGTGGAGACAGGTCAGAAGTGGTGAGCCGGGGCGAAGACGTGTGCCGAAGCACGAAACTAGCTGGTCTGTTTGCCCCGTAGCACTGAGAGGCTTCTCAATTGGGGAAATATTTACTTTCTTCGAACATTTACAGGAAAGTCTTTGCCGGGTATCGAACATCCCATCCCGTCCAAGCAAAAGAGTTGCGGTTCAAACTTTTGGAGGGGTTCGGTAACCACAAATGTTCCTGCTTCCCTTTTAGTCGCGTGGCAATAGCGCCAATATAGCTCGCAGTTGTTTTAGATGTCGCCCTGCTCCCAACATACCTGATTCGAATCATCGGTAGCAGGATCAGACTTCTTGAGCTGGTCATTCGAATCAGGTGAGTTAGAGTAGGGAGAGGCAATTAAAATTAACAGGACAGCGGCCCTAGAGAACCGGAGCCCGGACACGCCTGGTCTAACTGAAGCGATCTGATTGTGAGAAAGCAAACCGCATCTTTCTTGGCGCCAAGTCCGTGCCGTCTTGTTATGAAATCCATTGACAGCTCCAAGAGGCGTCCAATTATCATCGTCCTAATTGGGTCACAACCAATCACGCTCTTTGCTTAGTTCGTACGGTGTCAGGAAGGTTTTGGACGGAGCCGTTCTTACTTCTGCCAACGGCTATGCTCTCGTTGGTGCGAGCGAGGCTGTCGGCGGCTTCTCAAAAAATGACCCGCCTTGATCCAAAAGATGGAGCGCCGCGGCCGTTTATGTAACCTGATTGTTCCGAATTAGGCGCACCTTCGCCATCTACTAGGACCCGATGCCGCACCTGTATGAAACACTCTGCCTTTACAAAGACGGAAGAAATAAAAAGGCCTTCGGTAGGGATGACGACTTATCAACTCATTCTTGTGTTGCTCAAGAGCACCTCAACTCCAACACCTTTGTACATATCCATTCAAAAAAAAAAATTATTTCTTGTCCACTGAAGAGGCAGAATCACGATAAAACCGGCTCACAGGCGGGTCCTTTTAGCCCATCCAGTTTGAAGTCTGCAGTAACAGGGGTGTATAATTCTCCAAGCCTGTCTAGCCTCAGACACCGAGCACGTTTTGCGACACCAGCCCCAGCCCCAGCCCCACCCTCCCATCCCCTCGCTCCTACCCCAGACAAGTGAAGTGTGTTTTGTCTGGTCGCCCTCTCGAAAAGCACGTGAAAAAAAAAATGTCAGCTGTGTCTGCGGATGTGGGATGTCTTTGAAGGGTGTCAGACAAGTGGCTTTATTATGCATCATCCGCGAAATAGTACTTCATTCATCGACATTCTCTTCCCTCAAAATGAAGCCTCTGAAGAGGAGTCCTCAGCCCTTTTCGGCATTGACCGGTTTTATAGAACGTTAGCAAAGTGTCGTTTCAGCAGAGCCAATAAAAAGCTCGGATGTTACTTCTTTTACCAGGGGTCGGCAACCCAAAATGTTGAAAAAGCCATATAGGACCAAAAAAATACTAAAACCAAAACACAAATCTGTCTGGAGCCGCGAAATAAATAAATAAATAAATAAATTGCGGCCTTATAACGAAGGAAACACGCTCTATGTATCTATGTGAGCTATATTCAATCAATATAGTTCACAATCAATTTGATTGTATATATACAAGTTGGCTTCTAATACACAATGAGCCTTCATGATTTCATGTTTTTTTTTTTCCCCGCACTGCATCCTGTAGAGCAGGGGTGCCTAACCGTTTTTGACCAACGATCTACTTTTCGATCAACCAGCCTACCGCGATCGACCCGTTACCACAGGCACTTACCAACGCATGCCTACCTACCTTCGTCGAGACCTGACGCAGAGGCATGGGGCGCACTTTTGCAGCTAGCTCACATGTACCGTTTGAAAAATGTTTCTCTCGCCCTTCCACATTCTCATTCTTTGCCAGTACCCTCGGTGAATTGTACATGAAACGCTGTGGGTCATTTTTTTTGTTTGTTTTTTTGCCTGGCGTCCCGCTCTGCAAATAGAAACCTGTGTCACAGGCTATGACGCAAATCTTCGTTGACACAAATGTTGAAATGTAATATTTATTCTACACCTTTTTACAGCATTGGAAAACGTTACGAATGTTTGTGTTGTTTTTCCTCCTACAGAAACCATATCAAAACAAAAATATATCTATTTCCCTCCCCCATCTTTTTCCATTTTCGAACATTTTTGAAAAAGCTCCAGGGAGCCATTAGGGCGGCGCTAAAGAGCCGCATGTGGCTCTGGAGCCGCGGGTTGCCGACCCCCGGGGATAGACCCTCTTATGGATACAATCGAGTTGTGTGATTTTAACCCTTTCGGGGACAGCGGTTACTACAGTGGACAACTTACCGTGTTATCAGGTTACAGGGTGCACAAAAGGGTTAACGTGAAATGCCAACTTTTATTTATTTTTTTAAAATCTCTGTTCTGGCTACTTGTTATTGATGTACCATAAAACAAATTGGACATACTGGACAAAAGAGTAATGCATCACCGTTAGATTTGTTGGAAGACTCCAGACTACAGACAGACAGGCAGGATTAATGAGTGACAAATTCTAATAGCCGGTTCCATTTTGGATCGGGTTTCAGGTATTTAGCCTCATGAAGCTGTCATTCCAAACGCGATGTTTGGGGGCTTCACGTGCTCTAGCAATAATGCTTCAACAGCGGCTTTTTATTGGTCGCCGTCCAATGTTGGCAAATCATTTGATCTGGATCTGCGCTACTTTCGCCAAAGATTGATGTCATTTTGTAATGTTGGCAAAAACTCACAACATCTGTCCGAAAGAACACTTGAAGCGAGCTCGGGATGGGATGCTACACAACAGCAGACATGAGACCCACAAAGGACTCGGTTCATCCGGCCTTTTCCATCTTGATGGTATGCGTAATGTGAGATCCAAGATGACCCTCGCGCCAGCTGCTTCTTGACCGCTGCCATACATGAGGCAAGCAACCTGAGATTTGTTTCGACGTCCAATCGGTAATTGGCACACTTTTTTTTTTTTTTTGCACTTCAAAGATGGGGCGAAGGTGGGAACCGGCTGAGGTTGTTGAGTGAGGGTCTCGGTCTGGGTGCTGCCGGGACACCGTGGTTGGGGGTACGAGAGGGGGTTAAGGGTGATGTGTTTGTGCTTTCAACACATGCTGACTCAACATGATTCAGCTCCACTGACTCCGCCCCCACCGTTCTGGGCTGCCGAGTTGCAGCTTTGTCGTGCGGATTTTTGCGCTACCATAGCCCGAGCGTACGACTGACGTAGCTGTCATGGCGCCTGCCGCCAAATGAGACATTTTGTCAAATAACCAGGGTCCATCGGTCTGACGTTCAGTCCATTACCTCATGTAGTCGGTGTGAAAATGAAAAACGAAGCTTCGTCTGGTGCTGGAACCCATCTCAGCCGTCTTTGGGCAGGAGGAAACCGGAGTACCCGGAGAAAACCCACGCAGGCCCGGGGAGAACCTGCAAACTCCACACAGGAGGCCGGAGGTGGAATTGAACCCGGTACCTCTGCACTGTGAGGTTGACGCGCTAACCACCGGCGCACCAGGCCACCCGTCATCAATTTCAAATAAACAGAATTCATTTCTTTTTCAGGTACCGTCAAGAATAGGATATCATGTTAGTCAAGAATAAAGATAGTTGGAAAACTTACGAAAAGTCAATTAGAGTGACCACAATGGACCAGTTGGTTCGGATGCTAAAGCTAACTGTTAAAGACAAATTGAATGATGAACCCCGCTCCCCCCCCCCCAAAAAAAACAAAAAACAAAAAAAACATGACCTGTCAATGGACAGGCTATGTACAGCATTTCCAAGTGCGGAAGAAAAAGCAAAAGGCATTAGCACACACTTGCTCTCTGATCTGAAGTCCACTACACTAACTTTGCGCACATCCACCTCCTGGCTCGGTTGCACGCAGATGATTTTCCAATAATTGAGCCGTCAAGGAGCAACACAAACAGATGTGAGTTGTATTTTTATGGTTTGTTTTAGGACTAAAATAATCCTCTTCTCTTCAATAGCCGCGAGGGGAGTATCAAGTGTTGGCCCCGAGGAAAGCGGGGCTAAGCGAACGAACAGTAACGGCGCACAGGACGCGCCGCTCCCAGCTCTTCACGCCAAAACTCCGTGAGGTCTTTCGGTATTAGCTGCAAGGCCTTATCCACTCCCCCCCCCCTCCACCCCCACGCGTTTTCTGCCGTCATCCAACTTGGCCGCCCGCGATCCCAGATGAATTGCCGAGTGCGTTTTCTTGGATGTAATTTATCAGAAATATTTTTGAGGCACTTTTCTTTCCATTTACGTTGAGCCACAAAAATCCTGAAAATGTCCCCTACTTATTATTTTTTTTTAAAAAAGTAGATCTGCAAATGAAATCAGCAAGAATGTCGAGAGCAGATATCACAGAGGAGGCAAAAGTGGCTTTGAATTTCCACTGTCCAAAGTGTGGGAAACGCACGGCAGGAAATGTAAACAATTTTGTGGAAATCATTCAAACAAAATGGACACCGCGTTGCCCCCGGAAGACAGTTTGTGTCCGTCACACATACGCAGCCCCGTCCGTCCGTGCTTTCGGTAAGCTTCCTTAGCTGTGGCCTTTGATAGGTTTTTTTTTTTGGAAACGACTCTAAAGTCGGGACATTCATGGTCATTGATGGCAGATTGAACGTAACCAATCAGGATTAAAGGAGGTGGAGGTCATCCAAGTGCAAAATAACAAAATGCTTCAGTGGACAGGAAGTCAGTCTTGACGTTGAAATGCCAAAATAGGGCCAAACATCTTTGATTTCATGGATACTTGGAGTATTGGGGGAACTTGGAGTTCGAAAACACATTATCAAAGCGCCGATACAAATACCTGCACGGCGTCGATGCCACCGGCGCCCCGGCAGGTCCCTCCTTTCAGCATTTTGGGTTGGGGTGTGGGGGGGGGGTGTACCAGCTTTCAGCATTGTGGCGGTCCCCGTCGGCCCCACCGCGACAAGCGCCCCCCGCGTGCTCTTTATTTGGCACGCAGCCCGGAGGTGTCACAAATACCGACACGCTTTCACGTGACGGAGACTTGAGTGCCGGCGCCTCCCCCCCTCCGCTCTTAAGCTCCGCATTCTGTCTGCCCGGCCAGGTATTGTCGGGCCCCGTGAAGGCCCTGTGAATAGTGTCAAACTTGATAGTTCTCATTTTGCTTCCTGTACGTGGCAGAATGGACAAAAAAAAAAAAAGTGCCCACCGTGCGGGTTTTTCTCCTTTTTTGTAAAGGCTGCCGCCTAGTCCTCCTGGGAACACAGCGCATTCCAGCCACAATCGTTCCCTTTGTGAATCCCGGTATTGTGGCCCGCAGTCTGCCGGGGCCGGCAAAACCTCGTGAGTGCTCGGTCTCATGCGTGCGAGGCATGGTCCCGAGTCTAGACTGCTACTTGTGCTTACAGTGGGACCCATAATGAGCTCCGAGTGTTTCCAGTGCCTTTGTTTTGACACATCCTAGCGCCCTTCCATCAAGGACCTTCTTTTGGGAGTGAGATGTGATTCAAGCACCATCTCCATTCGGATGAAATCACTCACCGTACTGCTTCGCTTTACGTCCGGATGGTGTAATCGGAGTATCGAGTGTTTGCGCTAATGCCGCTGCTGATTATGTTTTCTTCTTTTTATGTTGAGAGGGAAGACATTTCATCTGTGCTGTGTGTCAGACATACAGCACATTTGACAATAAAGTCGGATTCAAATCATTTCAATTACGTGTCGTTCTGCTGGTGTGGCTGTCGAGAAAAAGCCATTCATACTCGTCTGAGTCTGATCTTTTTTCTGGTGCGAATCAAACATTCACACTCATGATGACGATCGGGATGTGCCTGCCCTCCCCCGTCAAGAATTGGACCCGATCTGTGTGGCTTGGTACCAATTGGCCGGGCTGCAGAATGATGGTGGGGACCACTGGATTATAGAACAATACTCGTCAATGAAGAGCCACGTGTATTACTGCAGCTGTCTCCGTGTCTGTTCGTGAAGTCTGTACTAGGCTGCCCCCAAGTGGCCATTACGCATACACCAGAAAGAGCAGCACAATGTCCATTGAAATTGAACTGGAGACAAAAATGTTGTAAAAAATCTGAATGAAAAGAATCAAGCACTCGGTTCAAGTTTTTCATGTCTTATTGTGCCAATGCTAAGAGACAATAACGCACGTTTAATGCCCTCATTTGAAAATACAGCTTCCGTGCAAATGTCGTTGCCCGCAAAGAAATGTTACATTTCCGCAAACGGCGTTGTGCACCGGGAAATTTTTTGTCACTGACGTCGTTTTTCTTCTTGCGTCGAAGCTGAGAGATGAGCTTCGGCACTGGTCTTTTGTTTTGTGGGGAAAATCGTGGGGGGAGATTTCCGAGAATCGATCCTTCACAGGAATCATTTTTCTTTCTTATCACGAGAGAGACGAGCATTTCCGCAAATTTTGGTAAGCGGGTCCCAAAAGTATCTGATGTGATTGCTGAGAATCATGTTTTTTTTTCCCCTTTTGGATCCTTCTTGTGTCCGCGTTCAATTGCTACTTATATCCGGCCCCACAGCAACATTTCCAAGCATGTTTGGTTTTCTTTAGTAACTTCCCACTTGCTTAAAAACAACCAAACATCGGCGCCTTAATTTCGTTGCACTTTCACACTGTCTTGGGTGTTCTTGTGTCATCAGCCATGCGCCGCGCTCCCTACGGGTGAAGAGAACATGTTTTTGTCTTCTGGGCGACACGCAGGAATTGTTAAGGTTAAGTAGACGGGGCAGACGGAAATAATTACCAAGCACTTGTGAATTCTTCTCCCTCTTTTGTCCCCGCTTTTTTTCCCTCTTGGCGTTGCTTTCAACGCGCAGATCTTGTTTATGATTACATTGAGTCGCAGCACGGCCGCGCGGATCATTTTTGTCGTCGAGCGGTTGGACATGTCATTTGTGCAAAGCTTCAATACCGTTGGAAGCTCTTTTGCCGCAGCATAAACGGGCTTTTGTGTGCGGGGTTCATGCAAGGCGACCCCCCCACCCCCACGCCCCCTTCCTCCTCTAGACAAATCAAGCGGCGGATGACGGACAAAGATGAAAATTTGATTCTTTGAAGTTGTAATGGCCATTGAAACGTGTAAAATTCTCCAATTGAAAGGGGAGGGGGGGAGCCCCCCCCCCCCAGTCTTGGGTGGCTGCTGCCGGCTCGATGGGAGGTTCCTCTGGGTTTTGTCGCCCATTTCCCATCGCTTGTTTGCTAATTCCGTCAAGAATTGGACCCGATTCTCGATAGAGTTTGAAGGGGCACCACTTGCTCAGGAATATACGACCCCCCCACCCCCAACCCCGGGCCCCCCTGCCGCCCACCTTAACTACCCCGTCTTCTTGTCACAGTGGCCTGCCTACTTGTGGTGTGAATAAGGCCTGTCACTATCAAATCATGTCAGAAGCGATGATTCCATCGATTCATCAAAAGAATAATTCTTTTGCATTAGTGATGAAAGGTATTGAAATCTCCATTATGAATATAAGAGAAAATTGATACAAGAGTGCCAGGGTGTGTATGTATAAAATCCCGATAAGAACCAAAAGTTGTAAAAATATCACGGTTAAGGGTAAAGTATGAGCCTTAATGGAGACTTCTATCTTCTAACTTTCTTTCTTTTCTGATTGATATAAAAATGATTTAGTAGATATGAACACATAACACGGGGTAGGACGTTTTTTACTTCTTCCTACTCCCTTGAACATAATAACCGTGTTGAATGATGACAATATTTTATTTACTTTATTTTCTGTCAAATTATTACTGTATCTGTTTTATGTTCAATAAACAAGCATAGAACTTTTCATACATCACAGTTTATGAAATAATTATTCATGTTTATCTGGTATTCTTTTAAAAAAAGAAAACCAAACACGAAACAACATTGAAGCAAAATCCCACGAGGGGGGTGGTTGATGTACTTGCGAACCTTTTTGAAACCGATTCAGTTACGGGTCCGTCCGGTCATTGTTTTCCAAAATCAAAGCAGATGTTTGTGGAACGTTTTATTCTGATGAAACGCAAAAAGACAATCGGTCCGCTTTCATGGCAGACTGCAGAAATTCAGAGAACGATTACTCTTGAGAGGCTGAAATGACACGATCAGGACTGTTTTTAATAGAACAATGGCTCCCCATTCTTAAACTAGTCGTCGATTATTGTGATCAGTTGTCGATTGTTGGCACCTCTTGTGTGAAATATATCACAAACAAGCATCAGGTTTTCACTTTGTCCAACTTGCCCCGCGAGATATCTTTGCAGCGGGGCCGTAGGAACCCGCCTCCAGGAACTTAATGGCCTTCACCAGGAACCTTTTTCTGTCCTGGTCACTTTGTAGTTCCAAAATTCTTCATGTATTCAAATCATTTTGGTGGAAAGGCCCGATGCGCTATCCTGGACACAGATGCTTTATTATTATTATTATTTTTTTTTTTGCCTTCTGTTCCAAAGAACTTCATCCATCCCAAAAGACTGAAGACAACTGGAATTTCCCAACTACTGCGGGAAAGATATATTGTCCGCATCAAACGCTAACGTTGACGTTGAAATATATGCTAGAATCAGAAGAAGAAATAAAAGTTTTTTAAAAAAAAATAAATATTATCTGATGTGTGCAACGGCTACCTGCTCTCTTCTCTGATTCTGGCACAGACAATCCATTGGCGTTTCTTTGAAGCCTCTCGAGCACCTTGCAAGTCAACCTTCTTCCAAAGGCCCCCCCCCCCCGACCCCTCTCACAAATATTTCAAATCAAACGAAAGAACCTGGAAGAGCGCAGGTTTGCCGATTGCCAAACGACGTAGCATCTGAAGCAGATGCTCACCTCAGTTTACCCTACAAAATCGGGTGTCACAACGTCTTCATTCCTCAGCTTACTTAACCCTTTCAGGGACAGCAGTTACTACAGTGGACGGCTTATCATGTGATCAGGTTACAGGGTGCATGAAAGGGTTAAAGGTCATTTGTGCCTTTGTGCTTGCCAGGACATCACCACCGTGTCGGGGGTGCCGGAGGAGCACATCAAAACCCGTAAAGTTCACATCTTTGTGCCTACCAAAACCGCCATGCAGTCGGGAGTCAACGGCACCAAGAAGTGGAAGATGGACTTTGACACCAGGGAACGTTGGGAGAACCCGCTGATGGGCTGGGCCTCATCGTAAGAAAGCGCTCCTTCACGACTTTTGTCAAACGTAGTCGCCGTACAAGTTTCTTGTTTGACTTTTTGCTTTGTTTACGCAGTGCTGATCCCTTGTCCAACATGGTGCTGTCGTTCTCCTCCAAGGAAGACGCCATTGCCTTTGCGGAAAAAAATGGTAATTAAGTTTCAGCCTTTTGAATCGTGGAGTGGAAAAACATGATTAGGATTAAAGCAACCCGTATATCAAATGAAAATGTCACCGTAGCCTCGGTTATGGTGATTAATCTGTTGCAAAAAGTCTGACTGACCGACACAATAAAAACCAAAGCAATATTTCCCATAGGAAATAATGTAAAACCAAATAATCCGTTTCAAAGACACCAAATTATGAATAGAAAAAATACATCTTATAATTTTCCATGCCTATCAGCATCAACACAAACTTCCTTGAGCATTCCTCCGACCACAGTGAGCAATTTCAGACATGCGCATGGCGGCCATACTGTATCGCGCATGTCCAAAACCTGCAGAAGTAAGTTACGTAATGTAGTGTATGATGAAAAAAAATGTAATGTACCTTTATATCAAAATAGAACATATTGAATGGCAATTTATGACGCAAATAGAGTTGGCCCAAGTTTGTTCCTTTTAATTTAGCACACAGGTTATTTTAAGCATTAATTAATTAAGCCAGTCTGGACCGATAGCAATGATGACACATTGTGCACTCATAAATAATGGAAAATATGTCCTTCAATGAAACACAAAAAATTCTAGTCACCCGACCTTTGAAGCATGGGACTTTAAATAATTGCGTCCTAAGTTCAAACGGCCGATGTCGCCTCAAAAGCATCTGGGAAAAGTTTGTTGAAAGGACGGCCACGCTGTGTTTATTACTGGGTGACAACAGCCAGCCCGCTGACGTCGGCCCGCCGCAGTTGGAAGCCGTCCAAGGCGAACTTAGCCGAGCACCGCTCACGCTGATCTTTTTGCCCTCCAGGTTGGAGTTACGACATCACCGACAAACGGACCCCGAAGCCTCGCGCCAAATCCTACGGCGCCAACTTCTCCTGGGATAAGAGGACCAGAAGGTCCGCTAAGTAAACCCGAGAGGCATCTGTTGGTCGCCGTGACCTTCCGTTGTCCCGCCCGCAGCGGACCTGTACAATTCCTGTCAATAAAAGCTTCATCACACCCTTCAACCAAAACCTTGCAGTCATTATTGCTTTCGTTTTTCAAACATTCACCTCATTACCGACTTCCTAATGTTTCGCCCTTGATTCATGAAGTGTCTGCAGTGCGAGGAGGTTTGTGCAACAAAGACCCAACAATCAGAACCTGTTTAAACGCTACGGTAAATATATGTGTTGGCTCAACCTGCTGTGTT
Organism: Hippocampus zosterae; assembly: GCF_025434085.1. Taxonomy (NCBI): domain Eukaryota; kingdom Metazoa; phylum Chordata; class Actinopteri; order Syngnathiformes; family Syngnathidae; genus Hippocampus; species Hippocampus zosterae. The sequence goes on along the minus strand of NC_067456.1, from coordinate 9,533,307 downwards.
TTTCTGGGCGACGTTTCGTTTCCATCTGCCTTTGATTGGAGTTTGGAGTTTTGTTTTTCTTTCCTTAGACGATGGTTAAACCCTGATGACAACAATATGTACAGAATGAAGTGGTTGTGTTATTTACATGCTTTATTTTGCTGTCCAGAGCAATTTTTTTCCTGTATTTTACAAAAACCGAGGCCAGGAACAGCCATGGTCCCCATTCCGGTCACAAGTGCAGTTGAAAATATGCTTCAGGTAGGCATTGTTTCACCCCCCCTGTTCAAAAACTCATGGCGTCGTTCAAATCGTTCGGTAACTCAGAGCGCCCCGAAAAGGAGTGCCAGAGAGTGACGGCATCCTGAGCGCACACAACGGTTTTGATGCGCAACTGTGTAGGAAAACATCGACAAGCTGCAATTGGCTTGTGGATAATCTTTGGGAGAAATTGACCTTTGTGGAACATGGAAAGAGTGGATTTGGATTCCGTTCATGAAAATGTTTTGTTCGATGTACAGTCGATCCTCGCATGCCGTTTGTTACCTTGACACCACCAATGTCGGGTTCAGTAAAATAAAATAAAAAAATCATAATGGTGCTGGAATTTATACAGCCCTTCCCAGAGAAGAATAACAAAAAAAAAAACACACACATCACAGCCGATAAAAGAGCCAACCCGCCTTTCCGCGATAACGTGATGATGTGAACGAGCGGCCAATGGTTAGAAAAAGAGGGGCTTCACATTTGGTGGCGGACTCGCTCCCGGAGCTTGTTTGCGGCCTTTGTGTTCGGTAAACAGTGGTGTTAGTCTGCCGCCCGGTCCCACTCTGCGTGACTGCACTGACGTTCACATACCAGCCATGGATGCTTAATTGGTATAACCCTTCGTTAATTAATGCACCGCATTGCAAATCTTTCACAGCCTTGTGCTCGCTATTTATGTTGGTCTGTCGCCGGCCGCATCAAAGGCACCGATCTAATAGGAGTGTAATGGTCCGATGGGGTCGGCGGGCCGTGAAAGACGGCAATGTGTTGCTGTTAGCCTTTGAAATGCGCTCGGTGAGAAGGGGAAGGGGGCGGGGGGAACCAAAAAAAAAAACGCTCTTCGTAAAAGTTGAAACCATTATAAGTGCATGAATGTATGCGCAATTTATTGTACAACAACATCCTCATTATGAGCGGCTTGACATGCGCACTGCAGCTCAGCAGATTCGCAAACATACTTAGAACAAGGGTGTTAATGTCCGCTGTACCCACGGATCAGCAGCGTTCAAAATGATCATTCTGTGCTTTTGCTATGACAAGAAAAAAAAATCATGAATAAACACAAGATTATTTGGAATTTGCATATCACTAAAAGTAAATCTCGGCCCAGTGGTTTATGCGTCGACCTCACAGTGCAGAAGTTTGATTCCAGCCTCCCTGTGTGGAGTTTGCATGTTCTTATTGGGCCTGCGTGGGTTTTCTCCGGGTGGTCCGGTTTCCTCCCACATTCCCAAAACATGCATGGCAGGCTGATTGAACACTCCAAATTGTCTCTCGGTGTGAGTGTGAGCGCGGATGATTGTTCGTCTCTGTGTGGCCTGCGATTGGCTGGTAACCACGTCAGGGTGTGTGTGTGTGTGTGTGTGTGTGTGTGTGTGTGAGTGTATGAGACAATAACATGCTGGAATGGACATAAAAGACAAAACATTTGATCATATTTAATACGGTGCAGCCAACTTATGTACAACATGTGAGAAGCATCCCAACTCTTGAGACTCTTCATGTGCTTCAGTAGCTGTTGCTAGCTAACATATTTACAATGACTAGCAATTGTTGTTTTTTTGGGGGGAGGGGGGGAATGTAGAAAAAAGGAGGCATGTATTTGAGGGAGGCATTTGCACATCCTAATTGGATGATCTCGAAAAGCTACAGCTACCGATAGATGGATCCCGTCCATCTCTTCTCTTTTGGAGGAAGTAACAAAAAGAGGATACCAGTGGTGTGATCCTTGAACGCAGATTTACAACTCTGCGTAGTGGAGTAAATTGGAACCAGTAGAAAGTATCTGAGGCATGCTGCTTGATTCCCAGTGTCTTCAAAAGGGAGAAGGGGGGTGAGGGGTGACTCGCTTTAGATGGCGCGACGTGCCCCCTCTTTTTTTGGGCGGGGGGGGGGGCACGCTGAGCTCGGGGTTAGGGGAAGGCCCTCTCCTGGGACCCAAGGCTGGATTACACACTCATGTTCCGCCATTTATTCGCCTGTGCTGCTATCCCATTCACACCAATATCAGGTTGGATGCCCCCCTCCCCTCCCACACACACTTCACCCCTCCAAAAAGAGATGAAAGATGCCCTTGGTTAAATAGTAAACCCATTTATGGCAGAGGATACGTTTCAGACCCTCCAGCAATAGATGAAAATCGGCGCTATTGAGACCGTATAAAAACGTTTGTACTCTTTCCACACTCTTATAACATTTAATATGATTCAAACACACTTTTTCAAGTCATTTTTTGTGCCTATTCTCACTTTTACCCAACACAGCCAACCCAAATAAGATGTAAAGCGTGCTTGCTTCACGTAATTGACCTGAAGTTGACGAAAGCCAGCTATCTTAACATGAATTAGCTAACATAAATTAGCATTAGATGTATGGCAATTACAAACTTTCATTCAACTGCTAACACAAACACTCACACACACACACACACACACACTGTGGTATGACTCTTAAAATGATGGATTGAATCCAATCGGTGCAGCAACACTTGTAGACAGGCAATCTACCTATTGGTAGTCAGTCATAGATTCTTGATCCTCTGTGAAGAATGACAAATATTTGTGCTGTACCGTCTGTCCACATAAAACTATCTGTTTTTTAAAAATTATATTTAACTGTTATTGATTTATAGATTTCTGAAGTACAATATTATGTAGTGCTATTTTTCTTCATTAAGACATATTGCGGGAGTTATTTTTGGGGGGGGTGAACTTCCATTTATTTTAATAGGAAAAAAGTGTTTTAAGTTGCAGTATCTCAAGACACCACTGTACACTGTAAAAACTCTCCCAAACGATCACGTACTGTAACAAATCAACGGCAAAGCAGGGGGCGGGGGGTGAATGATGACCCGCGATATAGAGAGGCTTCTCTGTTTGCCAGGATGATAAACGAAGGCGACCAGTTAGCATGTTGCCCATCTGTAAATGACTCCCTGAGCTTCTCACACGTCATGTTAGTCGCTCATCTCAGCGCAGCCAAACGCGAGTCTCGCAGAGTCTGGAAAAGTCATTCATTTAGCCTGCGTGTTTGAAGTGGTCCGGGCCGCGGCGGGCGACGATGAATTGTCCCCCAAAGAGTTAAGCGATAGGCACGACTCGAAGCGCCCGGGAGGGAAAAGTTCACCGGGCCGCCGTTTGAAGGCGATGTGAGTTGGCAGGGCAGGAGAGGCTTGAAGATGAATGTGGCCAAAGGAGGGGGGGGGTCTCTGACAGCCTTTCCGCCGCTTGCGCTTCTCTTGGGTGGCCCGATTGGTCTTGGATGTCACTTTTGCTACTTAATCTTGTGTATGTGAAGCTGGCGTGGCGGGAGGGGCCGCAAGGACGGAGCAGCGCAGTGGCGCTGCCGTAAGCGCGCGATTTGCTTTGGCCAAGTTGAGGAGGAACTCTGGCTTTTTAACTTTGAACGTGTGCTGCAAATTCAGTCTGGAAAAACAACGCAAGGGTCTTTATTTTCATTCAATTTACATTATGTCTTTTATTTATTACACATGAGAATTAAACATTTTGGTAGAGATTTTAGCAAGCATCATGGAAGTTGACATGTTTAGTTTGCTTTTGCGGTCCACATCAAATGATGTGGCGGGCCAGATCTGCCCCCTGGGCCTCGAGTTTGACACCTGTGCTCTCGATAAGTTCAGTGCTTGAGCACAGTTCCCTTGTTTACCGCCGATTGTTTCAGGAAACATGAAACATTGACGTGATTAGGCCACACATTTGTCCGCCTTATTGTTCTAATCGGATTTATGATAAAAAAAAACGACCATGAATAGTACAATGTTTTTAGCCGAAAAAAACGGCCATGTGAAGGAAGGCGTTTTTAGCCGAAGAAACAACGACCATATATTGTAAGGCGTTTTTAGCCGAAAAAAACGACCATGTATAGTTAGCCGTTTTTAGCCGAAAAAAGCGACCGTGTTTAGTCAGGCATTTTAACTTGAAAAAAAACGACCATGTATAGGAAGGCGTTTTTAGCCAAAAAAAACGACCGTGTTGAGTAAGGCATTTTTTTGCCGAACACAAACCGACCATGTGCACATGGTCGTTTTTTTCGCTAAAAACGCCTTACTCAACACGGTCGTTTTTTTCGGCTAAAAATTTCATCCAAAAATGCCTTACTTTAACATGGTCGTTTTTTATTTGGCTAAAAATGCCTTATAATACATGGTCGGGTTTTTTTCGCTAAAAACGCCTTATGATACATGGTCGTTTTTTCGGCTAAAAATTTCGTCCAAAAATGCCTTACTATACATGGTCGTTTTTTTTGTCCAAAAAGGTCTTACAATACATGGTTGTTTTTTTCGGCTAAAAATTTCATCCAAAAATGCCTTACTTTACATGGTCGTTTTTTATTTGGCTAAAAATGCCTTATAATACATGGTCGGGTTTTTTCGCTAAAAACGCCTTACTATACATGGTCGGTTTTTTTCGGCTAAAAATTTTGTCCAAAAATGCCTTACTCTACATGGTCGGTTTTTTTTTCTCCAAAAAGCCTTACAATACATGGTCGTTTTTTTTCAGCTAAAAATTTCGTCCAAAAATGCCTTACCTTACATGGTCGTTTTTTATTTGGCTAAAAACGCCTTACTATACATGGTCGTTTTTTTCGCCAAAAAATGGCTTGCTATACAAGGTCGTTTTTTTTGGCTAAAAACGCCGTACTAACCTGGTCGTTTTTTTTCGGATAAAAACGCCTTACTATACATGGTCGTTTTTTTCGCCAAAAAATGGCTTGCTATACAAGGTCGTTTTTTTTGGCTAAAAACGCCGTACTAACCTGGTCGTTTTTTTTCGGATAAAAACGCCTTACTATACATGGTCGTTTTTTCCGGCTAAAATTTTTTTCCAAAAATGCCTTACTATACATGGTCGTTTTTTTTTTCGGCTAAAAAAATTGTCCAAAAATGCCTTACTATACATGGTCGTTTTTTTCATCTAAAAAGGCATAAACCCCCCAAAAAAGAATATTGGAAAAAAAAAGGAAAAACAAAAAACTTTGGATTGTTTAATGACGGCAGCGCAGAACATTCCGAGAGTGAACAACATTGTGTAGATGTAATGTCTTATTTTGCGGATCCGATCAATTATGTCATTGATCAAATGGCAAATTATGACATTCCAACTGATTTCGCATGAAATGCAAAATACTTGGTGATCCAATATCCGGTGGGGGGGTGGGGGGGTGGGGGGGTCACAATTAGATTGTGAAGTTAAATCACAATTAATTCAAATATGAGCAAAACGTTGGTTAAGAAGCTCAATATTTTTTTCTTCTGGGCTCTTTGTACTGCGTCCTGAGCACAACACAATGGCAAACACGTGATCATCATGTGATGAAAACACATTTTAGCATTCTCACGCCTGCACACATGAGCAACGCGTGTGCGTGCGTCCAATGGCTTTAACACACCGTGACCTTGAATGTCTTACCGACGAGAACCTTTTTTTTTTTCTTTTCTTTTCCAGCCAGTCGTGTGTAAACCCCTAGTGAAGCCGCCGGTGTCTTCCGTGAACCTGTGTGACATTTAACCCTAATCTCCAAGCGCTATTCCTGGACGCAGCTCCCGGCTTATTGGCCGCCGTCTCAAAGCTGACTCACGGCCACCTTCGCTTCTTCGCGGTTGTTCATCTGACTTTGCAGTTTTCCGGCATGAGTCATGCCGCTCGGTCGCCGGCCGAGTGTAGAAAACACAGGTGTTCTTTTTCCGCGCGCCCCGGCCGTGTTTACTCGATTGTCCCTCGCCAAAGACGCTCATTTTTTTTTTCTTCTTATTTTTTTCTTGCTTTCTATTGTGGAGACGTGCAAGCTGCCCACAGAGTGTCGTCAGCTGTAAACTGTTTGGATTCAATGAGCTAATCCACCTACGGCGTTTGGCCTACCGCCACGCGGCACACCAGGCATGGCAAAGTTATCTTGCAAAAGGCTGCATTTAGAAGCAACGGTGAAGGAGGAACAGCTCAATATTAGCGGTTTATTCAGCGCCGGCTTGTAGTGGGGACGGGGGGGGGGGAATCACTCCGGGCCTTGTGTTCTTTTTGTCTTCATTTTAAAATGACATGTGGTAGTGGAAGATTAATTCAGGGCAGTGTTGTGTTTAGTGGTTGGCATTTCTGTCAGTTCAGAGGTTCTGGGTTCGAATCTCAACCCTGGCTTTCCTGTGTAAAGTTTGCGTGACTCGACTTACACCTTTTGGCAGCAACGCATGGAGACAAACAAGAGTACAGTCATATATTCTTTATCCTCTGCAAAGAATGACTGATTAGCTCCAGCTCAACCGACAAGGCGCTTGTTGATTTATAATTGATTCATTGAATTCTAAATTGATGGGGGAAAAAAAATATGAAAAACACCAATTTTTGAAATTAACATTTTTTCAAGACTGATGGATTTTTGCGTGTCATGCTAACATCTAATTTTGATGTTCAGAAATTTAGCGTGTCAGCAATGCGTGTTGACCCCCACTGCCCCCCTCCCTGCCCGGTATTCACTACAATTAAGTAAATGGGTCTTTTGGGGAGTTTATGTGCCGATGAGGGCGCTACACGCTGCCATTCTTCCGCCTTTGTTTTGTGCCTTGTAAAAAGTCACAGTCTGATAGGCAGCAGCAGGACGGGTACTCCGGAGTCTAGACTGGTCGAGACGGCCATGTTAGGGTCACGCTCATAAAAGCCCCCGCAACCCCTCCCATTCCGCTTGGACACCAAATCACCTGCCCACATGGGTCAGGACCTACTGGCCCTCATCCCTATGCCTGAAGATGCAAACGGTTGCACGTGTGCAGGCGGATTGCGGTAGATACTGTCGGTTGTACTTAACAGGGGGCATTTTAAGGAAAGATAAGAAAACCTTTATTTTTAAGGAATGTGGAGTTTGTATACAGTGCACCTTGAGATAAGAAAATAAAAAAAGGTATTACCCTCACCCATCTTTTTCCATTTTCAAACATTTTTGAAAAAGCTCCAGGGAACCACTAGGGGGGCGGTTAAGAGCCGCATGCAGCTCCGGAGCCGCGGGTTGCTGACCCCTGGGCTAGACAGACAGACAACTCCTTCAATGACCACACCTGTCGAGGTTTCTTGCAATTCATTCACCGTAGAGGCGAGTCAAGAAGGTGTAAAACTGTAACACACACATACAAAAACACTGACATGCTGTTGAAAATAAAACAATGTGCCCCACTATTCTGGTATATGACGAACGGGTGACTAAGCTAGTATTCCTCACGTTCGCGAGCTCATGCGCTAATCGTAAATGCTAATCGTAATTAATGGCAATGTCTTTCAAATGTAAATTCACGGAGAACAAACCCTACTAATTAATACTATTGCATAAATTCACAAGATACTAACGAAGATGCTGTGCTTGGTTTAGAACGCGTAGCTGCGGTACAGCTTTTGGAGCTTCTCTGTATAACAGAAAACAGGAAGTGTCTCACGCAACAACATTCCGTGTGCCTTTCACAATAATTTACATTTACTTTACAAAATAAAGCAGCCCTGGAACTATAGAAACAGAAAAAATATATATATGGCTTTTCAGGAGGCAGAATAATAGCCATCAACGTTGTGGTATTTTTGCAAGAGCTGGTCACAGAACTTATGAAGCCACCTGGAAACAGTTTGAAGTTTGTAACATATTTCTTATAGGCACCATAGTTTAGTGGTTAGCACGGCAACCTCACGGTTGTGGCGTTCTGGGTTCAAATCTTGGCTTGCAGTTGTTTTCCCCATTAATTGTCCACAAGATGAGTGTGAGTGGTTGTTTGTCTACATACAGTATGCCCCGTGATTGCTTAGTGCCCAGTCCGGACTGTAGCCTACCTCTCGCCCCAAAGTCAGCCATGATAGACTCCGAGTCACCCTAATGAGTGCACGCGGTACGGAAGATTGATGAGGGGGGGCGGGGTTGCTGGGTCCGGTGTCCCCAAAGCACTCATGGAAGGCTTGAGAATGGTGGGGTCCATTTTGAAGATGAAAATGCCCACTTTCAGAGTCCATTTCACAGCGGTGGCCGCCATTAATTGACCTTTCCAAGGAATGCGTCGCCCTCGCTTTGACGGACGTTTGTTTTTAGCGACGGACGGGTGCAAGGCGATAGCAGGGAAGGGGAGGCTGGGTGGGTGGGCTTTGGGAGATAAACCGCCGTGCCCCCCGTCCCTCTGACAACAAAGAAAGTGAGTGATGTTTGTCTGAAAAGCAAGAGGGCTGCTCTCTCTGCTCTTGTTTTGATGTGGTGAGGAGTTAAGGGGCTGGTGGGGGGGGGGCACCTGGGATGCGGGTCTCCATCAGCACCCGGGACACGTGGAGAGGAAGAGAAACAACATGCACACACATTCAGACAGCAGGAAAAACAACGAAAGTCACAAGCCAGGTGGCAAAAAAAAAAACGCTACGTGGCGTTCAGGTGGCCTTGGATAAACGTACGCTGTAGGGGGCACTTGTTCTCGGTGCTGATGAAGTTTGAATGTGTGGAAGGCGGTGGGCGGGGGGTTGGGGGAGTGGGGAGATTGATGTTTATTTTTTTCTTGATTTGATTCTCAGTCATGTCACCCGACTTACTAGATTTTTCTCCTATGCCGTTCTGCTTGACAGGATGTTTGCTGGGAGGAGCTTGAAAGAAACAAAAGAAAACAAAAACAATAAAAAAATTGTGGCTAATATCCTTTCGCAAAGATTGGTCAGGAGTAACCTTTGCACAAACTCTTCTATATTTTAGTCATGATGCCTTTGCTAAAAGATGATCCTGAGCAATTATCCTGTGGTGTGGCGTGCACCAAGAGTGATCCCCCCCCCTCCCCTCCCATCGTAAATATTAAAAATGCGTGTACCCACAGACTTTCAGACACAGAAGTGTTATGTGCTGTAAAATAAATGAGTTTGCATTTTTAAACGTAACAAGTGCCGCATACAGTGATGAGTACTGAGGGATACGAGGCAGACGAATCGTTAATCTCCGCCGTCAACTTACTTGCAAGTACCGACGATTCGTTCAAAAATGTCAAGCGGTTCAACAGACCAAAAAAAGGTACACGGCTGCTTTTATGCGTGCGCGTACTGTAAGGGAAAGCCACTCGAGACGAATATGACTTGCGTGAAGCAGTTCAAAGTTCAACTCTTTAAGAGTCAATCAGGCATTAATGACTTTTACAGCTCAGAGCAGCGGGCTCGCACAAAGATCACACAGAGGACAGGAAAGAAAAAAAAAAAGCATTCCGTCTGTTTACTCGCTCTGACTATGGCTTGTGTTCAATTTACTTGCTAGGTGGCCTTTATTGACGGTAACATGAGGGCACGCCTACAAAAAAGTACAGAACACTCTATATTATCTGCAAATTATTGGAATGTATCGTCCCACTGGGACGTCAAATTCATTTTTCGTCGCGGGCCACACTGTAGTTAGGGTTTCCCTTGGAGAGCCGTTATGAATTTTGGGAAACCATATAAAGGTTTCATCACCTCCACATATGACATACACAGCGCACAACAAATTGATGGAAAACTAGTTTTAAAGTCAAGAATAATGACTGTTATTGTGGATTATATATGGCAATTTGAAATTTTGGTTCAGACTTTAGCAAGCATCATGGAACTTGACATCCTTGATTTGCTTTCGCGGGCCACATAAAATGATGTGGCGGGCCAGATCTGGCCCCCGGGCCTTGACTTTGACACCTGTGCCGTACATCAAGAAAATTGCTTTACTGTTGCATTCGGATATTGGATCCTTTATACAAGCATTGAAAAATGTATTTTCAGTTGCACGTATGCACTTTTTTTTGTCTGTATTTAAAATAGCTTTTTTTTTGGGTCATAAATCTGTTTTGTCAGTGTGTGGGTCCCCCATGTAGCATTGGATAAAATTTGTGGCCCCCTCCAGCATTTAAGTTGCCCATCCCTGGTTTAGTTATACTGCAGCTCAATTTAAAATAAGTAAAAATCTAGACTGATTAATGTACTGGTACATCATTTTTTTGTTTGTTTTCCCCACGCCCCACGTTTTCCCATGAAAAACTAGATTTTGTTCTTTTAAATGTACAAAAAAAAAGATAAAACTTCTGCCAGACCATGAAAGCAGAAAGTCACATTGAGCCACCAAACGAGCGCAACAGGAGGGTTAAAACGCACATCTCAATACTTTTGGCTATACAGTATAAGTGACATGACAACCCCCACTGTGAGGGTCTCGGGAATGCGGGGTGTTCAGCGTGGAGCATTGTCATCATCATCATCAACAGTGGGAGGCAGAGCAGGGGTACGAGGCCCAGATGGATGTCATGGTAACATCTGTTATCAGCAAATAAATAAATAAATAAATAAAGGACACAAGCACACTTGATGGAAGAAGACAGAGAAGATAGCCGGTAGACATTCTTCCACGGGTTTAAGAAAACATGCCTGCTTGTGTTTGTCTTGTAAACACACATTTGCATGGGACCAACTCACAGGCTTCATTGTGGGGAGTGTTTAGAAGACTTTTCATAATGTTGATAAACAAGAGGCAGCAATGGTAGGGGGGGGGGGGTCAGAATATGAGTGACTACTGCTGAAGTGAATTCAATACAATGATTAAAATTCATGTTAAATTTACCACGAAAGGTTCAAGATTTACCTTGAGGCAGGGAAGTCATTTCTTAAAGGGACAGAGTTGAATTTAAGGGACAGAGTTGAGTTCAGTAAGCAGTACAATCAAGATATGAAATACAGGAAGAACATTTGCCAGTTGTTTCATTCTACAACAGCGAAACATCTGCAAAAATGGATCATTTTGACAGAGGGAGTGTTTGTCTTGTTTTGTCATGTGTAAAGAAAAAAAATTGCTCAATTTTAAAAGGGTGAATATTGGCTGATAAAATCAAACCAGCCGATTAATTGGTTTGGGCCCTAATAAAATCCGGACAACCAGTAGTCTAGGGATATGTCGAAGTCTCGTTTGGTGTGACCGAAGGGGAAGCAGAGCGAGGCGGAGTGAGGGAAACACGGTGGGGGATTAAAAGCAAAAACAAGAGGGCTTGTCCAGTAAGGGCAGCGCGTCTTCTCAAGGTGCTGTGCTGCGCAGCAGACTGAAGAGAAGCATGTCTGGCCCGGAGGCACACAGTGGAAAACAAGATCAAAGGGTCGCCACGGCAACCTGCGTGACACACTTTGTGTTCACCACCAGGAGCTCACAGAGTAGATTTATCACCAGTAGTGCCTCACTTCCTACACCGTGGCTTTATATTTCAAACAGAGTCGTCTTATAAAATCCTTGAGGGCATATTGCATTTAAAAAACTTTTTTATAGGTCATTCTGGAAATGGGGGACATTTTCTGCCCATGTACAAAATACAGAAACACGCACATGTGTCAATTGTGTCTTTTCCCCCCTCCTGCGTGATGATCAACTCACATAAAAAAAGTGTTTTTTCCCCCCTGTAAAACAGCATTTGTGGTCTGAGTTTGTCAATACGTCTTGCAAAAGTGTTTTGATTTACCACAGATGTGTTTTGTCAAAGTCATCATGTTCTTTATATATAGTTGGCTCTCAACATACACGCAACCCTGTTCAACATTTTAGCTAAATAGACGATGATGGGGGAAAAAAGTGAGCTACATGACTCTGCAGAAATTATGTTAAACTAATTCAGGTATCGGTGGACGGATCAAAGTTCAGGACATACGTTTTTTTTTGTTTCTGATAAGCGACATTTTTGTTTTTCAGTTTTGTCCCATGAAAAGATAACATAATACAGTTGAGGGCCTTGAGAAAGTAGTTTCATTTGTTCCTGAACCACACTGGTAACTCAAAACACTCAAATCATCTTTCCCTGTTGAAATGAATGAAAATGCCATTAATGTGTTCGAGGCTTGCAAAAAAATAAAACAAAACAAAACATTTTTTCAGGAGAAAAATGGCACTCTATTACCTGATAGTTTATAAAGTTTATAAAATCATACCATACTGAAAAAATAAGGAAAACACTTTTTGTTATATTTCAATGCATATTGGGCTGGTCATCCTGGTGTGCGGGCTGTGGTTTCCTGTGGACAAGATTAGACGGACATCTTGATCAACAGGAATGTGCTGGAGATTCCGCTCCTTTCTCGGTTTCTCAGCATGGTGGTAATAGTCGTTCTTCGCAGAGGATAAATAATATATGCCTGTGAGTGTTAGATTGTCCTTTTAATGTATATGCTGTATTTTTTTTGCCACATTTTGGGGGTTCAGATATGAATTACTTAAAGGACGCTGCTGTAAATTGTGAGACAAATGTAACGTCTTTGTTTTACGTTTGTTTTGACAGTATCTGTAACTTTCAGCTGGTGGCAATAAACTGCATGGCGCTTCGTTTCTTTATTAATTTTTCAAAAGAATATTTATTAATTATATCGAGCATACTGCCACATGTTGTAAAGTGAGTTGAGTCAACTGCCACAAACAGCAATAGGATCTTACATATATTTGAGAAAGTAAAAGCAAATAATTGAATTTAAAAAAATCTCAAGGCACCACAGTACTTACAAACATGCGAGGGAGGAGTGTACCAGTACGTACTTTTGTATGTCTTTCATATTGTGTGAGGATCTCGTGAGGTTTGATTTACCGTAGTTTACCCACTCCAGTTGTTGCTGTGCTCTATAAAGTGCAAAGATATATAGCAGAGACAGCAGTTTCGATTATTACAAATTTAATAGACGTAGACAGAAAACGAGTCAAGACTGAAGAAGCAAAGATGGAAAAAAGACAACAGCAAAGACGGAAAGTTGTCCTGTTGTTTGTTGTTGCAGAATGGATGGCGGGTACGTGATGTGAAGAGCTGAGGGGGGGGGGGGGGGGGGTTAAAAAAAAATAAAAAAATAAAAAATAAAAGGAACGCAAATACACTCGGGCATGTGCGTGTGGGGGCTCTAGGCCAGTCTGGGCCGGAGGGGGTCTTCACAGACAGTTGGAAGGCATTAGGGTGTCAGACAGGGACTTGTCACATGCAGCTGTTGCTGCGGCTGATTGATTGACTTTGTATTGGGTCGCAATGTTAACGCCGGCCCACGAAGGATTCCAACAATAAAATCAACGGGTGAGGCAAAAATACTGACGTGAAACACATTGAGTGCGTTTGTCATTACATCCAGCCCGCACAATTATGATACAAGTAAGACAAGCACATTAAAAAGGAAAATAAAGTAGTCATGAAGACTATAATAACAGATGAACGTCAGATTTTTGGGAGGGGTAAAAGTTGCAATATTATGTGTGAAATCAGGAGCTCTTCCTCATCAAGACTTTATCCTAATATTTGAAATTTATGCTTGGAAAACTGCCATCCTAATTGTGACTTCATTTTCATAGGCTCCCCCCGTAATATTAGAACATTCTTGACAAAAGAAGAACACTTTCCTCGTAAAATGTATTCGATTTTTACTGAGGTGGCGCGATAGTGTCTGGTGTTCAGTCCTGTTAATTCGGACTTTTTCAGTCGTACGACTTTCTTCTCATAATATTACAACATAAGACTCAGGAATTGATTACATTATCAATAAATAACCCGATTATTTTTAATTACTAATCAGATTGTTCTCTTTATTCTGTTTTTTTCTTTTTCTTTTGAGTTAGCCCCTAATACTCGTATGGTCACTAGCTTGAGGGAAGAATTCCCAAATTCCTGTAAGTGGTGTGATATGTATTAAAAAAAAAAAAATACAAAACTGATTTCGGACATTAAGCGCCATATTGCTGCACATGACTAAAAAGCAGTGAAGACGTAGGGCGCCATCGCCCAGTCAAGTGATTAGCGGCGCTACTGTGCACAGGGTGCCGATGGTGTGGTAAACTGTACAGCAGACTCCATGAGATAGCACTACGAGGCTCAGGTTAAGATATGCCGTCACACGCTGACACGTTGATATGGAACATGTGTACATGACATACTTGTCACAAGTCAAGTGGAAACAACATAAATCCCACTCAGACATCCTGAAAAGTAATTAGTGGAAGAGTTAAAGTTATCTGACGGACAACCTGGGCGTCACTGTGTGTGTGTGTGTGTGTCAGCAGGGGTGCAGCTAGAGATTACAAAGCCCACCTCAACACACGGTGCAGGAGGAGCGTCATAACGAGGTTCTACATGGTTCTGAAGGCCCCTGGAAGGTAGTCCGGAAGGAGGGAGGGTGAGGAGTGGGGGCGGGGGGGCGTGGATTGGTCGGTGCGCACGAACCGGCGAGACGTGTCGGCGTCGCCGTCCGGCGTTCATGTCACTCGGCGTTAACTACCGGCGTCATATTCTGGCGCCCTCCATGTCTTTGTCCTCCAGCAGACTAATGAACTGGGCGAAGCTTTCCTTCACGGCGTCCACGTCGTCCGTGCTGCTGCCCTCCAGGATCCAACGCTTGCCCCGGGCCAGCGGCTCCAGCTCAAAGTACTTCTTGACCTGTACACACAAACAGACAAGCTCTAAAGAGGTCTTTGTGTGTTGCTACACCATTTGTGTGCAAATAACGGTTGCTTAACGGGTTCGAAAATGGCTATTATCATCCATCCATTTTCTGTTCCACTTTATCCTCACAAGTTTTGCGGGGGGTGCTAGAGCCTATCGTAGCCATCTTCGGGCAGTAGGCGGGGGACACCCTGGACCGGTTGCCAGCCAATCGCAGGGCACACAGAGACGAACAACAACCCAACTCACACCTCTGGACAATTGAGAGTGTTCAATCAGCCTGCCATGCATGTTTTGGGGAATGTGGGAGGAAACCGGAGTACCCGGAGAAAACCCACGCATGCCCGGGGAGAACATGCAAACTCCACACAGGAAGGCCGGAGCCGGGATCGAACCAACGACGTCTGCACTGTGAGGTTGACGCACTACCCACTGGACCACCGGGCCGCCAGGCGATTATCAATGGTAACTATTAGCATGGCAATGTTGTTTTAAGCTAGCAGGCAGTGTTTCTTTGTCCAATGTACAAGGTTTCTTTGTTCTATGTTTGATTTGACCGTAAATTTCAACTGGTAGTGGCATTAAAGATCTTCAAGCATCTTTTCGGAAGAATTGTTCACATAATATGGGGAAGGGTCACATGTATGGGAGGGGTCAATTCTGTTCTGGTCAGTTCAAGCAAGCAAACCCAATTGTTTATACAGTAGGAGGTTAAAACGTCAATTCAAAATATTGCCTGTACATTCGTGAAGTTTCTTGAGCTAGCCACAGTGTGACCCCGCAACTGATTATTTCCAGTGGATCCCAAGGGCCAATTGTTTTTGAAAGAAATTGGAAGTTGTTCACAAGTCTGCACATGTTCCTGTGCAAGCAAGCCAAAGCGGGTGATCTGAGGACTTCAAAGATGAAAAAGGAAGCAATCAATGCAATTCTTTGGCCGAGGTCGGCTGGCAAGGAAGCCAATATGAAATGAGAAACATGATTACCGTGAAATCGAGAAATTAATGATTGTGTTTTTGAAATCATTAAAAAGAAAAATGAAAGAAAAAGGAACAAGCAAACAGCTGCAGTTGACACGTCATCAACCCTAATGAGTCTACAATAGTTTTATATCTCGCTTGGATTGCCTGTTTTTTTTTTAATTCAGTTTCATATCTTGCCAGTTTTACAGTCTGGATATCAATATGGCGCACAATCATTGATTCATCATTGATTATGTCTCATTAAAAGCACAAAGCAGCCATTGACTGAGACAAGATGCATATGTTCCAAGGTATCTTGGGAAAATATTTCCCGCAATTGACAAAGAATTAATTTATGGTTGTGGTTCTTTAAAATTTTCATCCAGGTAATTTCATCTTCCCACAAGACAAAATGATCCTCAGACGAGGCGGGGGGGCAGTGAAACCCCCTGTACCCAAATGCCTTGAGAAGTGAAATTGTTTATTCTTGCAGTGTGTTGTGCTGTCAAGCTGTGCCATGGTGTGTGGCATGGCCAGGATGAGGGAGATATGGGGGGGCGGGGCAATGGGGTCTTGTGCCTGCTCAAATGCAGCCGTCCATGCCAGCGAGTGGGAGAGCGAGCGCCGACTCTGCCCCCCTGAGTCGAGTCGCTGTCCGGGTGTAATGTGAGTTTAATGACAGATTAAGTCACCTCAGCCACGTTTGGCTCAGGGGCCCCGGCTAGAAAGCCGAGCGGACCCAAACAGTGTTAACAAATCTGTCTGGGTAACATGAGCCGCCCCCGGTCCAGGCAGTAGCCCGAGACCTAGACTGCATGCAGACGATGCGGCTGGCTGCCTGTCTGGTCGGCCGGCCGACTTGCCTGTACCAAGGCCCTCTTCTGGAAGACTCTGGGCCCTGCATTGGCTCACACTCAAAAAGCCTGCAGTGTCGTGTGTGTGTGCGCAAGCGGAGACAAGATCAAGCCTCTCTCGCTCTTCTTCCGCAATTCACAAAAGGGCAGTTGCCTTCTTTAACATTGGCACACAACATCCCTGAGCCACTTCGCCAGCTGAATTATGTTCTTCCAGTACAGTAAGAATATGAGACCAAAGATAACGCAGTAAAGGTCTTTGATATCTACTGTTCATATTATTTTCCTGCTCTATTAAAATCTTTGAAGCTGCTTCCCAGGCAACTCCTCAAACACCATCTGCTCACCAAAGAATACAATCGGTGACAAATACAAGCACGATCATTATTTTTTCCTTGTCAATCGCAAATATCTGTGCTCATAGCGATAATTTTGTGTTGTGTTTTTACACGGTGCTCGGGGTTGAACGGTTAGTCGTTTTAAGACTCTGCATCAATACGTAAAGCTTTAGGTGGACGAAGCGCTGATCCTGTCAGTCGTCACTGGACTATTAAACACTCAGCGGAACAGCAAACTGTCTGACCGATAAGGTGACAGGCTTCATTCTTACAGCACAAAAATAAGTTTGGGGGAAGGATGTCAGTTAGCCAGCGCAAGGTGAAGCTCCAACATCGCCAAATACGTGGACAACAATTCATGATGTCAAGATCTTTATTCATATGACAGCATTAAAAAAAAGTTTTGCGCTTTTCAGCAGTGAAACACAAACGCAGTCACAGCTTCCGTTCAGACACTCGTGCAAAACATGTTAACAGGTCCCACTTTTTAAAGTCATATACTGTATATTTCTATTATTTTGTATTCAAATAGGTTGACAATGTGTTTCAATTGTGTCAGTTGGCTAATACTTTTTTAACGGTTACTTTTTTTAAAAAACGTCTCTTTACACGAACTTTTCAAGTTACAAAATGCAACAATCAACAGAAAAATATTGCTTCTTATGTAAGAAATTTCAAGATATGAAAGCTAAAAATACAGTATGGTCGGCTAGTCGCAGCTCTGAGTTTCCAGAACGCAACATATTCATAGTTGCTCAGCCATTGGCTATTACCTAGCATTTTCCTGGCATCCCATTGGCTAAGAGGGACTTCTACTGTGTGTGTCTAAGTGTGCAGATAGATAGATATGTGTCAATGCAGCATCCTCGTCGTTAGCCTCTTGGGCCATGAGGTGTTCCGATGTTTTGAACATAAATGTGAATCACCCAGAAAAAGTGTTCACCAGTTCGGCCATCGCTCACTATGCTCACTATGCAACGTTTTTGAAGGATTGTTCAAAGCCGACAAAAGCAAACATTCTTGGATCGGTTCGTGACAAAACGCCAGGCAAAAACCACTTCTGAGAGAGAACATGAACTAAAGAGGGCAAAAAAAAGGTTGAAGATGCAGTTAAAAGTGAAATGACCATTTTTATTTTTGACTCTTTTCTTTGTTTTTTACATTACGCTCAACTCTCATTTATTGTGCAATAATCTAATTGTAACATGTATTTGTTCATATTTTGATGTATTTATATGTTTTAGGAAACATTTATGTCTGAATTTTGGGGGGCTTGGAGCGAATTAGGGCATTTACATGGGAAACCCGTCTACTTACAACATTTTCAAGTAAAGAAATTTCTTCCAGAACCAATTAATTTCGTAAGTAGAGTACCGCTATATAGCGGGTTGGTCTGGAACATATCCTTTGCGACGAATAGGGGTTTCACTGTACATTTGAATTAGCCCAGGAATTATTCCAGAGTGTCCTTAAGTCCCTTGAAAGGTGTTATAAAATTCCAAGTTATTGTGATTATGATCATCACTGTCAAGAGAGGCCTTTATCCGAGACGGGTCTCGTAATCAGCGTGCAGTCAATCCAGAGGTTTTAGTCCCAGCAACAACAGGTGGAGCTTTGGCCTCCAAACCCGCTTTAGTGTGATGAGGCTGAAGGAACCCTGTGACCCGATGGCTGGGCGCATCCACGTCGGCTCTCCAACAGCGTGGCGCGAACGCATTTCTTGAAGATTAAGTCCTCCTAAGCGCACTTATGCTTGCTTAAGGAATTGCGTGAGGCAGCGGGAAGGGTAAGCCACAAGTACGCCGTTGCCAGATGGCTCGGAGAATGACCAGTGGGTCATCCAGTCTCGCGTCTTCTAGGTCATACGCAGCGACCTATACAGAGGAGAAAGTGGCTTAAACGCGTTTGCAAGGAAGGGTGTCCCAAAAAATAAAAAATAATAATTACCTGAATCAGTTGCATTCCTGGTGCTGAAATCCAGCCTGACCAAGAAGCTCACACTGGCAGCAGAAAGTAAGCTTTGACTTGTGTTCGATGCACACTGCTCTGACTGTCAACTTGCACAAGGCAACTGATACACCGTCTTTGTCCCGAGATAAATATCAGCCAAACACACAGGTGTCAAACTCAAGGCCCGGGGGCCAGATCTGGCCCAGCACATCATTTTATGTGGCCCGCAAAAGCAGCTCAAACATGTCAACTTCCACGATCCTTTTTAAAATGTTGACCAACATTTTGACTTCTCAAATGTAATGAATATTAGATATATTGTAAGCCTTTTCTTGTTACCAAACCCCTCATGATAGCAACTTAATAGTTGAATAAACCGTCAGAATGGCCCTCCAAGGGAACCGGTAACTAAAATGTGGGCCACGACAAAAATGAGTTTGACACCCCTGGTTTCACAAGTGTAACAAGGGGCCGTATTTGGCAACAGCTACATCAAAGACATCGCTATCATAACTTCACTCTAAAAAGAGTGGGATGACATGAAATTGTTGAAAATGGTCAGAAAAACTTCACAACAGTGCAAGAGTTGCAATGAGTTTTCAGTTTACAACAGTCTTGACCATATATTGTAGTTTCGGGTTTTGATGCATCAGGGCGAGTTTTCTGCGCTGACTGTCAACCTGTTAATTTCAGCAAAGAATCCGAAAACTTGATTGGCAAGGAGTAGTTTTCAAGCTATCATCGTCACTGCCGATTGCTAAGACGAAGCGTCAAACGACGTCTGTTCAGGTTAGTAATAGGCTACGGCGGGTTATAACTTGTGAGCAAAGTTGAATTACATTGCCGCCATAAGAACGTCATAAACTGAAGACGGATAATATTTCTGATCAATTTAAATGTCATACGATCTCTATGTTGAGTTGGGTGCGTTCATTTCTTGTTTTAATACACTCAAAAGGAGACATACTTGTCCCTTAATCGCGACAAAACTTAAATACTTGGCAAGACTGACCTAGTGTTTGCAAGCAGTAGCTGTACAGTTAGTCAGCTGTGCATAAGCTGCAACTCTGGCAAATCTAGTTCCGGGAGCTTAGAGCACTGATGGCCATGCATGGCACCTGGCTGCTCGGCGGCCAATGCCAGGAACGCTACATGTGATGCTCAGTAGTCGACTCATGTCAAGTGAAGAGGATCTCCTGCCAGAATAAATAGGCTTGGCTGCCATCTTCTGCCAGTCTGCGCCGCCTGGCCACCTAGACACGCGATGGAAGCAGACGGACGGCAAGAGCGAGACGGAGTCGAAAAGAGAAAGCAGAATGGGCATGACTGCCTTCCGCGCCGATGACACTATTGCCGGTCAAATGATTGTTGTTCTCATCAACGTTGCGCCATTTCACCTTTACATGTGCAAATCTTTTGGAATCACGAACACGAGAAGGACTAGCCCCTTTTGGAACACAGCCTGTTCAACACAGGATAAAAGACTCTTCTTTTTTTTTTTTCCACTTCACTCTTGTGACAATATTAGCCTTTGGAGGTGTTATTAGTGTCTTACTCATGATTGTAATTTCAGGACCAAAGGCAAAAGTACACTAAATTGACATGTATGGGCTCTTTCCGATAAGGCAACCCACTTTGGCTCGGTTATCTTGTGATACGTTCGCATATTTGGGAAGTCAGGTGGAGCATTCTTGCGGAGGATAACGGCAAAGCCAGATGGAGCACATGTAGGTCTCCAAGACACACTCCTGCAGCAGATCCGTATCGAATAATAGCCTTTCCCGGCCCACACTGTAAACTCTGGATTTCCTATGTAGGACAGCTATTCTTTGTCTTGTCGGGCTCTTGCATTTATTTGCCGCAAAGCCCTTGAAAGTCTGAGAAACAAATCTAAATTAAATGTGATAATATTGAATAATACTAATAATACGCTTCCTGTTTAAGTAATACGATCATGGGGAAAAAAAGGAAGAACGGGAAATGTTAACTTGAGAAGATATTGCCTTTTAGTCTTTGGGAGGGGCAGGAAAAAATAAAAATAAAAACAAGCCAAAAGACAAGAGAAACTGAAAAAAGGCTGACTCAAAGCGATATGCTATCCTTCAGACACTACTTTCCTGCAGGCAACATCAAAAACTGCTCTGTGGAGCAAGGGGAGCTTTACTCAATAATCTCATTGGAGAGCCGACTTGATTTCAGCCTTGAGGTTTTCATTTGGGTAACCTTCAGTGGGGGCTCTGTTCAACAAAAATAACATCCTTTGTTCAAACGCTACTTCGGATCATGTGTGCCGTACAGACCGATGGGGATGAAGGGGAAAAAAATGGTGCCAGAGCGCAGCTTTAATCGCTGTATTCTTTTTTTTTAAATTTCGTCCAAGTTTGGAAATGGAACGGACTCCATTAAATATGAAGACGAGGGCGCCGTGTCTCTCAGAGGAAGAATAATGACTTCTATGAACTAGGGAATGGGGCATACTCGGATATCAAGACAATCAATTACCCTGTCCCTTCACATGTCGGCCCCTGCCAAGATATCAGTCACCTGGAAAGTGGCCCACACTGGCGACTGCGTTGAAATGACGAGGGAACACGAGATCTACTTATCATATAATAGCTATGCCTTTTGTTTGCTTTTCCGGCTTACCTAAAGACATGAGAAAGCCTGGAGGTCCCCACGAGGGGAGCACTTGGGAGGTCAGTTGAAAAAACAAACATTGCACCACAATCTGTGGGAGGTGTCAAATAAAACAGCCCAACTGGCCAGTAAATAAAACCCATTGATTGCAAGGCCACAACACCTTCGCCAAGGCACACTAGAGGAGTTTCCCAGACCCGATGTCAAGTCAACAACCCAATCCTGTAGAAAAAGAATGTACCGTAGGAGGCACAGGACAACAACAATTGTTTGACTTCAGGACCTGTCTGATATTTGCTCGGAGAGCACAAATGTATCCAATATTGAGCTGGGCCCAAATGAAGTCATTCATTCATGACATTCAGTGACTGTTCGCACACAAGTGAAGAAAGAAACAAAACAGTTCAAAGAACGGACTGCGAAGCCATCATCAGGATATACTCCTGCAAAACATTGTTGATTAGGACATAAAAGCTACATTTTTAAGTTTATTCTCTGAGGTAATCTGACCTCAATCAGGAGTGGACTCCAGAGGGCTCTTGATGTTTTTCATCCATTTTTAAAATAACCTGTCAGGTTGTTAATATTACACAGGCATTTTCTGAGCTGATAAAGTGTGACGAAAAAAACAAACATCTTTGTGGGTGGATGAGCTGTTTTCTTGACAGGTGTGCTCTCCAACAAGTGGCTTGACCAATATTCCGGTGTTTCAATTGCCTGTATTAATGGGGGTTGCCACTGTACAAATTCTCAATGTATAACGATTTGAAACGTCACAGACGCGAAAAAAAATGTAACCACACTGGCCGTATATCTGAAGTATGCACTTAAAAATGCAAAAGGGTGGAAAAACTTGGGCTTAACGGTGAACTGGTTCCAGTGCCAAAACGACAAATGAAAGTGCCGAGGCCACCCTGGAATCAAGCCGCAGTTGCTTGAACAGTAGGACCACTGGCGTCGACAAGTATCATATTAAGACGCAGGTCCCCGGTGCTACAGCGCTAAGCTTAGCTGAATTAAGATTTACTGTCCTGTTCCACTGCGGTGGGAGCAGGGGTCTTCCCCCGGGGCTCGGCTTGGTGCACGTTCAAAGTGATCCGCTGATGGTACGCTTCTCTTCAAAGCCAAGTGGCCACGGCCAGATCAGAGACATCCCTATGAGGTGCAGTAAATCTGAGATAGACTGCACAGGAGACATTCTCGCTGACCCATTAGGTGTGCTCCATGCAACAATGCGACTGGTCTTGAACGTGGCGATAATGTCCTTTCCATGCACGCATGCAAGATGTGCTTGAGACGACTGACATAACCGCTGCGTGATCGTGACCGGTCTCAACAAGTTTTAAAAAATCGGACTAATCTTACAAAAACCTTCAAAATGGAGGCTATTAAAACTCATTCACTCCCAATGACGTTTTTAAACGTCTTTTCAGACTTGGTCCAGAATTGGCTGGTAATGAATGAGTTAAGGACAGAATGCTGCAGTTCTAAATGTAAAGCCCGTATTGACAAATTTTATGAATCCATTAGTCATACATAAACAGATATGTTGAGGCTAGGACTATGTCATGTAAGACGGAATGAACGTGAACAATTAGTACTCATAGTTGGACTACAATCCTCTCTGCGAGTAAATAATTGTCGGGTTCCGTGGCAGAGCTGAAGCCCCTTCACCGCGGTTTGACCTGGTCCACATGAAGAGAAGTCAGCGAGGATTAAGTACTTGGGAAGTGTGTGCAACGTGCGATCCCTTGTTTGTCTTATTACAGCTTTACAGTAACTGAATTTGGTAAAGGCCCAAGGCGCCCTGACAAAGAACATCTGGTCTTCGGTTCTCGAGCGGGTGAGCTGGCATCTTGCCTGTGTGCCACGCTGCAGGGGCCAACATGCCAACGACCGGCCCCTCCCCCCTTCCTCTCAGTTTCTTGTGAGGAGGTCTGCCATGCTGTCGCAGCCCACACAGAGGGTCCTCCGAGCCCAGGCGGTCTATCACAAGCTACCCTCACCCTCCCTTCTGCAGGACCCCCTAGTAAGACCCTCCACCCCCTTTCACTCTGAGGCCTCCTTTCATGCACTAGTCCTGACAGTTGACCAGCTTGAAAGCTGTAGCAGGCCCCCCACTTTAGCACACAGCACGCGGCACTACAATCAAAGCGCTCGCCCCGCTGCAAAAGATTTAAACCATGCATCGCGTCGGGGTCCGCACAAGCTTTCACTCAGAAATGCACGCACATTATGCCATCAGGTTGAAACCGCATGCCGTGTTCTATCTTAACTGCTTTGGATATTCACATTTTATAATCATAATTCTCAGTCTCTTTCAAGGTGGTTCAACGAAATGTGCTCAATCGCCATACAATGCGCACCGTTGGTGCAAGAGCCCCCTACTTGTTTAGTAGCTGCCTTACTTGGGCTTAGAGAGCAGCCAAAGTGACGTCTGATGTTCTGGAGGAAATGGGTTCATTTTAAAGCACCGTTACAGAAACGGATCCTGGCTATTTTAAATGACTTCCAAAGCATCCAGTGGGAGCCAATTGAGATTCGACACAAATAGCACTAACGACTATTTTCATATGACCGCAAATCAAGAAAGAATAGATGTATTAAAAGTGAAGACTTTTAAAGGTGACAGTCAAAAGTGAGCGACACAAAAGAGGTGCCACTTAAACTGAACATTGATTGAACCTTGGCACAACATGACCACAGACTATTGGACAGTTTACTAAAAAGGTTCGTTTCAATGGATCGCCTAAAGGTTCCCAGTGTTTGATCTCTGTGAGTCAGCAATGGAACCAGAGGTCAAATCACATGCTGAATAGGCTTTTCGGAAGTCTTGTCCTGGCTAGCGGTGGCCAGTCGTCCGACCCTGCTTGAACAGCGCACAAAAGGGAGGGCACGGGGCACAATTGGATGGGATTCTACCCCCTCAGCCCCCCCTCCGATGGAAAGTCCAGTTTTGAATAGGGTCTGGCTGGCTGAATTCTGTTCCTCCCTGATTTTGAGAGGACCCACTGAGGTCAGGGTTCAGCAACATTTGACGTGAGCTGTGGGAAAAAGCAAGCTACGTGCCCGCACAACCTGCCGACAGCCTTCTCACCCAAAATGCCCCTTAACCTCCCAGAGGGGCGGACCACCAGCCTGGGGATAAAAGGATGAGAAAGGCTGTATGGGTGGGAAAAAAAAGAAAGCAGAGATGAAGATGAGTGGGAGGGTTGCAGTAAGACAAAGGTGCAAAAGAGGTATAGAATCCAGATCAATCAGCATCAGGGGTGATTGAGGTTGGAATGAAAGTCAGTATAACTGGAACAAGTGTGACGTGGCAAAACTGAAGAAAAAAAAAAAAGAAACACGTTTTGTAAAAAAAATGTTGGAGGTGTGAAACTGATCGCTTAATCAGTTAATAGACAATTAATCGATCTCCATATTAATCGACAACTTGATCATCGATGAATCCTTTACAGCCATTGTTCAGATTAAAATGATCCAAATCCTCTCAGAAGTCAATAGACAGTGATTTAGTTGTTGACGGAAAATTAACCCTTTCATGCACAAATAATGATAACCTGTAACCCTAACCGCTGTCCCAGAAAGGGTTAATATAATCAAACGTTTATTGTAGGGCAGTATCTGGGCTTCTACCCTGACGCCGACTTGGGATTCGGGCCCGACGGGAGGATTTCATTCAACTCGGTCAAGGACACATATGTGCTCTAAATCTGCCCGGCGTCCACGTTTCAGCCAAAGAAAGCCATTTCCAGAACATGAGAAATGTGAAAGGAGAAAAGGACCCCATCAGAATGTGACAGGCTGACAGGGTAAAACCGCAGGCTGAACCATAGTGAGCCTCCGGGACTCTGCAGCCCCTTCCATCCATCACCGCCCGTCACAGATATCATGAGAAACCTTAGCAGGACCTGAATCCAGAGAAATGAATGGGTTAAAGCCCACACTGCCCTGTTTTTGGGGCAAACTGGGCTTTTTTACATGCAAGACTGGTTGTAACACGAAAACAGTTAAGTAACGACTCGGCCAAACACACAAAATTAAAAAATAAACGTGACACACAATTTGTTTCACATTTTTAGCATTTGATTTAATGTACTTATTACCTACTTCGAATTTTACAGACTTAGTGTGACTGATGTTCAACAAAAGAATATCAAGGGATGTTACACTACTTGGTCTATTACATATAACGTGTCCCCTGAGTGAATTATTGTACGGTCCAAGTTGATGTTGGCGTGCACGGAGCATCGCTGCTTTGTGGTCAATATAATGTGGCCGTAGAGGCAAAAATGAGGGACAGAGCGCAGCAAGGTCACCTGCTCCTCATCCGTTTTTCCACTGTAGCCAGCAAATCACAAGTCAGGGGTGGGGAGGGCTGCTTGCTGACCAACTTCAGTCTAGACGGCTCAATACGCAGTTGACTTTTTAAACCCGCTTGTCTGGAAAGCGAGCAGACGTGAGGTAAGGCAAGGGGGAGGGTGGGATGTGCGACGGCAGAGATGCGGCGGTGTGTTTTAGCTGCCACAGCAGTGGCGGCGGTGGCACTCGACGCACCGCCAACGAGCGCAGTCGCCGTTGAGAGGAAAGGCGGATGGAGACAAAAGAGGGAGATCGAGAGCTACCCCGCTCGCTCTTTGTGGCTTCATTGTCAAGGTCAAGCGAGCCCCGGTGTTAAAAATCACA
Source organism: Hippocampus zosterae (assembly GCF_025434085.1). Lineage (NCBI taxonomy): Eukaryota > Metazoa > Chordata > Actinopteri > Syngnathiformes > Syngnathidae > Hippocampus > Hippocampus zosterae. The sequence continues at coordinate 9,507,224 of NC_067456.1, read as the reverse complement.
CCACCTTACCCTGGCATCCTCTTTGCCTGTCTGCAGTCCTATCGTTCAAGTTCTTCCATGATTCAGTATAGCACACACTGGCTAAATACAATTGGATGCACAAATTCACCCTATGAACTTGAGCATCCCATTTACAACAATAAATATCCAGGGCGACACGACAGTGGCATCTTAACTGAACGATACAATTTTGTATTCTCTAAAAAGACTAATTCATGCGGACACAAGTGAGTTCCATGGCCCAGTCGGAAGATCCATTGCCCATTTCTGACTTGCTGTATGGGACCCAGTGACAGTACTCAAGGGCAGCCACTCGCATTCCACCCCTTTGCTTTTGCGCAAGTGGCAACAGAAAATGAAAACTGGGATGGTAACAGTGGATCGAATAGATTCTGATGACTTGCTCCCATTTTGTTTCTGCTTTTGAAAAGATCATCGTGCATTTAATTATTTCATCTACTTGTGCGTCGGCGGATTTCTGCTTTGAGTACATTTTAAGTTTGACCCAACAGATTTACGACTTCGCTCCGTTGAGTTAAAATACAACGTTTAATATATATTTTTTATGGGTGTTTTTAATTTGGATAATAGAAGTCCTAGTTTCAAATGTTTTATTTAATAGTGTTGTTTACTAATTGTCTAGCAAAGCAGTGATCTACTATTGGTCTATTTAAATTAGAATTGGAAAAAACTGTTTTGGTGTGACCACTTCTTCTACCCATATGCTTAAAAATGTCGACGTCATGAAAGATGATGGAGCATGAATGGAGGTTCGTGGTTCTCTTCTCTTTTCTTCTACATTTTACAAGTCTGGTTTCACTCGATTTAAAGTTACAGATTGGTCTTCATTAAGTAAGCATCCGGAAACTGAGGGCACCAGCGGTTTTAAGTGGCAGTCCAGAAGGGGGATTGTCCAGTAAAATTTCTGCGGCTGAGCAAGTTGAAAGCGCATTTCATCTTCAAGTAGACAGTCTAGGACGGTAATGTAACAAAATTGAATAAAACATCCCCGACTGCGCTCATTTTCATTACTCCCAAACTTTAGACTGTCTCGTATATTAAGAACTGGTGACGCCGCACAATGATCTCATCTTTACGAGACTGGCAGGGCGCCCTTTTCGAAACTTTTCTTAATCAATATTCCGTAGAAAGAAAAGCAAAAAAAAAAAAATTAAATTGCAAACGTTGCTCAAGTCTCTCAAGCCAGAAGAAAAATCAGTGAATGAAGGCGACATCTGCTGAATCATTTGACAGGAATGCAGCAATCCCTTACGTGGGGGGACTGAGACGTTATCTCTAAAGACGATGAAGTGGTGACCTGAGCTCATGCCTGCGATGAAGCATGAGACAGAGCAAAGGTCGACACAACAGTTACTTAAAGTGCGACATCAAGCATCGCTTTGATCCAGAGTGTTTATGGAGTTGCAGAGGCCGTAGTGAGCACACAAACCGCCTGCGGGGGACTGCGTAGGGGTCGTTTAGATGAGAACAATGTCAAAAGAACAGGATGTTTTGTTTCTGTTCATTTTCGGAATCATTGTCAAAGCATCGGTCTCGCCGCACTCGCGTGGGTTTTCTCAGGGTACACGACCCCCCCGGAAACTCTATAAATAGTCCATAGGTGTGAACGTGCCCTCTGGTCTGCCTGGTAACCCATCCAGGGTGGAATCTGAATCGTGCTTAAGGTGAGCTGGTAGAGTCTACAGCTCACCTGGGACCCGAATGAGGATAAATGGCGCATGATAATAATAAATCATCTCCCCGGGCCTGTGTGGGTTTTCTCCGGGTGCTCCGGTTTCCTCCCACATTCCAAAAACATGCGTGGCAGGCTGATTGAACACTCTAAATTGTCCCTAGGTTTGAGTGTGAGTGCGAATGGTTGTTCGTTTCTGTGTGCCCTGCGATTGGCTGGCAACCGATTCAGGGTGTCCCCCGCCTACTGCCCGAAGACAGCTGGGATAGGCTACAGCACCCCCCGCGACCCTAGTGAGGATCAAGCGGCTCGGAAGATGAATGAATGAATGAATAATAAATCATGATCATACCGATAATGATGATGGATCAGTATCAACAACTTTTAAGTAGAAAATACCACCGAACAGCCATCCAATAATAATTCACTGACTGCACTCATTGAATCAATTCCTTTTTTCTGCAAATCCAAACGTCACAAGCTTTGTGGCCTAATCTTCTTGATTTTTTTTTTTCAAATTGAAGATGTGAAAAGGTTGAAGAAAATGAACCAATTAACTCCATAGATGGGTGCAATTAACATCAAGTCCTGATTCCTTCCCCAATAGTTCAAAAGCTAAAAAGCATCCACGTATTTGCCAGTGACTAATCTGCAACTTTCACTTTTTCCAAAGTGCAAGTGAGCTGGCAATAATCAAATCAACATTTCCCCATCAGTGGTGACGCAAGTGCAAGGTATAATAAGGACGGATCTTAACAAGTAAACTTCGAGACATTTGGTGACACAGTTACTCACACTATGTTGTTTCCTTCCAAAGGTTCGTTGATTGGCCCTCACCTGTGTCTCATCCACCAAGCATCCAATCAACGACCGGCGGTGAATTTAGAGCCACGGACGTCACCGGCCCCGATGACACAGATAGCATGTGCCAGACGTTTGACGAAACTTTCAGACACTGGGCGCCACATGAGTCACGCAGCCGAACAGCCACCACCCCAACGTGTGCCAGGACCTGCAAGTTCACCATGTGCCCAAATGTGACGGAGGACAGTGGTTGACAAGCCACTTCCGTCTTGGACCCTGTCCAACGCCGTTTGCCCCAGAGGGCACCGACTCATGACGCATTCTGCATGTTTTGTGGAGAAAAACGCTCACTTGACATGGTGGAGTCGAGGCCGATTGGATTTTTGCGGGAATGGGGAAGGCAGACGGTGGTCTTTATTTTTTCATTTGCTCCGAGACTTTGTGAACGGAAATTTTGCAAACTGAAAAACGGTTGCGAAATGCAGGAATGTTTCCCATTTGTATCAGTTTTCCTTGTTTATTTGGATTTCCAGAAATCTAGCCCCATTTCCCAACAACTCTCCCAAAAAAGGCGAACCCGTCAAGTGGAATCGACAAGGTTTAAAAATGACATCAATATAAAAATATATGCATGGCGTGTTATTGGAAGGAATTAGCCTCTAAACTTCAAATTACCCATTTGCTTGTGCCAACAATTTTCAGGAGCCTCCTGCAATTCATGCGAACGTTTGCTATGATTGGTAGGGACTGAGTGGGGCAGGCAAGATTCTGCATGAATCTCTTTTCAAAAGTTGTGCGTGGTATGACATGCATTGGTGCGTTGTTGACTTGGCAGCATACTTTGTGACATGCGCCACGCACCCGAGTTAGCTCTCACAATGCCGTAGTTCATGTTAACTGATGAAACAGTCAACTTTTCGTTCAACACATCTTGGGGGGGAGCAGTCAATCAATTCAAAGTTGAGCTTACTTCATATTTATTTCACATTGAGAGCACGTATAATTATGTTATTAATCAAGGTTTCTTATTTATAAGTTAGTCCACCCCGCCCATCACGCATAGCTGCGTGAGTCATGATCTCCAAAGAAAGTATGCAATGAAATAAATCAATCAAGAGGAATCCAGACATATTTTTAGAAGGCCAACAAGACGGCGATGTTTTCAGTCAGGACGTAACATGTTTCACTGAGGGATCACCCGATACCGTCGTCAATTCTAACTTTCTGCTTATGGGAGGATATCCAAGAAAATTGGTAGATGCGCAAAAGATGAATCCGAATCGATATCGTGGAGGCGCTTCCTGTCACCCCCGCAGACATACCGTAAACAGGAATATTCAATGACATCTTCAAGTGGAAAATATGCAATGTAATGGAAGGAGGACAATTTTAAAAAATGGTTAACCTGACAGTATATCCTTACTACTTGTGTGGAACATTGCAGTTGTACTGTGCACAAAAAAAAAAATCCCTCCCCAAAAAACACACAAACAAAAAAACGTAACCTTAAAATAAATAAAAGCAGCAGTATCGGTACCATCATAGTATGCGAGGTAGAACGTAAGATTGCCATTAATACAGATTATATATATATATATATCATTCACTACTATAATTCTGTTAAAATTTCGACAACAGTAAAAAGCAAAAAGTAATCGACCGGGAAGTTAATCGTGTTACTGCCGTGCCAACAGCTCCATATAAAGCGTTATTTTGCTTATGATGCTGTTGATGCGCCCGCTGCTCCATCACACTTTATGGAGAGCATCGGATTAAAATTTTTTTTTTACTCAAACATGAACTAAATCTGAAACAAAAAAAGTCATTTAATCAGAATACGGACCTTATGACTGAATGCATGAGTTCTATCAAAAAACAAAACAACGGCCTGCAGTTCTGCTGTGCCACGTGTTGACGTTTGTTCTGTTTGCCAACTTGAATGACTCACACCACCTCAGTCCTTGCTGACACTCGAGCCGGGTTACATACAGCGGGTGAGTGACAAATCATTACGGAAGAATCGGTGTACCTTGAAAGTCCACAAGTCAGGAGCAGGGAGGGGGGGGGGGGGCAGACTTACGCATGAACGGGAGAATATAGCCTCAAGTGTCCAGAGAACGTCAGCGCTAGGACGTGAGGACGTGCTTGTGACGCAGGGTGCCACACTGAGTCGACTTGCCTGAGAGTAAACTCCCATGAGGATCACTCTGCACATGTCACATTAGAGACCCTAAATATTTCACCATTAGCCCCAATCAGGTCTCGACAGGGGTGAGTCATCTCCACACACATTTTGTTCACTGCCTTGGTATTGCGCATCTGTGCCAAGGGGGCTGTGACGCGGCGACACAGCCATTAACTCATTCACTCCCAAAGACGTTTTTAAACGTCTTTTCAGACTTGGTCCAGAATTGGCGGGTACTGAATGAGTTAAACGTGTGGTTTTGATGTAAATTCATTCATCTGAAGTGACGTGATTTTCAAATTTAGAGGGTGAAATAATTGACGTTGCATTCAAATAAAATAAAGTTAACACGAATTTGAAAAAATGCCTACCAAAAACAAGCCACGCTAGCAGCCCACCATCCCTTCATGGTATGACCGACATGGCACACCGGGGGGAAATGCTCTGAAATTGGTGCTTGCTCACCCCAAAAAAGGAATGAAAAGATGGTTTTGGAAATTTGGTACATGCCAGGAATACAGAAACATTTAGGTGCTAAAATGACAACAATTACCACCACCCACATTGGGACGTGCGTGGGAAATGAGACAGATTTTCATTTACACACACACACAACAAAATGTACATGCGCAATAAATAAATAAATAAATACATGCATTAAAAAATGCACCTTGAACGTTTTTTCCTCTGCATGGTTAAATCAAGTTTTTTTTAACACTTGGGGGAGGGAGGGTGGGCAATCGGGCAGCGTAGTTTTTGGCATATATGCATAAACATACGCCAAAAGAACATTGACAACGGTAGGTTACAGTAAACTTTTCCACAAGCTTTTGTGTCTTAGCAGGAGGATGTTTGAATAGGGGTAGAACCGCGGTTCAGGTGTACGGCCCCGGGCTGAACTAATCCCACTTCGAGCGCCCATCCCATGAGACCGTGTAATCAGGAATGTGCCGCAAAGCAGGTGTGTAAATAATTCGTATTCAATAAACGTTCGTTTACCGCCGTGTGCTTTGGATACCTGACGTCGGTGACGTCATGGCAGGCACGGATGGAGGAGCGGAAGGTGGAGATAAGGTTTGTGAGGAGTATTTTCACAGACTTGCGAGTCCAGACACAGGCGGGGTGAAAATAGCTCAAGGGGCAAACAAGGTAACCTCTTTGAAAAGACGCTTCGGGGGGTGTCTGCCAAGTCCCACACAATACTGTCTGCACTGAATAGCCGTGCTCGCAGTCTTGCTTTGCAGAACAAACCATCTTTAAATGTCTGGGCGCATCAACTCTAGCCTCAAGCTGCTCATCTGAATACCAAAAATGTTCACTCCATCCCTTTTATGTGGCTTGTTCTGCACGTACAAGGCCAATATTGCTTCGGTGCATATCATACGTCTTTGTTATGTTGATGCGGATGATCCCCGCTTGAGACCACTCATGAGCCAACATTTCTGTCATTTGTGCAAATTGCATTTTACACTCTTTTTATTTTAACACTTCTGTTCTCTGAGGTGCAGCAAAGTATTTAGCACACTCGAGAGACAGATCAAGGAAACGTGAATCAGTGTCACTGGAGCTCATGAGATCATAATACACACATAGAGGAATGCAGACCCTTGACTCCCCTCTGGTGCCCTGGGTTAAGCCCAGTGCATAATCATGTTGCACTGAGGTCACGGACATGTCTTGTGCTCATGACAGCATAACCACAGAATATGTCATTATATTGCTATAATCAGATCATCTACACAGTAACCAATGTTAAGAATAAGGCACAGGGGGTACCACCGCCCAATGCACCATATCCCTTACGAAACATGCCTGTGATTCACAGGCAGGGCCACCGGTTATTGGGGGGGGGGGGGGGGGGGGGCAAAGCCTGGAAAACAAGTCCGGACATGTAAATACAAGCCCGGACGTCCCCCCCATTGGTTCTAAAAGTAGAGGGATGGAGCGTGTGGATCACATTTCCGGTTGTTTACAAGGTGTTTGTCCAATGACACCGAGAGGAACGTGCGGGACAAGGAAACAGGTGATGCCCCTTTTTGCTCCTGCTTGTAGAAAATGCAGCATTTCTAATATCTGATGTCAAAGGACTTCTGAGAGAGTCTTGGGCCCTGTTGCCGTCTTGCATGACTGTGTGCCAGTGCACTGATTCTGAAGTCCGTGTCCACAACGTGCCGCAGTCTGAGCAGCAAAGTCCAGAATTCCTCATGTCCGTCCACCTTTTCTATCTTCATTGGTAGATTACTGAGGCATGAGGCAAGCCCAGGCTATGTAGCGTGTACTAGGTCCGATGTAGCGTGTACTAGGTCATGCCCAGAATAGCTCCACAGGGAGGCAAACGGGGAAACATCTGCAGTAGATACCGGACACTTAAAATGGCACCTCTTGCAAAACGAGACATGGTCAGATACCTTACAACCTGAAGTCTCACCTGAATGACAACAGAGGCGGTGAGCCAATGTTGAGAAACCTCGATATGCACATTTTATTCGAGATGGACCAAAAAAAAAAAAATTCCACACACTCAAATCTTGCTCATTTTCCTCAAAAGATGGATAGCGGCATGATTGCAAATGGCAGTATCATTTCCATTCTTTTTTTTTTTCACTCCATGTACCGCAAGTGCAATGGACAGGTGAGCAACATCTTTTCTCAAGGCGTATGTAGAAGAAGAGGTGGCTCTAAGTGCCACAAAGTAAGTAGATGTGCCCTTTCTTTGTTTCCTGAGGCCAGAGTGCACCCTCTGTGAATCGGGCCGACGTGCTCAGGCCTCATTCATGGGTAATGTAGCAGACAGAACAGATGACTCCTCTTTCTTCATTCCCGACGTTCAGCCAAGGAAGCCCTCCCTTTCAGCCGGCCACTTTCTCTGTTCTGCCGCCTGTTTGCTGATGGCACTTATGTTCCTGGCACGGAACATTGGAAACCGTTCGAGTCAAAGGTTTAATAGATAAGACGTATCAGATTCCAAACTTCAATTGCTCCGATTTTTTTTTTTTTTTTTAAATTTCACCTTGTAGATCACGTCATGGCGCATGTTAAATATTACTCAAATAAAAAGGGGACCACAATGTGAATGCGTTCCACATATTCTCCTATATTCCTCCGTATATGCATTTGGGAAACAAGGGTTATTTTAAGAGCCAACACACAGATAGCAAGTGTTTTCCCAACTACTTCAAGAGGATTCTGAAGCGTTCCACATTGGTTGTGTGCTGTGAACACCGCCGTTGTGTGTACAAACGCTCACTCATCCATCTCACACACAATGGTGACCGAAGAGTGTCAGGCAATGAGGCATGTAGTCCATCGCCGATTTGGTTCCAGTGAACATAGGCCGCTGAGGCGCACAACCACACACACACACACACACACACACACACACAATCAGTTGGACTGAGTCAAGACATTTGTTGAACTAAGACATTTTTTATGAGGTGTTAGGTATTTGGTTTTAAGATCTGAGTTAAATGTGGGAACGGTCAGAACTTATGACTTGTCTGAATCTTGTATTTTGTTTTTTTTTTTAAGATGGCAGACTGATCATCCCAAAATTGCACTCAAAACTGTTTATTTCCTTGATTGTAGCCTAAATTGTTCAATAAGTTGGTTCCCGATCATGTAGCCATGCAGATGGCTCCTTCTCGGGACCCTCCGCCAGCGACTGTGACACTGTCACAGAGAGAAGCAGACAGGGTGAAAAGAAAGCGTAAAAAAAGAGCTGGCATATGAGTAAGGCCCAAAGGTTTGGCATCAAGTGGGTTTGGCAGAATCACCGCTAGAGGCGGCTGAGTGCATTCCCAACCCTGGCAGAACAAATGTAACTGTTGTTTAGGTTCAGACGAGCTGGCCCCCGGAAAGGACAGCGCGGGAGTAAAGACAACAGCTCTGGCTCACACCACCCACCTTGACTTAAAAACAAAAACAAAAAACAACAACTGTCAAACAGTTTCCAGAGGGAGCAACTTGGTGAATTTAAAGTCGGACAAATAATACAGAAAACTCTGCACTCCACTTTTATTTCAAGCATCAATAAAAGGTTGTGTCAAGATTGATGCACATCAAACTATCTTAAGAAAAACTGAATCATGGTTCGTCGACAAATTTTCAAGCAAGTCAAGCATTATGTCAAGTATGAGTAAAGTCACCCCTGCTAAATTTGGATTATCAAAAAATATATAAATCATCAAATACTCTATATAAAATGAATGTTCACAATTGTCTCTCCACTCTCAGACACGCTGTGGGCACGTCCGCTTTATGCGCTGAAACTGCGCTGTGCTCAACGGTCACTGCTACGACCTGGAAAAAAATGGGTGCCACTTCGTCTCGCATCTTTCTTATGTCGGCACATAACTACAGTGAACCTCGAAAATATATCTACCCAACGCCTCCAGTAACTGGAATATATTCCACTGGGCTGTAGTGGGCTATTCCGTGCTGCAACGAGGCACTCTAAAAAGGCCAGACAGAGCCCTGGGGCCCGGGCCACTTGCCCTCCCTCTTCCGTCTTTCTTTATGTGACGTTGGCAGAGGTACAAGGTTTCGATTCCGGCTATGACCTGCCTGTGTGGAATTTGCATGTTCTCCCCTTGAATGCGTGGGTTTTCTCCAGGTATTTCGGTTTCCTCCCACATTCCAAAAACATGCATCAGGTGAATAAAACACTAGGTGTGGTTGTGCGCGCCAAAGCACTAAAACCAAGTCATGCCGAAATCTATTGCAGACTCAACTCTGCAAACAGACTCAACTTCATTTGTTCCTTTCAGCCTGCATGAAAATGAAAGCCCAAATACCAAACGAACAAATGGGAGACAATATCAAATATCGTCAACAATGTAGCACAAGCAGCACTCCAGTGTTTTCCACCAGTCGAAGGTGCAACGTTGAGCAACTATTTAACACATTTGAAGATTTGTGATCAACTTAGCAAAACGGTTCAACACATTCGTTGATGTGGTTCATGAGTGAAGATGATGGAAATTGGCGCATTGTACCAAAAAGCCTCTTGGAACTTTCTGGAAGTTTGATAGGAACGTTTCAGGAAGGACTGCCCCCCCCATCTGTGTGTTGCGCAATTGATTTTCCATCTCGTCCTCTTTGAATGTTGTCTTGTGTGTTGAACCTGTCTCGCTTCAATACTAGGTTGGATTAATGATTGTACAAATAGCTTTCCATTATTTTAATGGAAACGACGGTGTTTCTGAGACAAGAGGAAAAAACAAATCTGTGCAAGTAGACCACACCAAAGGCCTTCCAAAACATTTCCAGTTATTCTATCGTGAGCTTCGCAAACCTTAACAGACAACAAATGAGAACTCGAGTTTGAACAGCGACCATCCATGACATATTTAGAGACCTCAAGTACCCTTACAAGTTCTACTAGCATCAAAAGATTAACATTAGGAGGCATTATTTCGACTCGCGATGGAAAGACTTGTTCTGAAGTGCACGGAAATGAGAGATCGCCAGGCATCTTTAAGGCGACTGTTCCCAACCATTGAGGTTCAACTGTCAACATGCATTTCTTCAACTCATTCAGGTAGAAAGCAATTCATATTCATTTCAGTTTTTTTGTAAACTAATTAAAATACATTTTGAACAGTCATGAAATTAGGACATGATTGATTGTAGCATAAAGTATTTGTGGACCGCCGTGTGATTGGCAAGGTTTTGCAATATGAAAAAAAAAACATCTGACGTCAGGAACAGCTCTATCAACATCAATTCATTTGATGGATTGATTTGATCAAATGATTGAACTGTTCCTGTGAACGCGTGGAAAAAGCAAAGACCACTGTCACTGGAACTCGACAAGGAAAGTATCTGTCAAGGGTTTATGAAGAATAGAGTGTGCTTTGATTGTGCGCCAACCCTGTCATCACAAATTTATTTCCGCAGACGATTCCAAAGGCACGCCATGAAATTCAGGTTACATCATGTTACACTGCGGAGCTTTCTGTTTTCCAAAGGGCCGTAAACTCAAAAGGTATACAGTCAACCGTAAGCAGTGGGAGTATTTTTCCACAGCGTCCTAAAAAAAATAGAACAACAATAACAAAAAAAACTAAAACATTGTTTTTCACGCAGAGCGATGGCTTGCTTTATCAATACTTATTATTGAAATCAAAAGCTGTGTACTAACTATAACGGTACATTGACTTACCATTTTCCAATAAAGACATATTGCACTGTTTTATAAAAATGTAATAAAGAGAACGCCCCCCCCCAAAAAAAAATCTGTTTTCATGAAGTGTAAGTGCTCTATGCACTGTAGTATTAGTACGTCACATGTGTGCCGAAAAGGGGCGTAGCTTAGTGAGTCATGTCAGGAGCCGGTATCGGGCTGGCTGTTTATATTTTCAGTGTGAGCATCAAGGTTTGAGCGAGTAGCTACCGACGAGTGTTCTCATTTTGTATTTTGATGTTTGACCGTGTGTCCAATTTGATAAAGAGATGAGATAACAATATATCGTCTTTATCATTAGATAATTAGATTGCCTTTGCCGCTCCTGCATTTATTTTTCCCGCACCTCTTTAGTCATATGCTGACGTCGAGCGGGACAGCTTAGAGATGAATAAAGAATAAAGTCAAGAATAAAAATGATGGTCATTCAACTTTTAATTGCATCCTCGTCGTTTTTTGCTCTCTATAGTCCATCTTCTCTCTCAGAAGTGGTTTTTGCCTGGCGTTTTGGATAGAAGTGATCCAAGGACGTTCAACCTCTGTCGGCTTTCAACAATCCTTTGAAAATGGCCTAGGCAAACATCAGCATGGTGAGCGATCGCCAGACTGGTGAACACTTTTTCTGGATGATTCATATAAATCATGTCAATATTGCCCACCACTAGCGGCCCCTGTGTGGTACTGGTTTAAAAAAAACAAAAAAACGCTGTGCGAGTGAGAAGGGAAATAAAGGTTCAACATCTGCAAGCATTTCCACTGATTAAGACTAAACACTTCCCCTTGTGCATGACAGCTACAACAGGTAACAGCAAATAGTACACATGAAAGACAATCCACGCTGATGCAGATGCAACACAACCTAAACGCCTCCCTTCCCCACCTCGCTCTTGGCAGAGCGCAGCAATTTCCACCTGGATGGCCTTCAACTATGTGCCAAGAGGATGTCACGGCAGCTCCATATCCTCTGTGTGACAGTGTAATTCCCTCTAGCCTGCAGCCATGTCTGCAAAACTCAGACAGTTTACATGTTCATGTGGCTACATCTCACCGGGGAAGAGTGACATGCCAAGTATTCTGCGCATTCATTTGATTTCTGGCACTCGCAGATTAACCCCTCCGACGCGAGCTGTCGGAGGTGTGATAAAGTCAACGCGGGAGGTGCGTTTGATCTGTCATTGAGTTTGGGGTAGCGCGGCCATATGGCTTTGTTACTGGCCGACTGTTGAGGCTTTGCTTTGTTATATTCAAATATATGATTACCGCAGCTAAAGCGGTAATGACAGTATTATGTGGGTGAATGGACATGGGGGGTGGGGGGTGGGGGGTGGGGGTGGCGGGGAGCAGGAATCTGTCAAGCTTCAGACATTATCCAAGGCAGGTATGTAGAAAGAAATCACACATCATTAGGTAATTATCTATTTCACACTTGATTACAGAGTAAACTGAATTTAATTACGTTTTCAAATAGACGGCTAAGAAGAAAAGACCACTCATGGTAATGCAGTATGACTTGTTTAAAAACGGCTGTCATGCTATGCCCATTTTTGAGATTGCCAAGTAAAATTGGGAACCTTTTTTTTTTTTTGCCTGACCTGCTCCCAAAAGTTTGAAAAATGCCGATGTCAATTCAAAACAAACACTTTGCGCTTTTAGTTCAATACGATCCTGTGTAAGCAAACCCTAAAGGTGGAGACATGTCAATCGCAAAACCTAAGGAAAATCCTGCATCAGTTATCCGTGGACGTGACAAGAAGTGCTGAGATCACCAAAGAAGGAGAGCGTGCATTCGTGCCCATGAATCTGCAAAACATGAAACCATGGTGTGTAGGTCTGTACACACGAGTCAACATCATCAAATATAATATGAACTGTAATAAAATATAGCATTGTGCTTTTTTGGGGGGAAAGCGATGATTGTCTTTCAAATCTTTGTACGTTGCCCCAGGCTGTAACGTCATCAGAACAATGCTTTACGTCAATACAAATGAATATGGAACATAAGTGGGGTTTCATGTCGGCCACTTGAAAAAATTAAATTCCCACCGCTGGTTTACATGCTCCAAAAGCAGGAGTCACCCGCATGCAGGGCTAAGCGATTAATCAGTTTTATCAATTAATTCACATGTATTTGTGAGAACGATTTTCCTTTATGAATTTAGTTTGAAGAAAGAAAGTGTCGCCAACTTAGCCATTTGGTTGTGTTATGTAGCTCATAAATTCAAATTGCGCTTAGAAAACAGTGCACCCATTTTGTTTCCAAACATTGTTTTCCGCATGACAAGAAAGAAGAAGAAAGGAGACCGGCAAGAGGCCGCCCCGCATTCAATCATCAGCATATACAAAGACATGGTGATGCACTTTTGCACGGTATGCATTCGCACATTGCAAAATCAGGTCTTAAACAATATGTTGGAAACGTATGACCAGTGGGATGCTTCCAAGCCACAAATATGTTGCGGAGGTTGATACATGACAAAAGACCGTGGGAGCGATGGCAAAAGACACATGTAGCAGCAGAGCCATGAAATTTGAGGCTTATTTCATGCTTGTTAAATTGGTGAATTTATTTAGTAAGGATTGTGTCTGTTTCTGTTTGACGTCTGTTCGACTGTCTGTTCAATCTGTTTTGACGATTTCCAAGTGGAAGCAGTTATTTGTATATACAGTATATATTTTTTAGTATCTAGAAATAGATGGGTATGTTTTTGTGGAAGTTGATGCAAGTCGTGCTGGATTGAGAAAAATAACTTTGGAAAAAAAAAGTTTCAAAATGCGTTTGGTTGGTGTCAGGGGAAAGAAAGCAAATCATAGAAGAGGGGAAAAAAAGGTCAAAACACAACGTACTTGAAAAAAATTGTCACCCTCAGTTACTGTTTTTACAAAAGAAGGAGAAACAAATTCATTGAAAGCAGAAATCAGAAATGCGGTCAAAGTCGTCACCGGGGAGACGTTTGACACTTGTGAAATAAATTATTCTATAACTACCGGATGTGGATAAAAATGCATTACGTGCTACGGCAAGAATGTCTTGACATGCTTATGGCTCAGCCTGTGTACCTACGTATATCAAGGAGGCAGGCGCTAAAACAAACACTCCTACAACCGGTTCAGATTTCAAAGCAGTGTGAAAATTGAACGACAAATTTCTTGAAAACAGGATGTTGCAGTCGTTAGTGGTAGCTTAAGTCAACTAATGAACCTGAGTCGATAAACGGGTAATATATGAACCGTTGAAGAACCGGGAAACATCACCCAGCCCTCTCGTACGCTCCGCGCCCCAACCTAAGACTTATCAGACAACTGAAGCCGCAAACGTAAAATGACCCGATGACTGGTAAAGCGCCTGGGAGAGCTACGTCTGCTTTACAGGATCATTCATCAAACCGGAGACAGCATTATTTATAGTTCACGTACAAAACAAGACTTCACTCTCGATGCTCAAACCTCGGTGAATAAGGAAAAAGGGAATTAGTCGGTGGCGTTTCCAGATTCATCTCGATTGTGTACATAATCTCAAATGATGGAAACTAACAACAAACCAAGGCAGAACTCAAATCTGATATTTTCATGGCTGGATTTTAGAAGAGATTCGTACACATTCTGTAATGTAATTTAAATCGGATTTGAAGCCACGGCGTCTGAGTCGAATCTTTAATTCACATCCCTTTGCTTCCCCACCCTCCACAACACCGTCCTGCTCCTGCCCTCCTGGCCTGCAGGTCAATGGACGCGCCGATTACCGGCAAGTCCTTGACACAAGACAAATCTGTGCGCTTTCATCTGTGTCGGTGGGTCGCCCCTCAAAGCCTTGTTACAGGATTGGCGCTCGCCAATTAGCACAATTAGCTTTTGGCAAGCCGCCGGGGGCGTCACATGGCACCAGCTTTGCACTGATGGTACCTGACAAGCCCACAGATCAGTCATGTCTGCCATTGCAGTGGGTAGGTTGCTTCAAGAATTGAGCGCAATATGGAAAAATATTGCTTCAGGGAAACAAAAATACCCGGGGATTTCCGAAAAGAAATACGTTACACTGGGACATTACTGTATTGTGAAATGTCAAAAAAGTTGAATTACGAACCCTTGCTGAAGGGACGCATCCGTTTTTGTGGGTCCAAAGCATAAAACCAACTTTGTCTTTGTTTATAAGCCGCTGTTGCTTTGCTGTTTTTATATTTCCTAATAAGGGGTTCAACATGTTGAAAGTTGTCAGAAAGAAATTAAATATCGGTACGCGGTGGCTTTATGTGACAGAATGTATCCATCTTTTGAAATAAATGTGTGTGTGTGGGGGGGGGGGCAGTAATAGAAGTGAACATCTGGAGGTGGTTGTGCCATGAAGGAATGCAGATGCTTTAAGTAAAAGGCACCGAAATGAGTGTGGATCGTCATTAGGTCAATATACAGAATGCATATGTGTGTGTGTGTGTGTGTGTGTGGGCCCACTTGATTGTGTATAATCATTTAGAAAACACACATCGACATCTGACCAGTCTATGTTGATGATGTTGGAGGCCGACAGCGGCCGAGTAACAGGACGCTCAATGGTGCCATAAGCCCGATTCAATCGCCACGTTAAGCTTCAAGTCAAGATTTATAACACGCGATTTCCATCAATCTTCATTATTCACGCAAAATCTCACCTTACTGTTTTCAAACACAATTGTATGCATATATTTGGGGATAAAAAGTTGAATAACTCCCGACCTGAATAGTATTTCTGTGCTCAAAAGACGATTGGTAGAGCGACAAATGGAAGGCAAGTTCTGCAGCAATGCATTGCGCAACAATACCACTCGTATTTGGAGATTTTCATTCCCCTTGGCAGTTTAACCTTGGAGGCAGGCTACTCTGGCGAATTTGAGCAATATAATTATCTTCGATCCAAACAACTGAGTTTCCTCCCAGCATCAACTCTAGTCATTCTGGATTTCGTACAGTAAGACCTTAATGCTGCGTATTGCACTTTTGGAAACCTTTCCAGCTAAGGACAGAAAAGATGAAGACCACACTGTCTATGAATGCAGATGGTGTTATGGTGTTTACTCCTAAATTGACTTGAGTCACATCACCCAACCCCTTTCGGAATTAGGTCACCAAATTTGGGACTTGCTTGGCTAAACCTAATGTTAGAGATTCGGTTTGACTTAGACCCAAACGGCATGGCTTGCCTGATATATTTGAAAACCTGCATTTTTAGGAGAGCGTGCCAAAAGCTGTTTATTTTTTATTTTTTTTGCTTTTTTATGTGTACAATAATGGCATAAAAGATTTGCCATTCAATGATAATGTGGGAGAGCACAACCGTGCCCACAAAGACAGGTACACTATGTTAAGTCCACGATTCGTGCCTGTTATGTGTTTAATGGACAAGAAAATGAAATAATAGACAATACAGAGACTGTTTTGAGACCATTAATCATACCATGTCATTGTGAATGTATTCGTTTTGCTCACTAGCACAAGTACAGATATTGAGTGCATAGTGGTTTATGTGTGGAGGATTTAGTTGTGACTGAGCAAGTTTGACTTGAGTTTTTACGTAAGCACAAGTAAAGACTAGACTCCACTTCTTAGAAATTTAGTGGTGCTGCACTTTTTTTGCCACATTTACTTGTGACTTAAGACTTGATACGCACGTCTGATTTGCACCTTATGTGACTTACTCGCACCTCTGCGCTTAAGTGTGACCACTGGATTGCCCACACAGTTGGCCGACAGCAGAAAGGTTTAGCGGTGTAAAACACGACGGTTAAGTCACATGTGCAGACATCTGCGGGCTTGTCATGGATGGGTGTGCTAGAGCTACACACCTTGTCCAAAAATACTCCTCTCATTTGGTGGTCTCCATGAAGAGCAACCTGATTATTCAAAGACACTCAAATGAAAACAGTCACCCCACCTTATTCCTTCTCTCTTCCTGTTTACTCCTCTCTTCATAAATTAGCTCAACTTTGACAATGTACACGGAAGCCTCGAAATAATGAGAACATCCGAATGTCTCGGCATCATCAGGAGGTCAATCTCTCAAATAAACGTTTGCAAAGTCTGACATAAGAGTGGTTTCAAAACTACATATTGTTGTTCATGGGAATAAAATGAAAAGAATCACTTCAAGTTAGGTCAATTGTCCAAATACAGTTTGATAATCAACAATGCATGTACTGTATGCATGCGTGATTGCTTTCAAGAGGGAAAAAAATTAACTGCATCAAGTCTGTGATTGTACTAAATGGAGTTAAAGGAGACATTTAAATAGTTTGAGGGAGTTTTTGTCTTGATTTGGGGTGGCACAATGCCAATGCTTTTCCAAATGTAGCACGCTAAGTACAGTCCAAATTTCTATAGAAGGGTGGAGCCTGGTTTTCCCGTCACAACAATCAGTTCGAGCCCCAAAGACGGATGGACATCTTCTTATCCTCTTATTGAGATGAAGAATAGTACCTGGCAGTCTCGAGAAACAAAAGCTGAAGGAAAGTTAGCCTTAAATCTTCTTTGGGGAAAGAGGCATACATTTGCACGACGGACAAACATTGCAAGAAGGATCTGAGTTGAGACAGTCGGATGAGACGATCTTTTGGTTTTGTTTTGCACAACTTTAACAATAGTAACCAGATATCCGAAATAAAAATAGCAGTTTCTATTTTACAGGTAGAACACTAAAAAGTGCCACATCGCATATAAACGTGCATCCACAGACCTCCCAGGCTCATTACACCACACTCCACTCAAGTGGAAAAAGCCCCCCACCCCGCAATCACTTTCACCACAGTATCCTCACTCTTGATGGTTCCCAGTAAACATCCACCCCTGTCACCCTCCCTCAAAAATATCCTGGAGGAGGTCAACTGAGAGATTAAGACCCTTCAAATGGGGTCACGGAGATCAATGATCAAACAGGGAGCCGGGCCCCCCCAATGCCCCCACTCCGCCCACTATATTATCAGGCTTACTGAAATAGAGACAAAAAAAGATGGCTAACAATTACTTCTCTAAACCATGACCAAGCCACCCTCTTAATCTGCAACGGCAGTGTCGCTTATGGTTGTCACTGCACCAAACACACCGAACTGGATGTCTCCATCACTTGAGAGTGAGATACAAAACTACTCTTGTTTAATCAGAGCAACATCACCAGTGGATGTGCATAGCATTCCAGTATCTTAACGTGTTCTTTCAAGTCCATTCATTAACCCTTTCTAAATTGCTTGGAAGTTTTGTTCAGTTTTACTGAAGTCACATGAAGAAAACATTGAGAGGTGTCTTCATTTTGGTGTGTACACTTCCAAAACATCGAGCGTCTTATTTCTAGTCGGCTGGTCTAAGCTCAATAACACACAGCCGTGAACCAACTGTATTATCTGGCATGTTAAAATGGTCGCTCTTCAAGTGAAGTTGCAAAATGGCTGTTAATGTCTTTTTATTGAATTAATGCCTTGTTTTTTTTAATGCAAGAAATGCTTTTTTTTAACTGAAATTTGTGTTTGAAATGGCCTGATTGAAAATGTTAATCGACAAGGGCAACACGGGTTGCTGCTATGCACAGTGTGAATGTAAGAAATAAAAATAGATTTTTTCATTAACAGGATGGTAACAGGTAATTACTTATTGAGTAAATTGTCTTATATTGTCTTTTGTCATAATTGCTCTTTAAACAAGCAAAAATATAGTTTATCCGAATACTCAATTATTTGACAGAATTTTTTGTAGGATATTCAAATGAAATTAGAACATGCAGTTTCACGAGCTCGGAGAACAACTGAACTTCCATGCCATATAGCAGGGATCTTTTTTTTCCGCTCAAAATATTCACCTGCCTCTACGGTTGGTCGGAAATTATTACAGCTAACGCACCGATCGCAACCGCCTAGGCATTATGACCTGGAATTGAACCCTTTCAGGGACAGCGGCTACGACAGTGGAGAGTTTATCATGTTATCAAGTTACAGTTTGCAGGAAAGGGTTGATATGAAAACTCAGCGTGAATCGCGTTTGCAGCAAGTGCAAAGCCAAGAGGGCCTCTACCTTGAACTGCTGTTGAAAACTTTATTTGTGCAGATTCTGACGACGATGGGAGAGAAGCTCTCGATTGCGTCAGCAGTAGTCAAGAGGAGCCCAGACAAAAGCTTCTTTTCCAGAGAAAATGACTCCTCGGGTGAGCCGAAAGCACATCCATGAGACGTACGAAGCGTCTGCGTCACTGAGCCAATGTGTGACTGTCTGACTGTTTCTGTCAAAAGATGGCAAATTGATGATTAATGATACGTTTGCATGTTTACTGGTCGAGTGTTGACTGTCTCCATTCTGCTTCTTGATAATGTTGTCCGCACTGTAGGGAAGTTAATCCTAGAAATGATATTTTAAAACTAGGTGACGTCATTCACAGTCATTCAATGTTCTGGTCTTATAAGGCGACTACACATCTGAGTTGTAGCTTGTCTATGTGCTGTAACTCTTGTCACAATGCAGAAGCAGATCTTGATTTTGTCCAGTGAAAACAGATGTCCTCCAACTCAGACCAGGCATTGTTTTCCTCATGCTCGACTAAAGTTTAAAGGGATGATTCAGAACCAGATTACCTTGAGACTGTCGGAGTGGGGGTGATCTGTTCTGTCATCTGGGGATTTGACATCAAAGTTTGATTCTTCTAGTCCTTGATTTTAAAGCGGAGCTGCCGTCATGGGTAATAAGACTGGATTTACAAGCCAACGACCCCTTCATCTTTTCATCTTCATCACTTGTGTCATTCCATCTATTTCCCACAAAAGTCAGCTCGGACTGTGATTTGATTTAGGGATTACAGAGTATCACCAGTTCCGGTTTCACATACTCCCTCTGTACCTACAGTTTGCACAAGTGCTAACCACCACAGAGAGCTCTACTTCTCGCCACAAACTCAAAACAGCATTTTCAAAAACAAGAGCTTCTCGTGGACGGAGCCCATTAGGCCCAACCATCCAAACAGACCTGCTTTGTTGAGGTGTTATATCAACAGGGTGACCTCCCTTCACTCCTACCACCCCCCACCCCAATGGCAGGAGATTGATGTCAACAAGGAATTTTGTCCCACGTTTCCTTACAACTCCTCCAGACCTACCCCCAGCTCCTGACAAACACTTGCACCAGCACAGAGAGCCCTAGTGAGGCCTCAGCAGGTCTGCAGAGCCGTATTAGGGCACCCCAGCACCTTCTTTCACCTCTCGCTCTGGCTGTGCAAGAAACACCCTCAGTAACGAATGTGGTGCTGTAAACAAGGAGTGCTGTGAGAAAACAGCGCTAGCCAATGCCAGTGTGTTTGTATGTTGAGGAAACGAGCCACCTTTTCTGTCAACACAGCAGTTCTGGTGAGTAGGAGGCCAAAACGGGGACGTCATTTGTATACGGTGTGATCACTAGGGGAGGTTTCTTCCAGTTTTTTTTTCCAATGTCAAATATTCACAAGAACCTGCAATGCAGCTGGCGTCTTTGGAGCTTAGTGGAATTCCCAAGGAAACCTGTTGCACACGGGATCCTTGTTCCAATAAATCCTCATACCGAAACTTAATTTCTCGCATATGGTGGCAAAATCAAAAGTATAAAGTGCATTCATGAGGTTAATTAGTGACTCAACGTGGGTTTGTTTCTAGGGTTCAATCAGTGGTTGTAACGTTATACACACCCAAGTCGACCGCGTGGGAGAGAGGGGAGGAGGGGGAAGAAAAACTTTTTGTGTGTTAGTTTACGAGTGTTATTTTTACTCTATATTTTATATGATTGCACACTACTTTCCAAAAAGAAAAAAGTAGGTCACCTTAAACCCCGTAGCATTTGACCTTTATGACAGGAACTTGACAGCGGTCAGCAGTAGCTTGCAGCTGTATTGTAAAAAACTCAACTGGTATTTTGAACAATGTTGGACAAAATAACCCCCTGGCCCCCCAAAAAAATCTGCAAATAGGCAGGAGTTGATTGTCGTTTCAGGTTGTAATATCAGCATTTACCTGTAGATGGCAGACGCGGCTTAGTTGTGCTTACACTGGGTCTTATACTGCCCTCTACTCCGTGGAGGCCTATTATTTTATTTTATTATTAATTATTTTTTTGCGGATTTGTTATGCTATGCAGTACAAACAGTACATCAAAGATTTTGAGGTTATTTTTTGTGGAATTTTTTTTTCTTTTTTGCACTAAGTGCAGTTTTTTCCTTAATTGGCCCTAATCCTCTTCCGTAGTTTTGTGCCGGCCTTGAATGGTAATTTTTTATGGAAAAGAGTCCGACTGCACTGGGGGAAAAATACAGTATAGGGTTATTTTGTTGTCTTAAAGCCCTTTATTGTTGGATTAGGATAGGTGATCTTTTATACATGTACTGAAAAAATAATACAATACAATACATGCTGATTTATATAGCATAAAAAATGAAATCTATTAAGAGCATGTACTTTGCATTGAGGTATGTATTTTCTCCATATTTCAAGGGATTTTCCCCCTACATCTGGTTAGGCAGTGCATGTTACTATGTGGCCCCCCCAGTCACATTGATGAGAAAATGGGGCCCCCTCCAGCTTGTAATTTGCCCATCCATGTTATAGTTTCTGGTCATTTCACACCTCATTTTAATGACACCATGAAACCTACTTATCATATCGTTTGACCAGGAAGTTATTTTGTGAAACTGCTTTCATCAAAATTGGCCGTGATGTTAGAATCCAGTATGTGTCATGACCACAGAAAGAAAGGGGGGGGGGGGGGAGCTTCTGCATTGAGAAAGTTTGCTTGAAGTAACTCCAGTGGCTCAAAACGTCTGAAAAGCGTTGTGCACTGACCCTGAAGACGACTTCCATGTAAAAAGCTAATGGAAATTCTAATGAATAATGAAACACTGATACACTGGGTATATATGGTTTCTATTATAGGGCACAGGTGACATCATGTTAGTATTTTGAGAGGAAGAGGCAACACTACATGCGAGTTTCTTTGATGACTTTCCGATTGCTTCTTTTTCAAGTTTATGTTGAGGTAACAGTTAAAAAGCAGTTTACCCAAAAGATGTTACAAAAGAATAGTGTGGTCGTAGTAGTGAAGCATTGGCAAACGGTACCAACATTGATTCTCAAACAATTTTCCAACAAATAGAGCTTCATCCACAGAATAAAAAACACTCGTATACTTTAGGAGTCACACCAAAATAGGGCCAACTTCACAGTCTCACAACCCTGCTACAGGATTGGATACTGTTGGACAAGGATGTTTCTTGAGCTGAACTTCTGACCTGTGCAGAGGAGACGTAACTGCACTTACACCAGGGCCACTATTGAAACATGTTTCAAACACGTACCTGTGTACTCTTAAAGTGTAACTGTCATTTAATATTAAGCGCCTTAGTGGAGCATCTTGACCTTTATCAATAAGTCATGACAAGACAAACAATTGAGAAGAACCTCTTATTTTTTGAATAATTTACCTCAGAAAGGGAATTTATAATTCAGAAGCAAATGCAAATTTTATTAATACGGAAAGGGATGATTGCAGTAATGAGGTTATTGCGTCAAACAATTTACAGGCGGGAGAAATTAACTCATTCAGTACCAGCCAATTCTGGACCAAGTCTGAAAAGACGTTTAAAAACGTCTTTGGCAGTGAATGACGCCAGTGAGATCTACGACTTTTCCACTTGTCCAAAAAGTCAGCTACTTTTGGGTATTTTTCCAAGAACAATATGCAAAATAATAATCCAAAATAATATGCAAAACTGACATCACTTCACACAGCGGAAAAGAGATACTTTCATAATTGTACTTTATTTGTAATTTAATTTACTGTAATTTTGATGTTATCTAGATAAATAATCATTGATTTTCTTTCATACTTACCAAGAAAACAAATGTTGTCTATATTGGTAAATAATAAAATAGAAAAAGTTGATAATTGCTCAAGGTTATCATACTTCCAGAATCTGACACCTGGACCATGCCTAATTGAAATGATACTGAAACACAGCATAGACCATTTCAACTGTCAATCGGATGATTCAATACACCCTTAAACAGCCTTGGAGGAGACCCCTGCAGATGTTGAGAAAATGTTTGGTTGACATATGGAGGCCCGCTGCTTTCTTCTGGCACACTCCAGTGGTCGCAGAAGCTTACTATTTCCTTGTTTCTTTTCAAGAGTGTTGGGGGTTGGGGGGGACAACAATCTGAAGGCAAGACTGCCATGACTTCATTGACGGGAAGCCGTACGGAGGCAAGGATGCACGTGGTGTGGGCAGTGACTTGTTGCGGTTTCATCTCGGCAATGCTTCTTTTGTGAGTCACTGAATACCAAGTGACACAGCCGTGAGTCAGTGATAATACATCCACACTGTAAGAATGTAATCTTAAACATAATACAAACAGCATCGATGACTAATAAATGAATAGATCAGGCTACAACAGTGTAACCACAAACGAGTTCACATTGGCAAGTTGTCTCTTTTTTTCATTATTTTTTAAAATCAACCCACTCTGGGAATTCTATTCATTTTAAGGCCAATGCTCAGAGCTATTTTCGTCACTCAGTTTCGCTATTAAGTCAAACAGTTTCAGCCTATTTGTACAAGGTGTATCAGAAAAGTTAAAGGATATTCAGACCTAAACTACAAACCCTGTGCAATGCTTCCAAATCTAACTAGGAAGTATCGCATAAGGACTCCATGTGCTGTGAACTATTTGAGCTTGTATCGCATTCGGAGGCTCATTTGTAACAGAACCCCGTACACTGGAGATCGTTGAGTGGAGTTCAGTGCGTTGCGGCCCTCAAAATGTTGACGAGACAATCTATGTAGAGCAACACATCTGACCAGGCTCCATGTGAGGTTTATTCCCTCTTTCCCAAGCTCAAGGAGGCCATCAACGGGATCTGTTTTGAACACGTGGATGACATCACGAGACCCATGAATACAGAGCTGTAAAGGGGATAACTTGTTGGAATTTTGTGAGGGCGGCACAGTGGTCGATTGGCTGGCACGCCGGTCGACTGGTTCGCGCGTCTGCCTCGGAGCGCAGAGGTACTGGGTTTGATTCTGACTCTGCCCTTCCCGTGTAGAGTTTGCATGTTCTCCCTGCGCCTGCGTGCATTTTTTCTGGGTACACTGGTTTCCTCCTGCATTCCAAAAACATGCACGGCAGGTTAATAGAACACTCTAAATTGTCACTAGGTGTGTGAGTGTGGATGGTTGTTTGTCTGTGTGTGCCCTGCGATTGGGTGGCAACCGGTTCAGGGTGTACCCCGCCTACTGCCCAAAGACAGCTGGGATAGGCTCTAGCACACCCCCGCTCCTCGTGAGGATAAGCAGATTAGAAAATTGATGGATGGAATTTTGTGACACCCGTCCTGGAACTTTTCCTACACATCTCAATGTGTACATTTGAGTCATATTTGGTGATATTGAAAGTAGGTTGAGTGCAATGAGCAGGGGAAACGTGAGAATGGGCTTCCAGGTCATAAATAGCATAGATAAATACAAAATGGCATCATGATCATCAGAGCATTAATGTCCCAATGATGGATTTTGCATAGTTGAACAAGGCACACATCACATCAGTAATAGAAGCAGACCTACTTTATGTAAGTCATTCAGTTGAACTGACATGGCCTTCCCAACAAAGTGCCAATGAGGCCTCTGGGCGACATCCTTCCCCATTCATCCATCCACATCAGCCTGTCACACGTGTCATTGGTGTTTGCAAACAGTTGCAAAAAGTCAATACTTCCAGAAATTGATACAACAGAGGGTCAAATATGGCAAAGGACACATCACGCTAAGACCAGTAAGCCAGTGCGCGCAGTTAACAGGCTGGATGAACTTGCTACGTTATGGGCACCAACAAAAAGAGCAGTGTTGCCGCGTCCGTTGTGAGCGCTTGTAATCGAAACCATCAGTGAGATAAGTGGGTTTCCGTGACTTTTGTGATTTGTGCACAAATGCAATTAATCCATACTAATAACTTTAAATCAAGCTCAACTGGTTGAGGGGCAGTCAAAAGGTTCCACTTTGGGTCATATTAACAGAATCTGGGATAAGACTTTTCTCACTATCATTTCCCAGAGCGGATTTCCCATCCCTTCAGAGCCGTAACACCGGTGGTCCGAGCAAGGAAATACAGATGGCTCTCGCTGCAGGCATTCGTCTAAGTGAATCCTTCAGAGACATTAAAATAGTCCTTGGCAGATGATGTATGTGTGAGTGAATGCATTTGTAGGAAAGTGAGGCTCCAGCTTTTTTTTTTTGAAACATGAGCGAGCGTCGTACTGGGAACACTAGCCATATAACATCTTATACTGGAGTGGTGAAGCAAGCAAGGAAAACACTAGAGTATCGAGAGAAAAAAAGAAAGGTTGAACACATTTCCTTGTTTTTCTATCCCTGCCTCCACAAAGAGTGATTGTGTTTTGCAGGGAGGTGATAACATGACCCATAACTACATGACTATTCCATGACATTTATGCCTTTCATATCTTTTGTCAGAACAACAAATTATCGAGCAAGACAAAGACAAATGTTTGATATGGGGTTCTGAGTTGGCCATGAGTATGATGACTTGCTACTTACTCAGTGACTCCACAGTAGGAGTTAGAAGAGCAGAGTGTCCAATAAAATTCAAGGATGCACACAAAAGTAAATGTAGCGACATTACAATTATGCCATTCCGGTATAAAAGTTAGATCGCAAAAAAATAAATGGCCAAAGAGCAATACAAGTTTATGTGCTTTAAGGGAGGTTAAAAACATGCAGGGAGATTAAAAAATGATTTTGGAAAATTTTTGTTTCATGGACAATTTGCTCTCAAGAGTGAGCAAAAACAAAAAACAAAAAAAAAAAACGGTGCTCTCTACTTAACCCCCAAGACTCAAGTCCTT
Organism: Hippocampus zosterae; assembly: GCF_025434085.1. NCBI lineage: Eukaryota > Metazoa > Chordata > Actinopteri > Syngnathiformes > Syngnathidae > Hippocampus > Hippocampus zosterae. The sequence continues at coordinate 9,481,478 of NC_067456.1, read as the reverse complement.
TATACAGTGGTGCGTTGAATTAGTTTTAGGGAACTAATTTAGGGAGAACTCAAAGGATTAAAAATGATTGTCATTCTTTTCATTCATTGAATTTCATCGTATGCTGCCATTAATTATCAAGCTTCTGAAGTAAAACAAATAGAAGAAACATAAAACAGCATCGATGGTTAATATGTGCTTTAAGACAAATGCACCAGTCCTGATATAATATGTAAATATTTCAACAACCTCCCTAGAGTATTACCACTGTGCTCGGTTGTATTACAAAGTTTCAAGTAATATGACCTGAGAAACATGAAATATAACATCCCTACTTCTTCATATTGAACACATGGACAGTGAAGTGTGAGAGTAAGGTACAATGGCTGGCACACGCTACTGAAAAAGGAATTAGGTTCGCCCAGCTGATGGAACATGCATGTTATCATCCAACATGTTGTAGTCGACTCAAGGTGAAGCCCCAGATATCAGTGCAGCATCACCACCTTCGTGTCCAATCAGTGTTGGGATCAGAGTAGGGCAGTGATCAACATTTTCCTGCATAAATCTATTACTGGCCATCAAACAATGGTGGCTGAACTCGTACGACACGCATCCAACATAGTGGTGGTGATATCCCAAGGGTACACATCAATAGCCTGCTTCCTGTGCAATTCATTGAATGGTCGTGCTTGTGACAAGTCAGTTAAAATACCAGCGTATAAATCTGACGCTTGATTAGGAACTACTTGATGAATACAGCAGAATCCAACGGAAACTATTATTAACTAATATTGGGTGAAATGTGTTCCACATACGTGGGCAAAGTCAGTAGCAGAGCTATGCTGAGGTGTCCCGAGAGGGGCATCGTTACCTGGTTTGGCGTCCTTGCAGCGGGCTTGTCCTGGTGATTGGCGAGGATGAGGAAAGGCAGCGTGCAGAGCTGAGGGTGCTGCAGGGCCGAGTGTAGCTCATTACGTGCCGCCTCAAGGTCCTCGTCTGATGAAGCGCTGTCCAATACGAAGACGACACCCTGCGACCCCTGGTAGTAGCGGCACCAATATTTCTTGATGTTGTCAGCTCCTGCGGAAGGACGCGACGCCGTTAGATGGTCAACTTTTGGAGGGAGTCATTGTCATTACTGATGTCACTGTTGGCATGTAAGAAAAATAAAACCGGCATCATGTGAAAGTAGGAATGAAATAAGAAATGTTTTTAAAATGTCATTCTCTGTTTAACCCATCCGAGTGGTGACCCCTGAAGGTAGAGGGAAAAAAAATATGTTCTTCGGTGCTATTTAAGGTCAAAGAATATATGAAAGGAAACAATTTACACCAGAATAATCTACCATTAGAAAAGTACTATATTTTAAAAAATAAACTGTTGAATACATTTTCCTTGACCTGAATGTGTCATTGTGGTTAAATGTTATACAAATGTTTCTTGAGATACGAATTTAGTTCATTCCATGGCCATGCTCGTAACACAAAACAAATCTGAAATCATCTTTACCTATTCAAAAGAATTGAAAAAGGGCAACAACAAAAAAGGAAAATAGCACTCTATAATATTGTACTTTGTATAACCAGAATGATAAAAATAATTAAACAGAATGCAAATAAATATTTAAGGACCTGATAATTTCATTAAGACCATGGGGAGGTACAATATAGGACTGTAGACACAAACAAAGAAGAGTTTCACAACTACTTGAAGTGACCCATCTGTGTTTCCCATCATGTGTTGGCATTAAGCTAGCAGACTTTACGGTTATGTGGTTGCTCTCAATACACAACTTGTAATTTCTCTTTGTTCCATGTTGATTCGAACAGTCGACTTCGCCTGGGAGCTTAAACAGCTCGAAGCCTCATTTTGTGCCTTATTTGCCGAACTGCTGATATTTGTGACGTGAGTTGAGTTTGTTGCCTCCGTCCAGAGTTCGATCTCTGTATTTTTACTTGCATTTTAATGATTCATTCCTCTCTGTCTGAAAATAAATTCTATACGGTGTGGTGTCATTCATTTCCAACAGATGAACGGGAGCCAAGATACTCAGGGGGGGGACCTCCCACATTCGCAACCCTTCAACTGTTGTTTTTCCTTCATATGGACCACATGGGGGATTGATTTTGAATAAGACATAAATCCTTGAAGCGCATTTTACATTTGCATGTTATCATGTGTGAAGCTTTCTCTGAATTCAACTGCTACAGCCATTAGTTCAATCACAACACAAAATAGAATGCGTCCTGAAAAATAGAGTGGAGCAAACATAAAGATGCTAGCTTCAATAGCACCCGTAATTCATAGCTAAAGAGCCGAAATAAACCGACCCTTTGGAAAAATTACAACTTGAAATTGTCACTTCCGCACAAAAAGACAGAGGAGACATCTTCCTTTCCCTTTTCTCCCTCTTCCCCCATGTGCTCACGCAGCCTTCGTCCCTTTTTCCCCCTCCCCGCTGAGACCTCCAGATGAAGAGGAAAGCTGTTCATCCAAGTGCCACTTGAGAATGACCCTCTCATCTTTGCCATGTCCGTCACGTCTCATTGGCTCTGGTTTGCAACTTCCGCCACCTATTGGTGTGACGGCAGGACTTCTAAACACAAGATCATGAGACACAGATTCGAAATAATATGAAAGGGCATCAAGGAAGACTGGAGCCTAAGCCCTTGGCTCTTTCTTACACAGTTTCTTTTGCTGTGAATACGTTTGCGCTGACAGGGATGTTTGAAACAGCATGTAGGAAGCTGTGTCTCATTTAAACTCTGGGTTTCTATGAAAACAGGTCTTGGTTAAAACAGTGGTTCTTAACCTTTTTAGAGTTACTGAACCCATCCAGTTAATATGCACATTCACCGAACCCTTCATGAGTGAAAACACAGAAAAAAAGTCAATAAAATTTCAACAGATAAGTATACTTTTTTTTTAATTGTACGACGTACTATCACGACAGTCGCACGTTGATGACTAAGCGAACTAAATTTCCCACAGCACTGATTGGACAAGCAATGTCATGTGATCATCTGCAGCCAGTGATGGCTAAAGAGGCGTGTCATAACTCATTAACATGTTGAGTCGCATGTTTCTTATCCTCCATGGCAGAGGCTCCGTCGAACCCCTGAGACAGACTCACCGAACCACTGGAGTTCAATCGAACCCCAGGTGAAGAACCACTGGGTTAAAATAAGCATTGAGTGGCAATTGTGAAATAAAATGTAATGTAGAAATGAGAAGTGACAGGACATGGCTGTCTATGATTGTCACGTGGAAAAATAAGTTAGCTTTCTTTCTTAGTGAAGATTGGTGTGTTATGTGGAACTATTGTTACATTATATACCAGTGCAGCTATATTGGACCTAACTCGATGAAAGAGAAGTTCTCTGAAGGCATTATAAGTTTTTTGTTTTTTTTAACAATTGGACTGCGGTATACAATCGAAACACTAAAAACCCACTAAAAGTCTGAAAAGTGTAAACGAGTCAACAACGGGGGGTCAAAGCAAGGTCTCGGTGCAATCAAATGTCTTAACATCTGATCAGAGGAAAACACGTCAAAGCAGCGCACCCACCGGTCCTTGCAGCTCGAGCTGGGCCAAGAAATACTTTGTCAGCCCTCGCTTGCAGATGAAGACAAGCTGAAACAAGGCTTCGAATAACTTCATCAACGTTGACACATTCTCATTTATTTGGGTGCATCTGAGTTCAGCCAGAGATCACTGAAAGTGAAGGTAAATTGTGTGAATTGTGGAATCGACACAACGGCGGACCTGGCAAAGTCATTCAAAACAAGAATGATGTTTTTTGTTTGTTTTTTTAAAAGCAACGGAGGAAAAAACAAAAACATTGTTCAAAATGAGGACATCTTGTTCAAGGGTTGAGGTGGTAGGATTCAACAACCTAAGGACACATAATTAAGCCTACAACACGTTTACTATGGACCGCTTCCCTATGCGTTTTCATTTGAACTATATTTGGAAAAAAAAACAAAAATATACTGCTGAGAGCTACTGAGAATCCCTTCAAAAACAAATTACTCTTCCCGACATTACTAATTGAGTCCAGATAGGCACATTTAGTTTATCTTGTGCTACAAATGGATTTTTGTTTTTGTTGGAAGAATTGAAGAATGGTTCCTCAGCCAACTTGAAACATTTTCTCACATACTTTAGCCTTGGACTTTGCACCTGCCATTCACATCAAGTCGCTGTAGAACAGTGATTCTCAAAGTGTGCTACGCGTACCTCTTTTCTCGGCTGCTACATGAAGAATCAAGAAAAGATATCATGAATGAATGAATAATATCACAGTGGCATTTGTGGAGGAGGTTTGAGGATCACTAGTCTAGAACTTTTCTCTAATCAGCTCACGTGTAAAGTGTGACTCATTGAAGTTGTTCTCGAAACAAAATGGTTGAAGGGACTTTTGGGGTGGGGGTGTCGAGGACCAGTTCTGGCAGTTTGCTTACTTCGCTGACGAACGAGCCGAGGGTGGATCAAGAGCTGTGACGTTTGAAACACAGCTGTCTGGAAGTAAACAGTAAACAGGAAGTCCTGGAGTGCCACATGTGTTAAGACCCCTGGCAGATGTATGTGGGAGACCACACCAGACTCCACAAATTAGGATACGGTAACTCTAAATATTTGACATACAGCGCTCAACATAAACGAGGACATCCCAACAGTTATTAGAAAACGTTGACTTTTTAGTGTGCACACAAAAGATTGCAATTCGTAACTATTGATTTTAATGGTCCTCATATTCTGAAAATTCTTCTCGTGTTGACTGAGTAATGGTTAGAAAGCTTACTTACTACTTTTTCACATTTAGAAACTGCATTTGTTATTTTATGTTATCTTTGGTTGTTTTTGTGAGATATTACAATCGGTTTAATAATCTGAAAAAAAAAGGTGGCAAAAACTTTTCCATTACATGAGTTTTCCAAAAAAAAACCTGCGGAAGCGCCTAAGATAAAAAATAATAGGCCAGCTGACTATTAAAATACCAAAGAAAATTCAAAGTTAAATGACAAACGACAGACACCAAAAAATAAATGACTACCGCGGCTACTCAGAGGAAACTTGTGCAAAATATGATATTCTGTACAAAAATTCATCCAAAGAGCAATCTGGGTTTCTCGGGGACCAGGACACTGACACAAAATGATAATGGACCCTCTAATACCAAACTCTCCTGAGGTCCTCCAATTTGACTTACCCGCCCAAAATAAATCCCTATCCCGACCCCCCCCCCCACACACACCCCCACCCCCCACCAAAAGTCGAACAGAACTTCATGAATTTGAGCTGTCTGTTCCAATCTTCAACCTGAAGATGTCAGTAAAGCGGGCCTTTTCGAAAACTCTCAACTTAAACTGTTGGTAACCTCTGTCATGAATAAGTGACGAGAGACATCAGTGTATCATCGCACGAGACCTCATTTTAGCAAAGAATCAAAGGATGACCTCATGTTTGGCTCGTTCGTAAAGTAGAACTCATCAAAACCCAGGACCCTAAGCAAACAAAGAATACAGACTCAGCAGCAAGACTCCATCACACATTGTCTCACCTGAAATAAAGAAAAGCAGGGTTTTGGGTTTTTTTTTTCTCAGTGGGGCCATATGCCATTCGACATTACCAGTGGTTGAATGGAAACGATGGCCTGGAACAGCCTGTGTTTAACTGCGTGCCGCAATGTCTTCTGTCTTGACATCATATTGCAGCAAATAATGCCTTTGCTTTATTGCTCAGTGTGGTATCGGTGACACATGGCTCCCACAATGTCATAACTAACATTAACTTTGGGGGACAGCCCTCCGGTGCGCAACTGCTGCCGGAGGTCTAAACTGAGAAAAGCCTGTCCATCATAGCACCAGAATGAAAAGGCCAGTGCGTAAGATTTACCGACATCTTCACAAAGGAGATTTCAAATTACCGGTGCCTGGTTTGTTTTTGACCTATTTTACCTTAATGAGCGAGATTTGCAGCATTACATTTACCGGTACTTACCTACGTTTTTGTAAAATCGTGAGTAGTTCTTAGCGTCACTTGAGTATTTTTATTTAGAAGTAACTAGGGGTGTTCCGATTATGGTTTCATGCTACCGATTTCAATCAACCATGACTGATACCGATCACACGTTGAGAAAAGGGGGAGGGGACGCTAAACAAGACAAAGGCTGGTTTGTCGTTGGCGGCAGGCTGCAAAATAAGAGATGCGGGTGATCGTTTTTTTGTGCTCGGCAATGACAGAAATTGACCGATGCTCTGATAGATCGGGGGCATCAGCAGATATAACACAACTTTTACTTCATTAGATTGAGCTACAGTCTGCTCACGACTTGTATTTTTACCTGCAGCTATTTTTTTTATTGCCTGCATGATCTATTTTGGTTAATCCGAGACTGTTTCACCAATCTAACGTGATGCGATGCTCAACTCTGCCTGGTGAGCCTATTGTGCGGTTTCAGGGGGGAAAAAACCCCAACAAAAGTTAATTTAGGACCATTTATTGTGCCTCAGTTTAACTTAATTTATGCTATTTATATTTTTAAAAAATTGTGTTTTGAAGTGACACTTAGCAATATTTAAATTTTCATATTGCCATTTTATTTTATTTTTTTGTCGACCTCACTTTCATGTGATTTTGCAAGAATAAATAAGCCCCAAATTACACACCACAATGCTCGGGATCTTGAAAGTGTTGTCACAATAAATATTATATAGTCCAATTTTCTTTCTTTTTTTTTTTTAAATCTGATCATGAAAGCAGAACAAAACACCCTTTGTGAGTGACTAATACTGTTCAGTCTGTATGTACATAAATATATAAAAATACAGTTTGTGCATATGGTATATCTGCCTCTGCACTTCCAGTGATGACAGGCATGGCTCTAAAGAACAACAGCGATGAGTGTGGATTTTTTGGACCACCTCTTCATCAGCTGTCATAGTGTGGCATCAAAGCAGACTGTGAAATGGTCTGTCTAGACTTGACGTCATATCATAGTCCAGTTTACACACACACGCACACACACACATTGCAATCTTGTCACCATGTACCTGACAGTAAGCCGAGTGAGAAATATTTGTCACGTTTGTAATGGACATCATATCCCAATGGTCAAAGACTAAGATTTGATCATACTTGCTTCAGTTTGACGGTTTTGCTGCAGTTATCAGAGCGACCTCGCAACAAAACGAGACTCGCTCGAGTCTCCCTGTGTAATGCACAGTTTCATTTGGGTAAAATAATGGGGATAAAACGTCTGGGTTACTGAAATGTAATAAATGTGCAATCAATACGGTGTGCAAGGCATCACAGAAACTGTTTTTGGATGGCATCAGTTCACCAGGATCATTACAAAAAAATGAATTAAAAACATTACTGGAAGAGATCAATCAGAAAGCCTCTTTAAATTCATATCTGATGCCCAAGTAAACCCTTTTCAGACCTGCAACTTGTTTATAGCTTCCCCCCTGTGACTTTCACAACAAGGACATGTCCCCTGTGTTGGCGACAGACTCTACATTTAGGACAAAATTCTGAAAGGTAGACAAACATTCACACGTATAACTGAATTGGGAGTCGTTTGGTAGATAAATGTACAAAAGAATACTATTGTAGTGGTAGTGTATTTTCTTGTGTCATTATCAGTATTTTCACTTCTGTGTTCCCTCCGTGCTGCTTTATGAACCAATGCGGCAAAGAAACCAAATTTTACAAGCATAACTTTAACCACGTTCCACTGTTCTTGACCAAGAAGCAGACCTTCACCTGCAACTTATGTATCGTTGCTTAACCCAAGGTGTAACTCTCTCTGCATTTGAGTTCACGGGCCGGGATTTGTCGTAAGCTCAAGCTGTCCTTTAAACCAGAAGCCTCAAAGCGGCTTATGAGCGGGGAACTCTGATGTATGATGCCTGTAATACTTGTGGGTGCTCTTTACATGCCCGGTGCAAACATGTATTTTTCACTCATGTGTTGTTTTGTAACCAGTTGCTCCTTTACTGTCAGCCAACCCCTTACTAAGCTTTGCTTACTGATCTGAACACGCTTGTCTGCCCTTGGTGAAGTACACACACATGGTCATGACCAGACTCTACTTGTCCTACCTCGTTTTTGAGCAACGCTGAGGCCTACTTTGTAACTATTTTATAATATTGGTAATTATGGTGGTACTCTGACAAATAAGTATTATTTAGGTGGTATTTGGTGTCAAAGCTTCACGAATCACTGTTCTACAGCAAATAAAAGCAGTTTATTAATACATTCAAGCATCCCATAAAGATGAGCGCCTTTAGTTTTTCATGTGTAAAGTACAGTATTTCTTTCCCACATTCATCCACCGGCGAATCATTAATTTAGCAGCTGTGTCTCCGATGGACTTTTGCACTTAAAAGACAACCGCATATGCAAGACTTGATGCATAGTTCTCTACGTGGTAAGCATTCAAGTGAGCCTTCCTTCGCAAAAAGGAAGGAAATACATAGAAAGTGCTTCTTGCGTTTTATCCGACCCCTCTGCCCATGTCTGAGTCAAGGATGAGTGAGCAGGACAAGCCGCAAATGTAGCGTGTAAAGCATGTTTTGAGGCTTAGAAATATCAACGCTTGCACCTCACATCTTGTATCGTTTTTCCGCATCATTGCAAAGTAATGCAAAATATCACAAAGCTAACACAGGCATGTTTGCTTGTTCTAAAACCACTGAGAAAGAGCTGAAAATAAAGAGAGGCAAAGTGTTGAGCAAGTTACAAGGGGTCGTTAGTCAGGCAAACATTGCAAAGACTCATTATGAGCACTGACAATTGGAACAACACGCAAGGTTAGAAGTTCCCCAGACGCCAGACTTACGTCTCGTATATTTGGAACAGGCGGAGTCAATCTTCACTCGACTAAACATACGGGAAGTATGTCAACGTTTCACTTGAAGCGGCAAGCTCAACCTCATTCCCCAAATAGAAAGCTGTCAGTGGAGGTGTCAAAACATCATACCTTCACACCCTATGAGGGGCCGCGCCAATGGCGGGAACCACAAAATCTCAAGGGAAAATGGTAAGACGCCCCAAAATTTTAGTAACCTGGTTTTCTCTTCTCACCCCCTCCCTTTCCCATCAGGTCAATTTGGCCTAGATCAGACTCGATACCCAACTAATGGATCAGATCGGACCATCATTAAAAAAAGGTGCGATAATATACCAAGACTTTACCTTTGGACACAATGCGCGACGCAGGATTCTAGTTAAGGTAAGCCATTTTTAACTAAAAAGAAAAACTCTGTAGTTAGAAGTGGAAGTTTTGTCCAACAGGAACTCGTTGGTTGCAGTCAATATTGGGTACACTCTGACGCCCTAACACCACTCTCAGAGTGTGTGTGTGTGTGTGTGTGTGTGTGTGTGTGTGCGTGTGTGTGTGTGTTCGGAGAAGCAGAGCGAGCTCCCCTCTCATGAATTTCTGAATGAACCTGTTATAAAGCAATCATTGGTTAGTGCAAGAAGTGTTTTCATCTGCATTGCCTGATGCACTGGGCCCCCACTTATTTTTTGGAGGCACTGTGAATAACCAAAAAGCACATTTGAACTACACTCTGAGTTTCTGAACGGTTGGAGTGAAACAGTGTGCGCTCAGAGCATATGCCCGAACACACCCATGAATAGAGAATGGGGCTAGCTCTCTGATCTAGTCTTGGTCTCAACACTGGAGTGACTTATAGTCCAAAAAAAATCCGGTAAACAGACAAATACATTTGTACCAAAGCAACCGCAAACTTAAATGCACTTTATTCTATTCCACAACAAACTCCACAAACACCCTCCTGTCCCCGCTTCACTTTGCGTCATTCAATACAGTACCTACAATGATCATTAAGATCAAAGGTTTCAAAAACACTGCCAGTATACATTTTTTAAACTTACAAAGGCAACAATAGAAGAACCTCACTGTCAACCAATGTCACAGAACAGAATGTGTCCACTGTAGTATAGAAAAACAAAAGACTACGGTTGCTAAGAGGCAGGAGCACAGAAAAGGAGTAGATCGATTCCAGCATTTACGCCAAGCCCTCTAATTCAAAAGTGTCGTCCGCGAGAGAAGCCTTTGACACAAACCAGAAAACCCTCTTTCGAACCCCATCTAATGTGTCCAAATTTGGTAGCGCTCCCATTGGTCTTCGCCCAGTGCCTCTTTGTATGTATTGTACGTATGTTTCGTCTGCTCAGGAGGCCATGTTGGGTGAGCCGTCAAAGTACACATTGCACCTGTCAAATGCAGTGTGCGGAAGGCAACAATAATCCAAACATTCATCGAAACAATACATCTTGTGTTGCAGGCCTGATGGTAGGAGAATTTCGAGCACCGACGTGCCCGGCGCTTCAGGCTCCCTTTAAGGGAAGGGGAGGTACTCTTATTGCTTCTCAGTGTGTTTACGTTTCTCCACCTCAAGATCCTGCATCTGTGCTTGTTAAACGGCTTCCTTGAGTGCTGTGCACTTCCAGGAATCACACCATTTAGATTGTACAGATCCACACGAAAGAAAAACATCAACAGGTCTGACGTCTGTACGCAAACGTCAGCGTGAGTGCACAACTGCGTGACGCGATGACGGAGCAAACAAAAAACACACGTTCACCTCCTTTGCTCGCTTACAAATATAATGATTTGACAAGAATGTATTTTTATTTAAGAATGATTGAAACAAAGACACAAACGGATGGCCAAAATGTAGTCAATAAAATCCAAACACATTTTACAATTTATTTACGACGGGCTTCCACTGGGGGAAGGCCTTTCTTTTTTGAAACATTTCTTAGAAAGTTTGCAGTATATTGTATATAGTACATGTCAAGTGAAAGTAGCATTTGAAAAAAAAACATCAATTGTGTGTCAGAGCAGACTGGAACACAAATCATCGTAAAAGGCACATAAGAAAAAAAATCTTTTAATACTACACAGGGAAATTGTTTACAACTGATGGAATTGATGGCAAGTCTCTACATTTTGAATAATCCAAAAGAATGAAATTATTCTACTCATTTTCATGATGGGTAAATTAAGGTCTCTATTTGGGTTGCATTTGTCGTTAATTGCATGGTTCACTTGGGGACTAATTGGGGCAGAGCTTCTGTTAGAGGAATGGCCACTGGATTATAAATCCTGAAACAATTTAATCGATCTAATTATGAATACTGAACCATGTTGATATACCAATTCGAACCTTTAAAAAATGCACACTGAAAGTCGAGTTTCTTTCAGTTAACCGACACCGCACCAGGGAATTTGGCCATGTTTCACCCTGGTTTGTGTTAGTACATGCACATATTTGTACAACTCAGCGTCAGAGAGAAATTGAACTGCAATTTGTCTTACCTCCAAGCTCTTTAACATTCAAGATGGCATTAGGAAATGGCACTGCTTTGATGCTAAAACCTAAGGAGGAAAAACAAATGTCACTGTCGTGAGAGTCAAGATTTTGGTATTATCCCGAGATATTCCCATAATAATTCCAAGGGATTGACGCTGCCATTTTGTTTTCTCATTCAATATTAGAATGCATAGTATTTCTTTCTGCTGGTGGGTCAGTAGACGGATTGAAAACATATTTGTATGACATAACATTTTGTGTGGTCCAAGTCAGGAGACTGGGATGGGGGATCTTGGGGACGTGCCAATATGAGCTGAACATCATGTCTTGTGCAGTTCACATGTGTGCTTTTAGGAGGAAAAGCAGCACAGAAAACACAGTGGGGGGTCAAGATTGCATCTGGTTCATGTCCAAATTATACCGACTTCTATTCGTAGACACAAACACATTTTATGTGATCGTGACGTGACTTTAAGAGCATTGCAACAGCGAAAAGCTATGAAGGCAGATGTGGGTGGGAAATGGCAGGCACATCTCTTGCAATTCTTCCCAGTCGATTTTGGCAGATGAACACGGTGCTGACAGCTAAATGTTATTTCAGAGAACCATTCAAAGATAATTGTCTGCTAACAAAAACAAACTAACAAGCGGGTATTTTGTATCTAATGCAGGTGCAGACAGATTTCCCTTCCTTTGAACAACCTCACTCCGACTTAGTGGGCTGAGGAAGCACATTTCTCCCCGGTTAAGGTACACAGTGACTAAACCTATGATGGGATTTCTGCAACAGCTCAACGCTGATTGCCGACAAAGCCGGAGGAGCCAGAGGAATGTCAGTGACCTTGAAGGGCTGCATTAGGTGTATGGCGAGTGGAGCGCTGACTGCCAGGAGACTCGTGCGCTCACCACGGAGCCTCTTCTTCTGGACATACTTACCCAACTCCCACCGCACTGGAAGGGGGAACCTGTGTATTGGCGGGTGAGGTTGCAAGCGCTTCTCTGGCATGACTACGAGACAGATGTTTGATGAAATGCCCCCGACCCCCACCTCCTCCCCTACGCCGATAGTTGTAATAAGTGGGTTGTGGTTCAAATTTGAAGGACAGCATACAGTGTTATTGAAGGGTTGGGGCAGTTCAGGGCTTGAAATAATTATTGGAAAACAAAGGTGACCTATTTAATCTTCCTGGAACAGCGGTCTAAATGTTTTGCCCAAATACCTGTGGTGGGAACGATTCCGTTGCCGCCTTCACTGCAGAGGCGCGACAGCAGGCTGGTCTTTCCAGCACCTGTCAGGCCAATGCACACCACATCATACTCCGGTCTTGGCGGTGGCGGTCCTTTACAGCACAGTGCCCGGAAACACTGTAACGAAAACAAACGCGACCATGGATCGACTGGCGGAGGGCTCAAATTCTTCAGTGAGACTGGGATAGTGATTAAGTTTCTGCATTTGGAGTCACAAGAGCGCTGAAGGAAGACTCTCATGGGCCTCCCAGCTGTCTTCATATGAAGGAGGAGGAAAAACCGAAAGAAAAAAAAATGACCGTGTTTGCGCTTGGAAACACTTTCGGAGTGGCAGCTGATGTCAGCGGAGCCAAACAGTTTAACCTCCTTCCACCGGAGTAACACCAACATCTTGAAAAGGGAATGGGAAATGGCAAAGTACAAAACCACGACTTTGATTTGTTTAATTTGAATGTCATTGTGTCATAGTGTAAGTGTTAGGAGGTGTTTTGAATGGGTGCATCCAAGCGCTGGTGCAAATTATTTGTGTCTTCAGTGCGTGTGTGTGTGTGTGTTTGCGTATGTGTGGATAGCCTGTCTGATTGGGCCCGTATGTCAGCCAGAGGCAGACCTGACACTCAATGAATCACGGCCTGGGACTCAAGGCCTGCTGTGAGACATTAAGGGGCAAATGCGGTGTGAACCGTGAATGAGATCTTTTTAACTTGTGTGGAAGTATCCATAGCCAAAACTAAAGAGGGTTCTTTTTTTTTTTTTTTTTTTAACTAGTGTGGCAGGAACCAGTCTGGCTAGGGTAGAGCAGAAACGCAGACAAACCGTGACTCTTACAATCGACTATCACATTTCAGGGGGAAGAAGATCAAAACAAGGAGTCTCACGGCTCTTGTCCGTTGACGACCCTGTTCGAGACACCACTATCCTGTTCAATCAAAGGCTGACAGGAAGGAAAACATGCAAGCGTATACAAACTGCAAGCACATTCTCCAGGTGTGCTCAGCCGTGACATTAAAAAACCTCAGTAATAATAAAAGAAAAGAAAAGGAAGACGGGAAGAATTCCTATCAAGTCACTGAGGAACACTTGACCTCTTGTCATGACATGCATGGTGCATTTTGAACCTGCATCATCCCCAGGCTGGCTCTGATATGATGATATCCAGCTCTTGGTTTCTTTTTAGATTAGCTCACGATGCCTCGAGTCTTGCGCGGACTCCAGACATCGGTGACCACGAGGGTCACTTTCCAGTGCAGTGCCAAAACAGAGCTGCCGTTTGATCGAGATGTGGGGAATCTCGCTTCAGCAGAACCAGACGTTGACTGAGCAACCCGAACCCCCCGACTCCTTCGTGAACCCACCGGTCTACTCAAACAGGAAACATTCCCCTCTTCGGGAGAAATGGGGAGATCAGAAACACACACATATACGCATGTCAAAAGGAGCAACGCATGTAAAAAGATGGTTTCGTGAGGTCGCTCTATTTTCTCTGCTCTGCTCGGACGTTTTGGTCCTTACCACCTCCCAGCTGCTTTGTCCCAAGGCTACATGCAAAGTTGTCTACGGAGAGTGAAATTTGCCCTCAGCTGTCAATCCACTGCAATGATGAGAGACAAAAGTGCTACACAAAAGCTGCATTGGGTGCCAGAATATTTGTTCACCATTTTGATGATCGAATAAAAATGTTCCAAAGTGTTATTGAGTGGAGGCAAACTTCTTTCTTTCCTGTACAGTGCAGATTTCACAAGCGCTACTCAAGAAGCACCCAGTGCCTGACCCCGGGGTCCCAATGCACACCGGGTCACTGCGAACAAGAGAAATGGTAGCGCCCACCTCTGGCCCCACTTTGACAGCACCAAGATTGACGAGGGGGAGCTTGGTCAAAAGACTCACAGGAGAAAAATAAATACATCCGAAGGCCTTTAGTGACTTAAAGAGACTCAGGAGATGACCCTCTCCTGTCAGACACGCTCCCAAAGATCGGCGATGTTGTGCCAGAAACTCTAATGTCAAGCGTGACTGCCGCACGGCGACTGCCTCCAAACATTGCAAAACACATTTAAGCAATTAAAAAGTGCTAAATTGATTCCGAAGAGCAGTTAAACTCCATTTTATCATCACTTGGCCATGGCTCGGACACCCACTACCTTTACTTCTCAATCAGCCGGCTCCCCTAAATAATGAACAAAAGACAAGTCAAAAGTATGAATTCCTACTGTCATAATGAACCTCATTCACAAACGGTGCGTACACATAAATGTCGCTTAAATGGCACCGATCAACTGTTGAAGCACAAGCCTGTCATTCATCAATATGCTCTTCACTGAATTCCTTCCGACTCTCCGAACAAATTTCGAACAGTAAAATGAATTTTGATTCACTAACATAAGCACATGTGATAAAAGAAGAAAATTGGCTGATGCGTTCGCGTCTTGAATCTGACGTATTCGCTCATTTTATGTGCAGAGTCAGACAATGTCTACACTTTACAAGTAAATGATGCACCATTGTTATCAAACTGAAACTCTGGTACGTTGGGAATGTAATTAAACAATTCTGAGGTTGCAAGCACTAAAAATTGTTCCAGGATAAATGTGTTGTGAGCCCCTGCAAAAACACTCTCCATGACAGACAATTTTATTGATTGTCTGTCTCTTGTAAGACCGGGTTATATCTGAATTGTCATTTCTTGAAAGGCCTGTCGAGACATTACCTCATTGTTACTGTGAAAACGGATTAACCAGGTTTCACGTAAATGACCAAGATTGGAAAATATAAATATCACAGCCATGTTTTATTTTTCTCCTAGAGGAAAAGGTGAAAAGAAAAGACTCGAAATAAGTAAATTTAGCTGTTGCGGCTTTTAATCAGGTGCGTTATTTGGAACGAAAATTACAGTACTTCAAATTAGGAGGGAAACACTCCTCTGGCTTTTTACATTCCTGCCTTTGAACATTGTTCAGTCAAGTTCTGTGAACTATGCTAAAAGCTATGACAGAGGCTGACCTCAGACGACCGTCTGTTGATATGCGCTTTCCTAACGGGTCAGATCCATGGATGTTTGGGCTGTAGAGCGATGGAAAATGCTCAGGGCACTGGATTGAGCCGTTATCAATCGGGAGTTGAAAAATAAAATGTGAAAACTCTGCCGCCAATGAGTCATCGCCCACCATGTTGTAAATACACCTGCTGTGATCGGACATAACAGGAGCCAGGCTCTTTTTGGAAAACCCGTTTATATTTTTAGAAGTAATAAATGTAGGTTAGAGGGAAGCCGCTTACGGCTGCAGCAGACTGGTTCATGTTTCACTCTCGTATTCCGCGGCTACCGTTGGGACACCAAAGAACATAAAGTTGAGCTGAGACATGAATGACAGCATAGTCCAAAAATTGAGGGACCCAACCAAGCGTTCAGTTTCTATGGCGTAGTTTTCTTCTCCCTTGTGAAAACATTGCAGAGTGTCAGGGGTTGTCACAAGGGCACGTGTGCTGTAGGTCACAATTTTTATGTATTTATTTGATTCGGCAGGCACGTTCGCTTTCATATTAACGATTCTGTTGCTGAAATTAACCTTCAAAATGAAGTATGTACGTCAGTTGTACTTCAATGTGTAAACTGTCGAAAAATTCACTTCTCGTGACCATAATAGTGATTATATATCAATTAATCAAACACAGCGTTTGAAAATTGGGAAACTGTGATTGCATGATTTCCGAGATGCAAAATACCAAACATTAAGAGTGATTTGCACAAAAATTCAAATCTTAAAAAGCCCCCTTGAGGCTACTTATGTTACCCCTCTGCAGTTACTGGTAAATACTAATCGCCACAATGTACCATACCCATTTTAAAATAGATTTATTACCTGGTCGATGCTTGACTCATTATTGGGTTTGTCACTGGTATGTGGTATGTCTCATAATTTTTTTTTTTTTTAAACAAGAAACCCCTGTGGTGGAAAGAAGAAAGTTACGCAAATGGGTCCTTGCTCAAGCATTTGGCACGGCCATTGGTAGATTGCACAACAATTGATATGTTGAAAATGTTTGCACTGGGCCTGGCGGTTGTGCTAATGAGTGGAAACTCCATTTCACACATGACGATAACAAAAGGCAGCATAGGCCTGATGACTGGGCAGTGCTATAATTTATCTTGACCGATTACCCTGGGGTGTGAGGTGCAATCTGCAATGAAAACAATCGGGCAGAGCATTGTAAATTTGATCGCCTCACACAGACACGTGCTAAGGTACAATGTAGACGTAAACGATGTATTCGTTGCGCAATCAGGAAGGAACGATGAGAAGCTCCGCTAGCTACTGACAAAGAAACAAGTGGGTGATTTCGCACTTCAGCGGGCTGTATGAGAACATCACGTATGCTGCGGGAAATTTTCCATTTTCACTTTATTGAAAACTACTTCTGATCCAAAAATAATGCATTTGTTCAACATATAGTAACGGGGGGGGGGGGGGGGGGGACCCCACAAGATGGTAAATAATGTAGTACATTTTTGTTTGGGTGTGTACAATGAGATTTGTCAGATTTTTTGATTTGGCTCAATTAAAGTTTGGAAACACTAATCCAGAGGAGGCAGCAAAGCAGCGGCTAGAATAGGGAAAAAAAAGACATGCCAGATACCAGTGCCTGCGAATCATCTCCACAAACAGGCAGACATAAGACACAAACTGGCTGTCGGGCAATTTTTTAAAAATTTATTTCCAGACGACATGTCGGGACAACACTTGTGTGCAGGGCTTTACTTCTGACCTTTGGAAATGACAGTCGTCTATATGGGCGTCTATCCTGACAGAGGAGTGGCGCTAACAGATTAGAGTGTACACAGTCATAACACGGGCCCACAAAGCCAGCAAGAGAAAGTTGGGAGGCATGCAGGAGCGGCCAGTCGGGGATGTAAGAGAGAGTAGTGGGGAATTAGAAGCAGGGAGGTGGATGGGTGTACAGGGAGGAGGGGTTGGAGGGACATTCATTCATCCTCATTCATCTTCTCCCCCCTTCAGTTGTTGTTATTTGCTGCTTTGAAGTTGGATGGGGGCCTGCTCGGTGGGATTCAGTACAGTGAGGGAAGGAAGAGGGTGCGCTTGGGGCGCGTTGCATGCCATTCTCATTAAGAGGGGAGAGAGACATGTGATCCACAAAAAGCGGCAAACTGGACTCTTCCCATGCTTAGTGGATGCTGCGTCAAAGCTTCTGTCCCTGCCACACAATGCCCAATTCACCCAATTCCATTGATTCTACTCTGTAATGACACAACTATATGACCAGCGTGTAAAAGGCACTTGTAACGTCTCTGAAAGCAAATGGTCCTTGTTCACACTCACACTAACATGAGACCAAAAAAAAAAAAAAGCACAAGTTGCAACTTTTGTGTTATTTATTGTACTCAGAGATAGGAAGTGGATATGTTGACTGTCCAGTCATTACTTTTATATCCATCCATGCATGCATGCATTTTCAACGCTGCGTACCCTCATTAGTGTTGTGGGTGAGCTGAAGCCTCATATTGACACATTGAGTCTTCAATTCAACTTACATTTTTTCAGGATTCCCCATTTATTTATGTATTTATTTACTTACATTTAATTGTCATTTTAACACTGGTATTTGGTCAGTGTAGCATTTATATTTCAGTTTAAGCCCGTATCCCACTCAGCGGCGACGGTTGTAGTGTGTTTGCGAATGTAGTGAATGTTGATTTTTCATCTGGGGTTCGGTCAAGATCCTGAACGGTCGGACATTCGCCAACAGCTTTGATGGTCGCAAACAGTTAAAAGTGTTGGCAAACACCTTTGCACCAAACTTGAGTTAACTCTGACACTAACTAACTAAATAACTAAATATCAACATTCACTACACTTGCAAGCCTTCGCCTCTCAGTGGGGTACGGGCTTTAACTATCCTGGTCACACCAGAGTTTGTTTGCAATTAAATCTGGACCCCACCTCTTCAGTCACTAGCATTCGAATGATTGCTTTCACTGTCACGCATTTAATAATAATAATAACAATACATTTAATTTTGAAAGCGCTTTTCATCGTACTCCAAGACATTTTACAAGAGTTTAAAACACGGGATAAAATGTAGTTTAAAGCCAAGAATACAAGATTTAAAACAATTTTAATGAACCGCACTACCCCAAAATGTTGTCGAGATGTGTTCTGACCTTCGGGTTGAGTGAACGCTGGCGCGTTTTGACTGCCGCTGCTCAACCCGTATTGTTTTGTGTTTTTTGTTATTGTAAAGTGTCCTTGGGTGTCTTGAAAGGCGCTTATAAATACAATGTATTATTATTATTAAGCATGAGTGTGACCACAACCCAGAGTCCACAAAGTGATGGTATGAGAACGCCCGTCACCACAGCCACAAAACACCTGTGTGCAAAAAGATACATTCAACACAATACGGGAAATACACACAATCGTCAGTAGACAATGGCTATGAAATTCAAGATTCACTCCGCTGTAAAAATTATGGCCAACTAAGGACACCATAACAGGTGTCAGTCATTGCGCCCCGCATCAGAAATAGATCCCTGACCAAAAAGACAGACGCACGGCCACAAGGAAGGGCACACACACACGTGCGCGCGCGCACACACACACACACACACACACAGACGAGCAGATGAGCGCCTTTGGGGGATACGAGACACTCCGCACCTGAACAATGTGCTTCCAGTGGTGTGGAACGTTGCAATGAATGCAGAATATGTCCACTGTTTACTTGGATGGCTGAAAAGGTGATATCTCTGAGATGGAGTGGATTGAAATGACAGACACAGAGCAATAATAAGACGACACCGTCTGCACCGGCTCAATATCCCGTCTGGGGAAGCAGACCGTGTCTTACCTAGGCGGACAAAACAACCCGCAAACTATTATGCCTGCGTGTGCAGAGGGTAGACTTCCCCCACCATCATCACCACCACCACCACGCTGTTTTAAAGCTGATTTTCTTGTCACCATTTTGCAGGCACATCATCCCCTTATACTAAAGCCATATCCTCGCTCTTTCCTTCTCTCTCTCCCTCTCTCCCATCACCCCTGCTGCCCAATTCATTCACCCCGCTTCTGTCTGTCTGGCCTTCATTTCAGAGCTTCGACACCACTGCCCTGACGCTAAGGTGTCTGGACAAGGAGAGAAGCTGGAACACACACACACACACACACACACACACACACACACGCACACACACACACATACACACACGCACGCACGCACACGCACGCACACACGCACACACGCACACACACACACACAAAGATCTACAGTGAAGTTAGAGCGCCCCCTGGCTTCCCTCCAGAGCACATTACACAGTTAGGAGACAAGCAGTGCTGAAACTCACTTAATTTATTTGAAAAAAAAAAATGAAGTCTCGGATTTGGATTTAAGTTAGTGAATTATGGATGATCATTTTCACGACAATGATCATCCATGAGTGCTAATCATGATTCGTAATGTGACGAATGTCACTTAAAAGGTCTGTGAAATCCTCCGTAAGTAAATTGATGAAAAACAATTAACAACTAAAGTACATGACCTCTTCTCAAAAATAAGTTTGCAGTTTGGAAATTTAAGTGGCGTTTTTAGAACAAGTGATGCCATTTTAAAGAAATGTTGCCGCACGTCCTTGGAAAATATCTTGGAATTGCAACTCGTCCCAGCTTAGAGGTGGTTATTTTTATTTTGAGAAAAATGTCAGCCAAGAGAAGGGGTTCTCTTTTAGCAGACAAAATCAATGTGTTGAGGAGGAATGAAAAAAATTAAGAAGTCTTTTAGTTTCACACTCACTTTCTCAACCAATTTTTGACAGGCGTTATCACACAAAAACAATTTCAAAAAATCGTTTTTCTCTTCACATTAAAAAAAATGAAAAAAAAACTCAATTCCTCCAAAACGCACCATGAGATTTTTTTTTCTAATTCCAGATGCATTGTATTCAGGGGAAGTGGCAATTCCTGCAGACTCAGCACTTGGACAGACTGCCGTTTTTGGAAAATGTTACTTTGCTAATATCATGAAGAGTCTTGAAACAGACACCTGGCAGGTTCATGGTCAGCGTCCGGGCTGTTATTCTACTACGGATAATGCAAATCCATATAACCTTTAAATATAATTAAAGTAGTCAGGATGCGATCACTTGATCAGAAATTCAGGTCAATCGTGTATGTAACCATTCGCTGATCGGCATCAGGTGAAAAGATACTATTTTTAAAAGTTTAATGATGAGCCTGATGTACAAAGATACAGTGGTAGGAGCAGTCACAAAAGAATATTTTTGGAATTGATTGCCCTATCGGTAAGAGCTGCACCGTATGTCGTTAAAAAAAAATTGTTATCGTGATAATGGCCCAATATTCAACACCCATATCGCATGTTTTTTCAAATATGATGCAGCTCTTCTACCGATTATACCGTCGATTACTTGAGGATTCTGATTACGTGATTGCATTAAGCTTGTGGGGGCATTCCAAAGACAAAGCTGTTTGAGTGTTTGAAATACACAAAATATAATTCTCTTTGTTCAACTCATTCACTCCCAAAGACGTTTTTAGACGTCTTTTCAGACTTGGTCGAGAATTGGCTAGTACTGAATGAGTTAATGTTCAGTGTGACGGATGAAAGGTACTTCAGATGGGATTAAAACAGCTCAAAGCTTCTATTTTGAAGAAGGGTGCATTATCTGCCCAACTGCTGCTTTACTGTGAAGCGAGTGCAGTTAAGTTTGCCACCACCAACAGCAATTGTCTCTTAAGTTAGCGCTTGCAACTCAAAGCAATAACAACGGCAGGATGACAGCTCACAAGTTGACAAAAACTCAGAAGTCAGTTCACTCGTGTCTCAAGGCCCACCGTAATGCCAAATGGAATAGCAATAAGCTTAGTTCTGTAGTTTTTCAGGTTCAATGTAATCGCGTGAGACCCAGGCACTGGAATTCCAGAAGTACCAACGCCGTCCTTCTACTCTCACATACTGTAGTTGCTTGTGACCCTCGGATGTTTTTTTTTTCTTCTGTGGGTAGGGGATCAAAGACGGAGAGGGAGCCTTTGAAAAATATTTGGGCTGAGAATGGACGAGACGTCTGTCAGGAGGTGTTTCCCACCGGGACCGTATGTTGGATATCGGGCAAAATACATACGGCTCAACCTGAGCGCTCTGTCCACCATCAATAAAGCATCTGGCTATAGAAATGTGTCCTCTTGAGACATTACCAACATAGCACCCGCTTAAACTCCCAAGCTGCACAACACCATCATCCACCCTCACCTCGCCCCACCACACCAGAGCAACCCTTCACCCCAAAAAACACTCAAGCTTCATCACAGAGGATTAACCGGAAACCTTGACACAAGCCATTGTTGCGGCGGTAGAAGGGGGCTTGTGGGCTTCTGCCATCCTGTGTGGGTCTTTTTTTTTTTTTTTTGTCGCCACTTAAGATTGTGAGACCGAAGCACCCTCAGCCCTCTCACTAACCTCCCTAAATCACACACATACACACCCAACCACAACTTTTCAACAACAGAATGAAATGAAAGTTGTTCTGGAGGAAAGAGATTGGTGCGTGAAAAGAAAGTGAAATGGAAGCGACGCATATCTCGTGGGGGGGTGCTGAGGATGAGGAGTGTGTGTGTGGGGGGGGGGTATAGGGGGCGGAGGGTGCTGTAAATCTTGATGTCAATGACAGGAAGACTGTTGCAGGCCATTACCATAAATCTGACAAACGCTAATTTGATGGGAGGCTGTATCTGTCTGCTAAAGGACCAGTCTAGACGCTCCTATTGAGGGGTCCTACAGCGTAGCCCTGTTTGTTTCCAACACCATCTGGATGTGGCAGTAAGTGTCTGCTGTTACGGTTCACATACACACGGCAACACATGCGCACACACAGAGACACACACAAACAAGTGCACAAAGCGCACCGTTCCAATTGGTGCTGCAAAGGCTTTGACATGTATATTGCCTGAACAATACTTTGCGTGAATTTTGCGTAATTTGCTGACAGTCTATTCAAAGTGTCACTTCAGGCAAACATAAGGACGGCAGGTTACTTACCTATGTATATATATGCAAGGCCAATGATAAATGCGACATATAACCGAAATAATATAGTGACGATTATATTTAATATCACATGAGCAGAAAATTGTAAATTACTGACATTGACGACATAATATATCCAATAAGTGATACATCGATGACATAATATATCCAAGATGTCATATATTATGTTGTCAATGTCAGGCATTTACATTTTGGTCTTTTGATGCCATTTGCTGCTTTGTATCACTATCAATATTATTCCGTGACTTTATTCTTAGAAAATCTCTTGTGTTTACCTCTACAAGCTTCCGTTCGTATGATATTAAATATAATCTTCACAATGTCATTTAGGTTATATTTTGCATTTATTTTTGGCCTTGCGTGTATACAGGTAAGTACCCTGTTGTCCTTATGTTTGCCTGAAGTGACACTTTGAATAGATTGTCGGCAGATTACGCTAAATTCACAAGTATTGTTTAGGCAATATACATGTCAAAGCCTTTGCAGCAGTTGAAAAACGGATTGTACTTTGTCTAGAAACATGCTTACACATCCCTCCATAGTTGAGCTGCAAAAATGAAACCACGTAATGACTCTGGAATATACCCCACCGGGTCATCACAGGGCTTTCCATGTCACAACAAGAGGCGCTAGTCACCAGCTAGTTCGCGAGATGACATGCATCTAAGTCTCCTCTCATTCGGTGGACAGTCTCGTCTACGGCGTCACCTCCTCGCAAGGAACTTAAAAGCACTTAGCTAGAAAAACAACAAGATAAGAGTGCTGCCACTGATAAAAAACAAACAGGGTTTTTCCTTCGTTCAAAAGTGCGTGGCGGCTGCCTCCAGCTAATTTTGTGCTGCTTCGAGCCGGACCGATTGCTATCGCTCAACACAGCGTGAAGCTCCAGCTGTGCTGATTGAGGGATTATTGTCCCTCTGAGGCAGCTTTGTATTTTAACTGCAGTAGCAGTGTTGCGCCACTATGAAGGCATTAAAGCAACAGCAGTGCACAGGAAAAACCTTCAACAACAAGCGAAGAAGAAATAGATGGAATCGTGTTCAACCCAACCCCCCCCCCCCCTGCACCCCCGCCACCCCCATGCTAGTCGGTGCTATCCGCATTCTGATTTGCCCTGGAGAATGGTACAAACAGGTGGGGGATTTTGCATGCAAGCATGTCATGTTTTTTAAAATAAAAGTTTCCTTCATGTCAAAGTAACATTTATGATTTTTAGCGTTGCAGATATGGCAGGGATTTAAAAAAAAATTTTTAAGCAACCTCCAGAGGAGTGAAACAGAGCAGAGAAAGTAACGCATCACATAGTTAAAATGTAATCATTCATGGGGGTGACATCATGTGGAAATTTCAAACACTGGTGATAGGGAAGGTCAGAATGCAGCACAGGACGAGTCGGCACGTTGACTTTGTGCTGTTATGCTCCTACTTGGAAACGGATTTATGTAGCCTTGACATAAATTTGTTTCCAAGTAGGAGCATAACAACGCAAAGTCAACGTGTACGTGATTGAAACATCATTTTTTTGTGGCTTTAAAGAAGGATAACCACATATTATTCGTATTAGGAACTCCTCTCCACCCCCCCCCCCAAAAAACAATAAACTAAGAAAAAACGAAAAGCTGTTTGACAATATAACCTTGACAACTCAGTGATGCATCATCAGACTTGTCACGTTTTTCTGAAATGTGTCTTCAAATATGTCAGCAAGACTGACGGGACTAAGGGGCCACAGCGTCCAACAACCATTCCGCCTGACACATTTATCTGTCTGGAGCCTACCTGGCAGCCACTGTATGCTCCCGCAAAAGTACATTAGGTAGACAATGACAGGGGGGGGGCGGGGGGGGGGGGGCGCATTAAGGGGCCCGCCCAAGGACTGTTTTCATGCTGCAACCCCCTTTTTGTACAAGAAAGCAGGAGGCTGAGGTGGTGGCATGGGAGCTGCATTCAAAGATAGAAGACACCTTTGCTCTGTGGGACATCCGGAGGATAGATAAGTGGGGCACAGAATGGAGGGGAGCCACGGGACACCATTATGGTATATAAATCTTGTAATTGGAAAGGGTGATTAGCTAGGCCGCATTAGCATATGGCGACAAAAACTTTGCTTTCGTGGGCAAACTGTTGGGCAAAAAAGATGTTTTTCCATACCCATGTAGGAGGATCAAAGCTCAAGGGGCCCCCTTTTGAACGGCCAGAAACCAGTGTGCACGAACCGAGGGGGGTGGGGGGAGCCGTCTCATAGACATTAAAAGGGTGGATGGGGTGGTTAATTGTCCCATTTACATCAGTGATAGCACATTTTCATAAGGCATCTTGAGATGACAAACTAAATTCTGATAAAAACAAATCATTGGGCCCCCGTTCTCACCGAATATAGTGTGGGAAAGTTTCCTACAAGAGGACATTGTTATAAAATATGAAAGAGGCTGCCCCATCAACTATTTCTAGGCCCCTGGGAGAGGGGGGAAAAAAAAAAAGACCTGATGGGGACAAAGTGAACAATAAATCTGTTTTAATACATCGAGATTAGAATTGAATGAGTGTGACCGACAAACTGGGAAAGTCCTTTCAATTACAAAAAGATCCTTGCAGGATGTGCCACATGTTTTGCTTCCTAAAATAGAGGAAGCTAATCCGTACATCATATCGTATCACACAAACAAGGTCAGTCCACACCGACCAGTCTCCAATTAACCTTGTGTAACAAAGGACAAGCTAACAGGATACAATAAAATAGATTTATTATTACAAAACTATGTGGACTTACAGGAAGTAATATGACCGTTACAAGTCACACCACTATTACTAGTGTCCATCAATGTCAATTTACTAAAAAAAAAAAAAAAAACACGATGTACGTTTCCAAATGTAATGATTAATACATCTTTTCTAGTAGCAGAGTTGTCCAAGTTGTATTTGAAAGTGTCAGACAACAAGAAAAAAAAAATCAACAAACGATAGTCCACAATATTGGCTTAATAGTGTAATTGTTAGTCATTTTTAACTCACTGTCACAAAAAAATGTGTAAGCTAAAAATGGCTTGTACGGTCTCAAATGGATTTTTAAAAGTTTGATTTCGCTGTTGCTGCTTTTAATCAGGTGTGTTTTGTAGTCTGGAATTCATGGTGTTCGATCAGGCTAGGAACATCATGTTAAAAGCAAGTTTGTGACGAAGTCCCATTCTGAAGACATAACCCAAATTTGTCAGGATGTGCCATAGTGTCTCACTGACCTATGCTAATGCGGTAATAAAGTCATAAATTCCCAAAGTATTTTTATGAAAATCATTAGCCCGTGCACATAAAACAATCGGAAGAAAAACAGCAGTGACTAAGTGGGTCATTCTTTTGGGGAGGATAGATATATATATATATATATATATATATATATATATATATTATATTATATATATTTTTTAAGATTTAATCTTCAATGTTTCCTACTGATCAGCATGTTCATGATGTTCTTGATGGTTAACCAGAATGTCATTGGCTTGTCTTTCAACTCTGTGGGAAACTCCGCAAACGATTTTGTACCATGGACAAACTACACAAAAACGCTATCAAATGACTCCAGTGTTTGAAAAACATCTCTGTTAAGAGCGAAAACAAAAGCAGATACTGATTTTTCTGCACTGTGAGCAATTAAATAGATAGAAACATAACTCGAATAATATGAAACATAAGGGCCGATTTTTGAGGCTTAAAATGTAGACGATAGCCATCTCTTAAGAGATCCCCCAGTGCTAAAGTATTTTGCTCTCAACATGCATTCAGTGCACAATGTTGTCGTGACTTTGTGTCTGGTGTTTTAATGACCCCCCACCCCCACCCAAAAAAAGCTACTCCGAAACTTGGCTCATATTAGATGCCCATTCCCCAACAACACCACACTAAAGTACATCCAACAATAATCCCACAGGCTTTTTTTCCATGTGACATACTTTATTCATGTGAAGTTGCTGGCCTATATGCACTCCATCAATGTGCATTGGGAAGAGAAGTCGCTTTGGTATAGTTTTAGCATGTTGTATAAATGATGTCCGACTTCAAGTCTCAACTAGTTTGCAGTCTAAGGAAAAACAACATGACGTCAAGTACGGGAAGTTGAGCAACATCATCCAAAATCTCAAACATGTAATGGTTCTCATCGTGTAAAATTACCACAATTGCGTTGAAACAGAAATACAGAACATTTCCGGAGTGGTTCGTTTATCCCAATGGAAATATATCTTTTATGATTGAATGATTAATATATCATAATATATAATTTTTCATATAGTTAAATCATAAACATGATAAATACCAATCCCAAAAAGCAAGTATTGCAAATATGGGCAGACTTAATATCACCACAAGGCCTTTGAGACTTCCCCATTCCACACCACAAAAAAATTTGAGATTTTCCATTGAACTTCATACTGCTTTTATTAAGAATATGTTATGCAGTTTGAGATGTACACTGGTTAAGCTCACAGTACTTTCTTTCATATAAATTGACTGCAAGCAGACGTTGTACAATCCGACTTGCTGACCGGGTGGACGTTTTTGGCCAATGGTACTTATCACGTTGTACATCATGTTGGACCTTCACTTAGGTCAACATGATTCAGTTAGCAAACGGGATATGCACTGTTGAACAAATACATTCCAAGTTTCTTCAAGGCGTTTTATATCAATTTGTATTATACTATGACTGAGTGTACATGTCAAGCTCAACAACATCCAAGAACTCAAATATGTTGAAAATGACGGAAAACAAGAATAATGATTGATTCTGTAACGTTCCATTGTTTCGGGTTCTATTGAAAAATAACATTGTGCTGGTTATGTCCTTGAAAAAAAAGATCTGACAGCTTCTCAAGGGGGCAGATACCCCACCACAATGACAGGGTGGACGGCGTTTTCAAAGACAAGACCTTGTTGTGCACAGTAAAACCACCAGGACACAAAGGCACTTTACAGTGATACTGACTCGGTATACATCTTATCTGAACATTTTTAACAGCTAAAAACTGTGTAACGAGTCAGTACTATGTCGATGCTGAATGGTAACAATGATAATAGATGTGACAGTATGTGGGGAAATGGGAGGTTGTTTCGGGTGGAGCATAATTCTTTGTCAGAAACTAAGCAGACACATTGTTTTAACCTTTGCCGGAGGAGCCTGTGTCTCATTCCCAGGGGCTGGCTGTGTAGAAGGGTCAATGACTTCAATAGGCCTTCATTAAGCACAGTTAGTGTCAACAGTTAATTATGCAAATTAGGAAACCCCAGTACGAGTTCATGGCCTCACCCTTTCATTGCCTCCTCACATACACAAAATGTACCACCCTGGAGATGAACACCCACCATATCCCACATATGCGCTATACCGCCTTTGATACTTTTTTTTTTTGCTCCTCACTCATTTCTTGTCAAGAAGAATCCAAAATGTGTTATGGTGCCGATACATAAATGGAGGCCAACGAGGCCCCTGAGATCTCCAGTGGCTTTTCTTGCCATCAAAGAACCTCCAGAAGATTCTTGCTGAGTGAGGTTGAAAGCCCACCAAGTTCTCCTCATGAAGACTGAGCGTGTGAGGGGGTCGCCTCCTCCCAAACAAAAATGAGGTCGAAAAAGTGCATCATAACAGTCAATTAGGCAAATAAAATGCATGACAGCCAAATTCCAGCATTGTTTGGGGGTGATGGTAATGACAGGCCTTTTGCTCTTCTGCCTCTCCATACATGTGATGTCAATGGCCCCATGACTCTCTGACACTGGGAAACGAAAGCCATCAGTAATTAATAATGGCACCCCTCGGGCCCCTCAGTTGGCTTGACTCAAAACGCTGAATTCAAAGTCACCTAATAGGCTCTTCTCACTGTATTTCTGCTGGATTGCTTACACATGCTGGAGTTTGGCTCAGGTACATTGTTAAGTCAACTATTAAGAGGGAGTTCTCTCCATTATGAAGGGAACTGTTGTGGGGGTGAATTTAATCAGGTTTCCCCTCAGCCCTCTCTCCAAACCAGTTCACGTCTAATGACTGGAGAAGAAGTACCGGGTTTGTTGTCGGAGTTCAGGACGTTTTACAAAGCACATTTCCTTTTGGAGTTGCCTTGTTGTTGACTACTTTCCCAAACCGGCAAATTAACTGCTGTGTTCTAACAAAGAGACTAAGTGTACTTACGTAATAGAAAATAAGAACCAGATAGGCACCATCCAGATGTCCACGTAAGATGACGCGATGGGTGCAAAGTTTCATTTTGCTCAGACTGTGTGATGGGCATCATCGTTTTCGTAATACACATCAAGCATCACTATCTTGCACTGAGCGCGTGAATTTGTAGCAGAGTCACTCTGTGCTGTTGATGTAGATGTGTTGGACATTGTTTCGGCTCAGATGGACTCCACTCCTTTTGTTATCTTCTGCAATAACAAATGTGACTTTCAATTTCTATAGGGGTTTGAGGTGTGAATGATTCAATAACTAAACTCAGTTACCTCACTGGTACAAGTGATAATAAGTGATTTTTATGGAAAGGCGATCCGCTCAGACTCGTGAGTTTAAGGTGGCGCATGGAAAAATCTCCCAGGCCCCCTGGAAATCCCACAGCCACATATTTCACCTTTTCACACCGCGTTTGATTTTGGTACGGACGACAAAGCCTCGGTGTAAGCTCCGCATATTTCGAAGTTTTTGCAGAGCAGCCAAGCGGGAAGTGCCAGAGCCTTTACTGCTGGTTGGCGTATGGGTTAGGACTTCTGAAATCACTCCGCCAGCCCCTCCCCGATTGGATGGGCCTGCTGAGGTCACCGCTTCGTCGGGTCGCTACATTCCATTGTGTATGTGCCCTCGTGTCGCATACACAATGAACGGCGCACTGCCCATTACTAAGTGCAGTATGAAAAGGGCTTTATTCGTGAGACGTGAATTTAAATGAATTCCATTTAAAATATAAAGCACACTTCAAATTTGAACATGCATTATCTCGCACATGTGCAGTCGGCTAGTCGGGACGTGTTGATTGCTCCGACTGTACTTACACTTTGCAGTTAAGTAAATAAATATATTTTAAAAACTCGAAAAAAAAAAGATGCTACTTCAGTGGGCCTCAACCTTTTTACGCCATGGAGTAATTTTAACATACCAGAATAGAAAAAAAAAGAGTGAATATCAAACAACTCAACATTACGTGAGTGTGATGGCTGAAGTTCTTGGAATAGTGTGAGCACTTGCATCATGTTATTTTGTGGAATCACCCCTCACAATTGAAGGTAAAAAACAAAGAATGCGAGGAAGACCAGTTTTGACAGGGAATGACATCATTTTAGGGTTGCTCTGCCCAACCTGGCAACAGGGTGTGCAAATTACGGACCAATCAGAAAAATGTTCAGCTGTTTTTACTTCAGCACATGGGAGAATATGGCCCATAAAGTGTACCGAGAATACTTCACTGTGCCCAGTTGCTGATCCAAAGTAAAAACTGGTGGGTGTAGCGACAGCTAGTGTGTTTTCCACAGCCCACCTTTGCTCAGGCGTCAGTTACAGTACAATATGTTACAAGTTTTCCGTCCATTCATTGGACTCATGTTTGGTTCAAAAAGAGAGCCTTGGATCAAAGTTGGCAGAATTCACAAAATATCGAGGTTCAGTATTGATATAATAATGCAGTTGATAATGTCATCACTTGCCTGCCCAAAATCTCACAGGCAATTAGTATCATCTGCGGAGAAAACAAAACAAACAACAAGCCCTGAATGTTAGACAGCTGCAAAACATGTCTGGCTCATCATCAATGGGCACATCAACCGTATTTTATTAACGACGACTGTCACTGCCCCATATGCCGAAGCATTTTCTTTTTAATACGCACATTACACATTTGATTACATTTCCAGAGACAGAAATCATCATTTTATATATATATAATAATCCCACAGCATTTGACTGATGGCCTTGGTTCCCCTTGGTTTTGCCTGTTATGTTTCAGTTTGTTATTATAAATTCATTCTGACATTTCCGCAACAAGCCATTTACTCAAAACACAGAATATACATGTTGTCTGAAAGGGGAAAAAAATGCAGAACCACAAGATGGTCACAGAATTTGTTCAGAGATGGAACAAAGACCCCCCCGCCTTTAGAAGCCTGACTTTCTTCTATGTGTAATGTATAAGCATCGAGGAAAAAGTCAACCAAAGCAGGCACACATCACTTTTCAGTTCTTGTCTTTTTACACAATAACATTGACACTGTAATTGTTATTTTTCAATTACTATTATTATTTTAATGATTCGGTACAATTAGAATGTGTGGTTACTACAGTGCCAGCCTGCGTGATTCTTTCCCTGTATTACGATGCCACCTACTGGATATCCCAAAATGAAACGTTAAACAGAATTGTGAGGTCTTAGCCATGATCCTTCAAGTAGAACATTTGTTGTTGTTATCACAAGTATAAATCATTCGAGTAAGCGGAGGATTATATTTCATTATTACGTATTATTTCATTGTTTTGAGATGAAAAAAAGACTCACAGGCATCACTAGTTGTATCTTTTCTAACTCTGAAAATGGTGGACATCATATCAATATTAGAGCAAAGGAACTGAGCCAGATTTGGGTAAAAAGCACATTAAAGTGGACGCTAATGTGAGAAAAAGTAAATGGAGTTGAGGCAAACAAGTGCTTACGATAAATGCTCGAATTGTTTCAACATGTTTTGGCCTCTGTTCACAGAAACCTTTTTTCCCTCTTTTTTAATTTAATAGGTGCAAAGGGCTGCGCACAATAAAACCAGATTAGGATTTCACTGAAATATGCCTC